>NW_023600993.1:67615299-67987544 GCF_014898055.3 Talpa occidentalis
GACAAAGGAGCAAAGACTATGCATTGGAGAAAGAAAGTTTGTTCAATAAATGGTGCTGGGAAAAACTGGGCGCTACATGCAAAAGAATGAAGCTTGACCACTACCTCACACCATACACAAAAATCAACTCAAATGGATTAAAGAACTAGAAATAGACCTGAAACCATAAAATACATAGAAGGAAATATAGGCGAACACTACGGGATTTGCACATCAAAGACATCTTTACAACACATCACCCAAAGCAAAAGTGATAGTGAAGAGAAAGATAAACAGCTGGGACTACATCAAATTAAAGAGCTTCTGCAAGCAGCAAGAGACAATAACAAAAAAAAGAGAAACCACCACTGGGTAGCAATTTTTGCACCCAACACTAATGATAAAGGACTGATCACAAAATCTGCAAAGAGCTGATGAGACTCAGCAACAACAAAGAAAATAATCCAGTCAAAAAAATGGGCAGAAGAGCTAAAAAAGAAACTTCTCTGAAGAGGAAATGCAAATGGCCAACAGACATATGAAAAAATGTTCAACATCACTTGTAATCAGGGAAATGCAAATCAAAACTACCATGAGATACCATCTCACCCAGTGAGAATGGCACATATTAAAAAAACTAGCAACAAAATGTTGGCGAGGATGTTGGAGAAAAAGAACTCTTGTGCACTGTTGGTGGGAGTGCAAACTGGTCCAACCACTATGGAGAGCTGTGTGGAGATTTCTGGACCTACTAAACATAGAGCTTCATATGATCCAGCAAATTCCACTCCTAGGTATTTACCCAAAGGACACAGAAACATCAATTCAAAGAGCACTGCACTGCACTCCTATGTTTATAGCAGCACTGTTTACAATAGCTAAGCTTTGGAAACAACCCAAATGCCCAAAAATAGATGACTGGATCAAGAAGATGTGGTACATATATACATGGAATATTACTCAGCATTCAAAAAAGATAAACACATGCAATTTGCAGCAACATGGATGGCACTGGAAGGGATCATGCTCAGCGAATAAGCCAAAAAGAAAAAGAAAAATACCGGATGGTCTCACTCATAGCAGGAATCTAGAAAACTTAAATAAGGGACCAGGAAAATGAATATAGAAAGTGAAAATCAAAATCAACAAAAAACTATGAACAGAGGACACTTTTTGGGGGGTGGGGGGGCGGGAGGGGAAGGATTGGGGTCAGAATGGGGGTTTGCAATTGTATGGGGAATATAAAATAAAATTTATATTTAAAAAAAAAAAAAAAAAAAAAAAAAAAGAAGGGCTGTGAGCACACCCTGGGCCCCAGTACTGGTAGATGAACACTGGAGAAAGACTGAAAGTGAAAATAATGAGGTGATGATTATAGCATAGGACAGAGACACCAGGAAGGATAAGCTACAAAGAGACCACCAGAGGAGGACCCAAGTTTCACACCATCCAGGTCTACAAGCAGGTCAGGGGAACCATGACCCAGATCAGTGCTATGATCTTGGAGTCCACAGGGCCACCTCATGAGGCAACTTCTGCTCCACAGAGCCCCCTACAGAAATGATGGGGAAGGAACTGGGCACAACCACCAGCTAAATGGGAGACCAGCTTCTCCCCAAACACCCAAGAAGCATCGAGCTTCCTCTCTCTTTGGTTCTTATTTCAGGCAGATGAAGGCTCAGTCCAGGCCCCAGGGAATGATATGCTGCTGGACAGTTGTCAAAGGGTGTCAATATCACAGCCTAGTCCTGCACCTTGGCTTCATCCCAGATGGCACAAAGGTACTGGTGGAGCCTGCCCTGACCTTCCTTCTCTGAAACAATTGTCTTGCTTTTGTCGAGCTATTTCCCCTCAACACAACCCTTAAAATAGTAGCATAGCTGCTCTGAAAGACCAGCTCAGTTCAGTTGGCTGGCCTGGAATTTCCTGGAACCGCCCACTGGTGTGCAGAGCTGAGGCCCTCTCTGCTATCTCCCGGGGCACCGCCACTGGGCGCTTCCTGTTTCCCACTAGCCCTGCCCTTTGCAGGGACAGGAGGTGTGGAGCTGAGTGTGTCAGGTGCGTCAACACTGCCCCCTTCCCTGACTCTGAGGGTGTAAAGAATAAAGTGATCCTTGTGGGTGTGGGGGTGTCTCTGTAAAGAACGAAATGATCCTTGTGGGTGTGGGGGTGTCTCCTGGCAGGCTGGCTGGGTGCACGACTCAGGTCAGAGCTGGGCCTGGGCAATGGTATGATGATGCCTGAAGTCCCAGCTTCAGCAGCACTTTTGCCTTTGGAATTTTTTGTCTTACATTGTTCTTTTTTACTTGTAGGATATAATTCAGAAATTTTCTCAACATTACTTTTTCAGTGAAATCAATAACATTGGGAAAAGGCACACAGACAGCTCCAGGCATTTTCTAGAGAATTGGACTGACCTAAAGGACCGCTCCTCGGGGTGTGAGGTGGGGGCCTCAGCTTGCCAGGCTAAGAAATTCATTTTGTTCAGCGTTCCATCCTGTTGACATTTGGGGATACCAGCTCAACTAAAACAAAACAGACACTACAACAAAATCAGACAGACAGATGCAAAGCAGACAGGTCCCAATCTGGGCACCAACAAGCCCTAACCTAAGGGGAAAATGAACTGCTGCAAAGAGTACAAGAGCATTTTCTCCCTTTAACAGGTGCAGGAAAAGTCAAAGAATTACCATAGGTCCATTGGACACTGGTAGAGATATTCCTGCTCCCAACCCAGGGCAGGGGTTGAAATCTTGCCCCATGGCATGTCTCCTTAAAAATTCATGCCCCAGTTATTCTTCGAGGATGCCATGTGTGCACAAGCCTGAGCTGAACACTCAAGAGACAGCAGTGAACAAGATATCCTGCTGGGCTGAGTTAGTGCTCCCTTCCCGGATTGGCGTAGGGAGCACAACCTGCTTATCCTGCAGCCCTCTCCTCCTTCCCAGAGCCTGCAGGACACATCATATAGAGCCAAACAGCTTAACATGAGGCTCTGCTCCTAGGGTCTTTCTGCCACAGCAAGCGCACCCTGACTATGTGAGTCGGCACTCAGGGTCTCATGGAAAGAATGGATCCTATTGCAAAATGACCAGAGGTCCCAGGGCTGAAGTGCTGGCATGAACCAGATGCTTGTGAAGACCACTTCTGGAGGCTTCCCCAAGTGACACTTGAAGTGCTCTTCTCCCTCTGGATGAAGAGCTTGCCCCAAGAAAATAAGGCTAATTTTTCATAAAATATTTTTCAGATTATTTTGAAAATTCCTAAGTAAAAGAATTTCAAGCAATATTCTTCTTACATGTTCCCCTTCAGACCAGAAATAGTTGTCATTATTTTTAAAAACTAGTAAAGATCAATTTTGCAATCAATTCTGAATAAAATTCTAGAATAGACATTTGAAAGCTTGTTATTCCCCTTCCCCAGACTCCATGCAGGGTGGAGAGATAGATGACTTTTTACATTGTAGATTATCTACTGGCTTATTTTCTAGCTTATCTGCCAGAGCTGACCAGTCTAGAAAACCCAACACTGCATATCCCAGTGTTCCCTGCAGCTAAGGGTCCCATGGGACCTGCCACAACTCACAGCAATGTGTGGTGGAAACCCCATGCACACACAGTGCAGAAGTAGCTGTGCTAGAGCTTAGGGGAGCAGACCTCCCTGCCGCAGAGCTGAGGGGCAGGTAGCAGCACTTCTTCAGGGACTGTTGGGAGACAGCCTTGCACCTCTGGCTATCTGTGAGTGGCTGTGTGGCATCTCCACCTATATGTAGAAACTTCCAGAGGACTGTGGGTGCCCCAATGCCCTTTACTGAATCCCCTTCTCTTCAGACTCACAAGAGGATGCACTGTTGTCAGCAACTAAGAATTCCAGTGAGTCTAGAAAAATAAATGTGTGAACACTTACTGGGCCACTGCCACTTCATTGACCTAAAATAGATCCATCGGGATATTATTTCTGAGCGCATGTACTGTGTGAAAGGTTTGGCATAGTAAAGAAAAGGAAAGCCAGGCTAAATTTCTCACAGGCAAAAAATTTATTGCACGCCATAAAAGTTCACCGACCCCCGTGGGGGTTGGAGAAGTTGCGTCTCTCAGGGGATGAGGGTAATATTTTATAGGATAGGGTCTTGGCTTGGTGGAAGGTAGAGTGAAGTTGCTTTTCAAAGAAATTGTTCTCTCTTGCAGCTTATTGTTCTTTCATGGCCGCTTATTAAGCGTGGTGCAAACCGGATAAAGCCAGCTCCCGGGATGGAGGTGGCTGCAGTTTCAAGTTCCTCCTTCTGCTTCATCGCTGCTCAGGCCTCGACCTTACACTGTGTTCTATGCTTATTATCTTATTTGAGCCTTTGGTCAACCCTCCAAGGGAGATGAGGAAACTGCACTGAGAAATTCTCAATGATTTGCTCCCAGCTGCCAGAGGTGGGATTTTAAGTCTCTTCGATTCCAAAGAGCAGAATTTCTCCATCCCACTCTTTAGATACAGTCCCCATCCAGTGTTATGCCATATGCATACATATGCAAGAGCAAATCTATAACAGCAATGCAGAGGAAGAGTTACTTCACACCCACTTTATTTTATTTTATTTTTTTAAAGATTTATTTATTTTTCTACAAGAGCTGGGGTACAGGCCAGATTCCTGGGAACGTGAGAGGATTCAGCAGAGGCAGAGTGGGAGACAGAACAGGCAGATTGATGAAATATACTGCTGAGGGGAGCAGCAGGCTTGATAGGAGAGATCTGCTGCGCTATGGGGGATTCTGGCCTGCAGGCTGGGATAGAACCTGCACTAACTGCAGAGGCTGCAGACAGCTTCACAACGCTGCGCTCAACCTGCAGTGCCACCAGGGAGGCCCTTTGTTATTTTATTTTAATTATTTTTTACAACAATGTTCATTTTTTTTAAAAGATTTTTTTTATTTATTTATACAAGCACTGGGTACAGACAGTAGTGCGGGAAGGTGAGAGAATTCGCCAGAGTCAGAGCGGGGAACAGAACAGGCAGACTGATGAAGTACACTGCTGAGGGGAGCAGTGGGCATGGTAGGAGAGGTCTGCGTGCCATATGGGACCCTCACCGGGAGGCCGGAATGAAACAGAGGCTGCGGAGGCTGCCGGCAGCTTCACAGCCCAGTTCTCAACCACTGCGCTACTGGGGAGGCCCTCATTGTTCATTTTTAAACAATATTTGCTACCCCCACCCCCCTCAAGTGTAGTCCTAATAGAATTTCCTTCACCAATGCACCCATGAACCATCACCTCAGTCCCTTGTGCTCCTCTGTCCCTCCCTCTGATCCCTCTCCCTCCTCCTCCCCTGCAGGATGTTTCTGAATTATAATTGTTTGTTTTTGCTTCGTTGTGTTTTGTACTGTTATTATTTTTTTGCACTGATGTCTTATTTGGTTCCCCTATATTCTTGTTATAAGTGAAACCATCCGGTATTTTTCTTTTTCCTTCTGGCTTAATTCACTGAGCATAATTCCTTCTAGCTCCATCCACATTGCTGCGAATGGCATGAGTTTATCTTTTTTGATTGCTGAATAATATTCCATTGTGCATATATGCCACATCTTCTTGATCCAGTCATCTATTTTGGGGCATTTGTGTTGTTTCCAGGTTTCACCTATTGTAAATAGGGCTGCAATAAATATTGGGGTACAGGTGTTCTTTTGAATCACTGTTTTTGTGTCCTTTGGGTAGATCCCTAGTAGTGGAATTGCCAGATTGTATGGTAACTCAATTTTTGGTAGACTGAGGAACCTCCAGACAGCTGTCTACAGTGGTTGGACAAGTTTGCACTCCCACCAGAAGTGTAGGAGAGTTCCTTTCTCCTGGGGAAATGGGGCATTAGAAAAGCAGATCTCATAGCCAGGTCTCCTGACTCTAGACCCAGGTGCTTCTCCCTCTACCACACTCCTGGTCAGTATAAACCAGAGACACACTACAGGGGAGGGGGCGAGGAGGGAGTAGGATCAAAACAAGGGGGTTGGGAATTGTATGGGGACTATAACCAAGATGAAAATGCATACATTGTCAAAAATGAAAAATGATGTAAAAATACATAAAATAAAAAAAATTTTGAAAATCAAAAAAAAATTTAAAAAGAAGTCAGACATAACAAAAAATAATATTCAATATCTCAATATAATAAAAGGTTTCATTTAAAAAAAGAAGGTGTGCAAGCTTCAAAGCAGGGGGTTGAGGTGGGCCTACCCAGTGTGAATGTGGGGACTGCACCTAGAATTGCAAATGGAACAAAAAGCAGAAAAGTAATCCATGGGCACACGGATTATTACTTCCATGGGCACATATGAAAAAAGGCAACTTGGTTTTGATTAAGAAGTAACATATCCACACTTCATTTCTTGAGTATATACAAGCTGACCATTTTTATCAGCACTGTAGATATCTCTTACCATTGACTCTGACCTAGATTCCAAATGAGGTTGATTTCTACTTGGGAGTGATCTTCAATTCCAGCAAAGTTGCTAAGGAGTTTGGGGTCAGAGTTGGCCCCATTCCATGGCTCCAGAATTCAGCAATGTTTCAGACATTTTTTTTTTTTTCATTTCTCACATCCCTTTCTTTGCGTTAAAATATGGCCTTTTCTTTGTGGATTCCATGCAGTGTTGACAGTTAACTCATCTCATGAGACTGGATACCCCATGTGTGGGAGGGCATGGTGGAGAGCTTGAAAAAGCAAGCCCAGCCTGACTTGCCCCTGTGACTCAAGGTCATTGGTCAGGGCTGGTGGGCTTCTCTGCTGTCATGCTGGTAGTATTGCCCCTATACAAGAACTTTTATTTGAGTCCTATTCAGATTGTCCAGTTTGGGGCTAGTGACTTTAGAGATGCTATGACATCAACAAATGTGCCTGAGATCTTTTAGCACATACATCTTTCTTCATGTGCATTAACCAAGACTCCCAAAGGCCAGGTCTGGCCTCACATATGCTCTCAAAATCTCTTAGGATCTATTTCCTGTTCCTTCTACCCCCTTCAGAACATCCTGAGGTCAATTTTATAGGTACTTGAATTGCTTCTTTCCTTAGACATCCCAGCTCTATCTTGCCTCTGAGTCTCCATCATGTTGCTTCCTTCCCAAGAAATTACCTTTTCTTCTCATATTTCACTTCTCTCTATAAATCTTGGTGAGCTGGAATGATGTCTGGAGGCCCTGATTCACTCCATGCTGCTCTTCCCAGGTGACACATGAGTGTAGAGATCCACTTGCAGCTCTTCCGACCTTCCCAGTTCAGATCACAGTGTTTCGAACTTTCATTGTCTGGACACTTTACCTGGAGCCCAGAACAAGCACAGCCCAACAGGCCAGGTGGAAGTGCAAGGGGACAAACACAGACTCACACGCATCGGCCCTTTGCCAACAGCTGGCAGGCATGGTGGACAGATACCCCAAGTCCCTTGGCCCTTGGGCAGGTTTACTCTGAAAACACTAGTCTACAGGACTTCTGAGGTCCCAGCAAGAGGTTAGTTCAGCTTGCCTGATATCACACTCTGTGCTGGCCATAGTCCCTTTCCGTCATCACAAACCACTTTATTTACTACCAGAATTTCCTGGGATCATCTTCAAAATATATTTACTGTGCCCAGTCCCTTGGGTTCTGCTGCTAGGAGAACTCAAGCTAAAGCACCCATCCTGACACTGTAGCAGTCCATCTACCTTGAGTGCACCCTCCACCAATCCTCACATCAGCTGGGCCACAATGAATTGCTCTTTTTTACAGTAGTAGCCCATTACCTGATGTCCTGCCTGGATTGTGATAAGTACCCACAGACATTTTCTGAAAAGGTACATAACAGCCTGTGGAAGAGCTTAACCATTTGGCAAGGAAGACAGACATGGGCAGATAGATGACAGCGTAGAGAAATATGGAGCACAATTGAAGCCTATCCAAAGGCAGAAAAAAAAAGAGGGTTAACTGTTTATGAGAGACATAGAGAATCAAAATAAGTGACATCTGAATAGACCAGGTAGGAAAGCAAGGAAGCAATTCAAGCAGAAACAAGCTGCAGGAAGTGTGGCCCTCAGGTTACCCACAGCTGTCACATCTTTTGTGGTCTGTCTCAGGGGCAGATGCCACCTTGCCAAGGCCAAGTCCTTCTTGTGGTGGCTTGCATGGTGATGAATAAGACAGCAGTACAAAGGACTGATAGCTTTGACCTGATTCTGAAAACCCCTGAATAGCAGCTCCCATGGGATTAGCCAGGGATTTGATAATCCTTCATTATGTGTGACAGAGGACTGGAGGCACTTCTGCTGCTGGATCCTGGAAGATGGGCAGGAAGGGAGTGGCTGGCAGAAGACAGGGCTGAGAGGAGGGGAATTAAATCCTTTCTTCTAAAAAGATTAATCCTCTAGAAAAGATTCATCCACCAGGACAGGATGGAAAGAATGGAGGGCTCCCTTCGAGAAGGAAGAAAGCTGGGTGTGCATTTGAAAAAGACCCTTCAGTGCCTGTGTCTGAGCACAGCCTGGAGATGGCAGCCATGAGCAGCCAGACTCACAAGAGAACCTGGTAATAGTTTAAATTACTAGACTAAGGACCGACCTAAGGAAGGACATGATAATCACAGGAGAAAAGGGACTTCTCAGATATTTAGAAATTGGACAAGCCTTTCTGGCGGTGACGACCTCCCCACGAGAACATGCCTCTCGCAAAGGATCTCCTTCATCCCTCTCCAGAAGAGGAGAAGAGGAAACACAAGAAGAAGCGCCTGGTGCAGAGCCCCAATTCCTATTTCATGGATGTGAAATGCCCAGGATGCTATAAAATCACCACCGTCTTTAGCCATGCACAAACGGTAGCATTGTGTCTTGGCCGCTCCACTGTCCTCTGCCAGCCTACAGGAGGAAAAGCAAGACTTACAGAAGGATGCTCCTTCAGATGGACGCAGCACCAAAAGCACCCAGAATCAGATGAATGAGAAATCATCCTAATAAATAAGTTTCGGATAAAAAACCAATAGAAATTGGACAAGAAGTCATTTGATAGCTAATGAGAATGAGGAGTAGAAAAAGAAGATTGGCTCATCCCCACGTTTCTTCTTCACAATGATATGTAAGTGGGTTGTGAAGAATTTACTTAAGAAGAATCAGTGTCCTCACCCTGGGTGCTTCTTGCTCAAAAATCTAGACTGAGCTTACGAACCATCCTTCATGGGAGTTGCAATTCTAGGGCAGCGAGAGTGAGAGACAAAGTGAAGGGGGGCAGAGAAGGAGAGAGGCAGAGGCCAAGGAGTGCAGTAAAGGGCTGTGCAGGAGCATCATCTGTAGGGTTACCATTGCAGGCAGGAATGCAGGGTGCAGCCTCAGTCCCTGGACAGATCAAAGTCCAGAGACAGTGGCTAGAACTGAGCTGCAAGAGGCCTGAGTGGACTGGACTTGGGCAGCAGGAGAGCTGCCATGCATCTGTGATGGGCAAACAGAAGCCCTGCCAAAGCCCATCCAGGGGAGCCAAAAGAGCCACCAGTTGTAGGAGGTAAGATGATGACAGACAAGATGCTGACAGATGCTTTCCTTTGAGCACCCGGTCAAAGACTGGGCTAGAGAGGGAATGGGAGGTGCTCCACACCCAAACTTAGCTGATGCAACCAGTTCGATAACTAGGACATTGACTCTGCTCTGAGAACACAGAGGATTCCCAGGAGCTGTCCCCTATACTAAGAGTTTGGATGTGCTCCAGTGAGCCATCAACATAAGGAGTTAAGAGCACAGGTGTGGGGGTGATGGCCTGTATATGGTAGAGAAGAGAGAAGCAGGCAATGAGTTACATGGCATCCACAGAGCCAGAGGCACTGACACTCAAAGTAGGGAGGATTCAGTGAATAAATGGAGAAGGATACACCCCTAAAAAGAAAGAAAGAAAGACTGTGACACTTGAGCCTGGAGGAGCAGGTCATCCACAGTGAAGGCTTCTGAAGGTCAAAGAGGCAAATGAGATGGGGAGATTCTCAAGGCATCTGCCACACTCAGATGTTTGGTAATTTTTTTTTTAAGATTTATTTTATTTATTTATACAAGATCCGGGGTACAGACCAGATGTGCGGGAGGGTGAGAGGACTCACCAGAGACAGAGGGGGGAACAGAACAGGCAGACTGATGAAATACACTGCTGAGGGGAGCAGTGGGCGAGACAGGAGAGGTCTGCTTCGCCATGTGGGACCCTCGCTGGCCGGGCGGGATCGAACCAGCACTGCAGAGGCTGCGGACAGCTTCACAGCACTGCACTCAACCACCTGCGCCACCAGGGGAGGCCCTGTTTGGTGATTTTTATTAGCATAATCAATTCCAAGAATAAATTTGGTGTATTCAAACTGTGGTTTTTCCACCTATAGCTAAGATATGCAATACAGGTTGCATCTGAGGCCACCACCGCTGAAGTTCAAAGCAGTGGTTCAATACAGACATTTTGCCAGTTTAATAAAGAAAAAAATGATCTTGAGACAAGAAAATCTCTCAGCATTGCAATAAAGCAAAGAATTCAGCTATATCCTTTAGATTTAGTGTCTGACAGTGTTAAGGGATTTAAAGAAAGCCTTTGCTTTTTCAGAAATGAAATCAAGAAAAACATTGGGGAAACTCCTGAGCTCCTTGAATAGCACGTCAAAGCACTATCAAAAACTCAACCCATCTACAGAGTGGGTCTGCAAGCAAATACATCTGTTCCTGGGACTTTATTTTTATCATCCTCAGATGTATCTAAAAATGAAAGCATCCTGGGATTGAGATGTAATTCTTTACCCTTTCAGACATTTGTGTGAGCATTTCTAAGCAGAGAGAAGTGTTTCCTGATGGAGGATCCAGAAGAAAGAGAAGCCAGGGCTGTTGGAGAGAGATTCAGGGAGAGAAACGGGGGTCCCCACCCTCAGGAAGGGGTGTGCTGGGCAGGCTGCACACGGTTATGCTCCTGCTGGGGTTTGGATTCTAGCATCTGATTGTCATTTATCCATATCATGTCTAACATGTGCGTCCTGCTGGGAAACCTAGGCTGACTTCTGGTTTTTATATTTTAGCCTCTCAGAATTTGGTTGAAAATCCTCACAGCAGGAGTGACGCATAGATTATAGTGTACAGTCAACTGAAGGCTTTCATTTCAGCTGATTTCTGTTTATGTAGCAACAGTCCAGACTGACCCAAACTCTGTTCACAGTGGGATTCAGGAATTTAGATCTCTAGTACATTGGGGCACTACCAGGGACTGTTCACAAGCCCCAGGAAGCCTCCTGGGAAAAACAACTTTGCTTCATGTTTACTCTAGTTGTCTACCCTCCATTTCTCTCTGAACTGCCCCTATGATTGATCTCTGAGTCCCAGAGTGAGGGAAGCTATATCAAAACTGAGGGTGACATGGAAAGAGCAAGGCCTCAGCAGTACAGACATTCATTCGTGACAAGGACAAAGAACTTGTGATACAAACAGTCCCAAGGGTTTGGCTTTGCTTTGACACAAGCCACCAGCAGCAGCATGAAATGGCATCAACAGAGGTAGTAGGCACAGCAGCACCTGGAGCGTCTGCACAGGCAATGTCACCACCGCTTGCTGGGGTTCTTGTAGATTTTATGGGGCAGCTCTTCAGATGAGGAGCCAGCAGGGACAGATAGTACCCTCAAAGTGGTTAATGTATGTACTGCTTGCAAGTAGGAGAACAGAAGGTAGAAAAATTTCTAGGTTCCAACCACAATACCCTGGGTCTAAAATCCTAGGGATTCATCACTCTCCAAGGTCTGAAGAAGCAAAGAGATAGACCCTGAAGTTTGTATATATTGCATCCTGTATTCAGGGTAAAAAATTACTCCAAAACCTAGCACCTTAAAAATAATAAACATTTATTATATCATACAATTTTCAAGTGCCGTAAATTTGAGAGTAGCTTATCTGGATCACTCTGGCTCAAGGTGTCAAAAGAGTATCTATTAGAGGACCTCCCCTGGTGGCGCAGCAGTTGAGCGCTGGGCTGAGAAGCTGCAGGCAGCCTCTGCAGTGCCGGTTCAATCCCCGCCAGCCGGGCAAGGGTCCCACATGGCGCACAGACCTCTCCTGCCACCCACTGCTCCCCTCAGCAGTGTACTTCGGTCCTTCTGCCTGTTCTGTTCCCCGCTCTGGCTCTGGTGAATTCTCTCACCCTCCCATGCTTCTGACTGTACCCAGTGCTTGTATAAATAAATAAATAAATAAATAAATAAATACATCTTTAGAAAAAAAAAAAAAGAGTATCTATTAGAGCTGTTGATTGGGGCTACAAACTCAGAGTTTGACTCAGGCTGGAGATGTGCTTCCAAAGAGGTGGACTCACTTGGATGCTGGCTAGAGGCCTCAGTTCTTCTCATTTCTTTGCCATGTGAATCTCTTCTTAGGGCTGCTTAAGTGTCTCCACAGTATGGCAGCTGGCTTCCCCCAGTACGCCTGGGCCAAGAGACAGACGAGACCAAAGTGAAAAAGACAATGTCTTTATGACCTAGCATTGGAAGAAACAATTCTAATTGTTCCTTATTATATTTGTTAGGAGTGATTAAGTCCAGGCTACTCTCAAGAGGAGTGAAAATCAGGTCCATCCTTTGAAGAGTATTGAAGCATATGTAGTCATACTTTAAAGTCATCACATTCCAAATTCCTTGTCAAAGTAAGCAGGTAGATTTGAAGTTGTTCACCAATAGATTATAAAATGCCAAGATGAGTCCACAATCAATCAACAGAACCTGAATCTTTCCTTCTTTTGAGATTTTTGAAAAGCCTAGTTGAGTGTTTGGTTGCCATCATATTGTAACAGTTGAATCTCAGGTAGGTTTTCCTAGGAATCTTGGCATTGTGTGGTTTTCAGAAAAGTTTCAGTTGGTGTAGATGCTGGTCCATTCCTGCTTCTGAAAAAGCAACTGAAGCTCAGTTATGGGACTAATTTTAGTTTCAAAGAGAAACTTGCTAATTTCCTTATCATGCAAATGACTACAAGGTCTGATTTGGAATGCCCAGCCCATGATCCAGTTTGGTTGAGAAGCAGTGATGAGGACTAGTTCTTAACCAGTAAATTGGCCATGTAGATGTAGAAAAAATCACATTTTCTTTAAATGTTCAGATTATATTGGCAATTTGTACTGCATTTGGTAAGATGGCAAAATAGTTATCATTTTCTTTACTGGCTCTCACCTATCCTATAAATATGAAGTTCCTATACTTAGTTTAGTTCCTATACTGAGATTGCATTCCTATACCAAGTTATTGTCAACTACTTTCCAATTTTGTTAATCAGTTTTTTTGATAGGCTGTCCCTTCTTAGAGGCGCATACTTTGGGAAAGAAGAAACTCCCAGATTATCACTTTGTAGGGAGAGTCTTGGAGTTAACCATTAGAAAAATGATGCAAAATAAGTTCTCTGATCTTCCAACATGTTTTGGAGGTCAAGAAGAATGAGAAGAGAGCCTTTGGAGGAAGAGTCTATAGGATTCTGGTCAGCAATTAATTCCACGTGAGGGATAAATAAGAACTGGTCTAAAAGCAATCCTTAGAAGGCCTCCCCTGGAGGCACAGTCATTGAGCGCTGGGCTGCAAAGCTGTTCGCAGCCTCAGCAGCGCCAGATCGATGCCCGGCCACCAGCAAGAGTCCCACATGGCATGCAGACCTCTCCTGTCATGCCCGCTGCTCCCCTCAGCAGTGTATTTCATCAGTCTGCCTGTTCTGTTCCCTGCTCTGTCTGTGGTGAATTCTCTCACCCTCCTGTGCTTCTGACTGTACCCAGTGCTTGTATAAATAAATAAATAAATATTAAAACATAAAAAAAAAAAGCAAACCTTAGAGAGCAAAGAATATACAATGGAACATGGACAGTTTGTTCAATAAATGGTGCTGGGAAAACTGGACCACCACATGCAAAAAAATGAAACCAGACCACTACCTTTCACTGTGCACAAAAAACAACTCAAAATGGATAAAAGAACTGGACATAAGACCTGAAACCATAAAATATATAGAAGAAAATATAGGTAAAACACCACAAGACATACATCGCAATAACATCTTTAAAGATTCATCACTCAAAGTAAAGAAAGTCAAGGAAAAGATAAACACCTGGGATTACATCAAACTGAAAATCTTCTGAACAGCAAAAAAGACATTAACCAAAACAGAGAGACACCCCACTGACTGGGAGAAAATCTTTGCCCTCTATTCAATGGATAAGGGACTGATCACAAAGATATGCAAAGAACTCGCACAACTCAACAAAAACAAAATAAACAATCCAGTCAAGAAATGGGCAGAAGAACTTAAAAGACATTTGTCCAAAGAGGAAATACAAAAGGCCAGCAAACATATGAAAAAATGTTCAACATCACTTGTAATCAGGGAAATGCAAATCAAAACTACCATGTGATACCATCCCACACCAGTGAGAATGGCACATATTAAAAAAACTAGCAATAACAAATGTTGGCGAGGATGTGGAGAAAAAGAAACTCTCCTATATTGCTGGTGGGAGTGAAAACTGGTCCAATCACTATGAAAAGCTGTGTGGAGTTTCCTTGACCTACTAAAGATAGAGCTTTCATATGATCCAGCAATTCTACGCCTATGTATTTACCCAAAGGACACAGAAAAATTAACTCAAAAGGACACCTGCACCCCTATGTTTATAGCAGCACTATTTACAATACCTAAGCTATGGAAACAACCCAAATGCCCAAAAATAGATGACTGGATCAAGAAGATGTGGTACATATACACAATGGAATACTACTCAGCAATCAAAAAAGATAAACTCATACAATTTGCAGCAACATGGATGGAGCTGAAAGGGATCATGCTCAGTGAAATAAGCCAGAAAGAAAAAGAAAAATACTGGATGGTCTCGCTCATAGCAGGAATTTAGAAAACCAAAATAAGGGACCAGGAAAAAGCCTAATTATAATGAAGTAAAAATCAAAATCAACAAGCAACTGAAAACCAGAGACATGCTATGGTGGGGGGCGGAGAGGAGGGATTACGGTCAAAATAAGGGCTTGGGAACTGTATGGGGACAATGACCAAGATGAAAATGCATACATTGTGCAAAAATGAAAAAAAATGTAATATATATATATAATAAAATTTAAAAGAAATTCCATGAATTATCTTGCACTACAATGTAGATCATTGATAAGATTCTAGACAGGTTTGGGGAACACATCTGGAGTTCTGTTTGGATACTGTAGACATTTTCCCTGCAGACATACATGGAGAATTGAATGTATGATGATTCTAAAGTCACAGAGTCAATTGTTGATTTTGGAGTCTTCTGCACATAGATGATTTGAAAGCACAGACAGGAATATTGTCACTTAGAGAGAATGTGTAAATAAAGAAGAAAATGGGTTTCAGGAAATATCACTTCTATGATCGGAGAATAAGTAGAGACGGTAAAGAAGTATTCTAGGAGGTAGGAGAAAATTGAAAAAAAAAAAAAGGTGTTTCAAGAATAAGGCAGTGGTTGCTGAGATTATATGGAGTAAAAAAGAAATCACTTCAGAATGTCGATACCTGAAGGTCTTGATGACTGGAAAAAGAAATCTCATTGGAATGAGAAGATTAATGTGAAGTGGGAGAACCCTCAAGAAAATGTGATCTAGTGAGTAAAAAGTGAAGTACATCTTGGGAAAGATACAGAACCAGAAGAGTGTATTCTCCAGAAGGAATATCTGGAGATATTCTGTGATCCAGTGGAGAAAGAAGGTCATTGATTCAGGGTAAAGGCAAGTACAGAATGGAAGTCCTAGGAGGATATATGAATAGGTATGGTCTGGGGTGCAGATGAGATTAACACAAGTAACAGGATATAAGGTAAAAGAGAATAGATCCAGATGAGAAAATGTTGGTGGATGTTTAGGTAGGACCTAAAGGCTTTTACCAACTGATGGATTTCTTCCATTTTCTATGAAGCTGGATTTAAAATTGTGAGTTTGGACCACTAATACTATTAAGTGAATTAATCTTTTAGAGAAACTTTTGGGTCGAGAAAAATTGATAACAAGTACAAAGATTTCTCATATATCTTCCATACCTGCACTTGTACAAACTCACCCACTTTAACATCCCTCACCAGCAATACATTGATGCACCTACAACAGTGCATCATTATATCCCAGTCTACAGTTCATATTAGAGTTAATTCTTGGTGCTGTGCATCTACATGTTTGCGCAAAAGTTTAATGACATCTGTCCACTATTGCAGCATCATACTGATTAGTTTCACTGCCTTGAGTATCCTCTATATTCTTTCTAACCATCTCTTTCTCTCAACTCTGATCTTTTTACATTTTCCATAAATTTGGCTTTTTCTAAAATGCTATTTAGATGGAAACATACATAGAGGAAAACATATGCAATGCAATCTTGAACGTCAGCCTCAAAAGGTATTTGGGGAATCATCTTTAATAACAATGGGAACAAGCAAAAATAAGCAAAGGAGACTAACATCGAACAAAAGTTTTGTACAATGAAGGAAACACCACCATGCAAACAAAAAGGCAGCCTCCAAACTGGAAGACAATATTTGCACATCACGTGTCTAACAAAGGAGTAACTTAAAAAAAATTATACATATATATGCATATATAAAGACTTATATACTCTACAACAAAAAACCAAACACCCCAATTTTTAGAATGAGATAAAGACCTAAAAGGACATTCCTCTAAGGAATACATACAGATGGTCCACAAACACATGAAAATAATGTTCATCATCACTTATTATAAGAAGAATGCAACTTAAAGCCACCATGAAATATCACTTCATCTGTGAGAATGAACTACTGATATATCAAAAAAAAAAAAAGCAAAACTAGAAATGAATAGTGATGAGGATGTGGAAGAAAAGGGATATTATTCACTGTTGGTGGGAAGTGTAAATTAGTACAGACTCTATGGAAAATGGTATGGAAATTACTTGTAATACTAAAAATAGAAATGAATTATAAGGAAACCTTGGCATATCTACTCAACGGAATACTACTCAGATATTTTTAAAAGGATGAATGATAAACTTCCTTTTGAGTTAAAATTCATGGATCTCAAGATGATTATGTTAAGTGAAATAAGTGAAATGAAATTATCAGATGATTTCACTCACTTGTGGAATATAAGCATCCAAAAAACCCACAAAAATTAACTCTTCATTTTTTTAACTTAAAAGTTAAAAAAATAACTTTTTACTTTGTGAAAACTGTAGTATTTACTGAGAGGAGAGAGGGGACAGCAAAGAGGTAGCAAAGCAGGTAAAGTGATAGCATATTAGCATTGGAGCTTTGATGCAGGGTGTGGGCATTCAGCATGCATCTCTGAGATAAAGCATGATGAGCAGTGAAGTAAGAAAATTTTGGTTGAATACTTCAGGTAAGCAATAGAAGCTTAACTCTGCTCTCTTCCTTACAAATTCCTTGGTGATGGAAAAGAATACGATGCCATTAAATCCATAATTATAGCTTTAAAGAAGAATTTAGGAAAAATTACCAGATCAGATGAGTAAGGGAGAAAGAGAGAGAGAGAGAGAGAGAGAGAGAGAGAGAGAGAGAGAGAGAGAGAGAGAGAGGTGTCCTTATTAAGGATGGTACATGGGGTCAGATGAAAATAGAATAATTGGGTGATCCACAGGCCCTTCTATTTACTAAGTCATTTCTCGGAACCCCATCTCTGTATATGTGACAGCAAGATTTCTCCTGTAATGATTCAGCTTAAGAGCATGTCACGAATGGAAGCTGAGCTGCAGAGAGGTTCAATATCTTGCCAAGACAGGTGATACAAGAGCAAGTCCATCTGATCCAGCATCCATTCTCTGCCTGGCACCTTGGCATTCTGTTCCAACAAATACTGGGGGACAGCCCTGGATCCAGCACCCAGCTATCCCCTAAAAGACAAGATTAGTTCCTGATAGTCCAAGAATTGCCAACTATGACACCAATGTGTATCTTTCCTGTGCCAATGACTTTCCTTACATGATCTAAATACTTTGTCCTTTCTTAAACCACTTCTGTTCCTTCCACACCCTACAAGTTACACCCTACAAGCCCTCCTATTTACTAAGTCATTTCTCAGAACCCTGCCTCTGTATATGTGCCCCCTCCAGGCAACACTGTGGGCCAGAGCAGGGCTGCTGTGCTGGTACCCTTATTCAGGCTCCATAACCCAACCCCCAAACAGTCCTTCAGTGCTGATGCACCCCATCATTCCACTCAGCCTGTCGGGTTTGCAGAGTTGTCATTGGCACTGCCCTGGGGTGACTGTGCTCCAATACGACAGTAGATGACCTATAAGAAATCTTCTGGGACATGTCCCCAGCTAGGTCCCCCAGACAAATGTCCCTAGGACTGGGCAACTCTATGAGCTCTGAGCTCCTCTTCCTTCCCCTTGGGACAGCCCCATTTCTCCTTCAGGAAAGGCATGGCCCCCAGGGCAGGAAGCTCCACACCCAGCAGGACAAGCCTTGGCTGTGCTGTCAGCTTCAAAGGAGGCAAGGATAGATTAGAGAGAATTGTAGTGAAATTAAGGAAGTGATCACTTGCAATTTATAAGCAAAAAAGATCATCATAAAAGAGAAACATGGAAACTTCTCTAAATATTATTTTTAATTCTGGATAAGAGAGGACTGTTTTATGTCATGTGTTGGAGTGAGCTGTGTCATAGCATCCAAAGATGCTATGTGTGGTTTCCTGAGGAACAATTTTACATAGACACCATCACATTCCTCTCCTATTTTTCTAATTTTTATTTACTATTCATTAACATACATTGGTATTCAATAACTATCATAAGTTCCTAAGTAATTTTGTTCTATTATTCTTCTGCTCATCTTGATCCCAAGGAACAGATTTCCTTTAGAAAGCAATGAGAGTCCTACTGTTTAATCCTTTCCTTCATAAATTCTTCTAAAAATGTTAACATTTTTAGCATTTTTTGTGTTTAATATCTATGCTTTCACTCTGAAACTGGCTACCTATAATTTACTCCATTCTAGTACCCTGTGGAAAATTTGTTGTTACAATGACATTTTGGAAGAAAAAAATCTGTGCGCTCTCTCTCTCCTCTCTACACACACACACACAATTTCAGTGACAAACAACCCACATAAAAAAAGAGTAGGTATTGGAATAGCATTGAATCTGTGTATTGCTTTTGGTAGGATGGCCATTTTAATAATGTTTATTCTTCCAATCCATGAGCAGGAGATGTCTTTCCATTTCTTTGTGTCTTCTTCTATTTCTTTTAACAGTGTTCTATAGTTTTCTTTGTATAGGTCCTTTACCTCTTTTGTTAAATTTATTCCCAAGTATTTGCTTTTTTTTGTTTCAATAATAAAAGGGATTTTTTTTTTATTTCTTCTTCTTCAGATGTATTGTTTGTGTATAGGAAGGCTACCGACTTTTGCACATTGATTTTGTATCCTGCCACTTTACTGTACTGATTGAGTAGTTAAATTAGTTTTTCTGTGGAGTTTTTGGGGTTCTCTATGTATATTATCATATCATCTGCAAATAGTGATGTCTTTCGGGTTGTGGAGAAAAAGGAACTCTCCTGCACTGTTGGTGGGAGTGCAAACTGGTCCAACCACTATGGAGAGCTGTGTGGAGATTTCTGGACCTACTAAACATAGAGCTTCCATATGATCCAGCAATTCCACTCCTAGGTATTTACCCAGAGGACACAGAAACATCAATTCCAAAGAACACCTGCACCCCTATGTTTATAGCAGCACTATTTACAATAGCTAAGCTTTGGAAACAATCCAAATGCCCAAAAATAGATGACTGGATCAAGAAGATGTGGTACATGTACACAATGGAATATTACTCAGCATTCAAAAAAGATAAACACATGCAATTTGCAGCAACACGGATGGAGTTGGAGGGGATCATGCTCAGCGAAATAAGCCACAAAGAAAAAGAAAAATACCGGATGGTCTCACTCATAGCAGGAATCTAGAGAACTTAAATAAGGGACCAGGAAAATGAATAACTATAAGAAAGAAAATATCAAAATCAACAAACAACTATGAACCAGAGACACTCTACGGGGGATGGGGGGCAGGGAAAAGAGGGATTGGGGTCAAAATAAGGGGGTTGCAATTGTATGGGGAATATAAATATAAAATTTAAATTAAAAAAAACTTGGGGAAAAAAAGAAAAAAAAGAATAGATACTTCACAAAATAAGATATTCAAATAGTCAATAATTATGCTCCACATCATTATTCACAAGGAAAATGTAAAGTCATACAAATTTCAGCAGTATTTTATTCTCTTTATGAAGAATGCCATAAATACTTTGATAAAGATTGCATTGAAACTATACAATACTTTGAGTAAGATGCCCATTTTAACGTTAATTCTTCCAATCCATGAGCCATGAATATCTTTCCATTTCTTTGAGTCTTCTATTTATTTTAAAAAAATGTCTTAGAGTTTTCATTGTATATGTCATTCACCTCCTTTATTAATTTACTCCTAAATATTTATGAATAGACATTTTTTCAAAGAAAACATACACATAGCCAACAAGCACACTTAAAAGTGCTCCACATCATTATTTATCAGAAAAACTCAAATCAAAATCACAGTGAGATATCACCTCACACCTATTAAGAATGTTTATTATCAAAAAGACAATAGAAAAGATGTGTTGGTAAGGATGTAGAAAAAAGGGACCTGTTGGGCACTGTTGGTGGGAATGTAAATTGGTGTAACCACTATGGAAAACAGTATGAAAGTTTCTCAAAAAAAGTGAAAATAGAAATATCATATGACCTAGAATTTCTACTTCTGGGTATTTAACCAAAGAAAAACAAAACAAAACAAAAACTTATTTATAAAAGACATAACCAGGTCCATGTTCATTGCAGCATTATTTACAATAAACAAGATACGGAAACAACCTACCAATTGGTGAGTAAATGGATAAATAATCTCTGTATACATTACACACACACATACAGTATTCAGATATAAACAAATGTGGAGTCCTGTCATTTGTCACACAAATGGAACTTGAAGGCATTTTACTAATAAGTCAAAGAAAGGCAAATATGATTTCACTTATATGTGGAATCTAACTGGGACATGAATGAGTGTGGAGACAAGAATTCTACACCTTCAGCTGCACTATGGTTATGTGGCTCTAGACTTGCACATAGGACATTCACTAATTCATGAAATTAAAATCAGTGTGCTTTACTACATGTTTTTTATACCTCAATTTAAAAATCAAGATTTTTGAGTCATAGGCAAATGCAATATGCAGTACTTGCTTGGATCCTTTCTTGGGCAAATATCTATAAATAAAGACATTCATAAAACAATAAGGAAATGACAACACCAACTTGATACTGTATAATGTTAACTCATCATGTTGTACATATGCTATTAGTATGGCAGCATATAGTTTTGTAATGCTCCTATCTGATAGACTGCATGCTGAGGTATAAAATAATAGACCATTTGGACTTTACATCAAAATACCCATTGGGTTTGGGAAGAGGCACCCCATGGTGCCATGTTACCTTTGGATACAGAAGATTTATTGTACTATTCTCTTTACTTTTGTGTTTGCTAGGGGAAATTCATTATAAAAGTTTTATTTTTTAAAAAATCTGGGTTTATAAAAGCCTTGAATGGGGAAAATTAAAAAATTTGAAATAAAATTTGAAATGAAAGCAAAGTCTGGTTTTGCCTCATGAGCTGTGAAGAGCACAATCTCTCTCTTTTTTTTTTTTCATCTACACACAATACGTTTTTATTGAATAAAATAAGCACTATAATTTATCTCTGGTGAGAAACTTATTTTTTTTATTTTTTTAAACAATATTTGCTTCCCCCAACCCCTCAGGTTGAGTCCCCATAGAATTTCCTTCCCCAGGCACCCATGCAACATCACCAGTCTCCTGTTCTCCTCCCTCGAGGAGCACAATCTTTATGTGACACTGTAATTGTTCCTGGTCCCAACCTGCCTGTCCCCTGCTCATCCAGAGGACGGGGGGCCAGCAGAGCTCAACGCCTTGCCACAGTGGGCACCCCAATGCTGGAAGGAAGCATCTCTCCCCAGAGGTCCGGGAATCAGGTCTTCCTCCGCAGGACCGCCCTGGGATTGTTCTACATTCACCTCAGCTCATCATCTCACAGCGGTCTCCACCCTGGCTTCCCTTGTCCTTGAATAGGAGGCGGCAGGATATTATTAGCTCACTAGCCCTATACCTCTCTGTTCCCCAGAGGATGTCTGCTCTATGCTTTTTCCAGATGAAGATGTTTGCATAGTTTCTGTTGTGAGCCAGGAAGCTACAGGCCTCAGTGGGAGGGCTGACCATATAACACTCTTCCCGAACTGGAGGAAAGATGTTTGGGAAACTGGTCCAAGATGTTTGGGAAATAACAAAGAGTTTTCCCCATTAAGATTAACATATGGGAGACTGAGAAGACATAGTATCGAGCAAAGTTAAATAGCTTCATCCCTGAATGTGAGTGAGCATAGAGCAGTTAATGAACAAGTGTCTTGGAGGATCCTTAGAACATTGTCCATTGCACCTCAGAATCTCCAACTGGGGACACTGTTCAGAAATGTGCCTCTTGGAGCCAATGCTGTGCACCAGAATCGACACTTGGGTCCTCTGGATTGGTGAGGAACTTGAAGTCGCATTTTGTACATCTGGGTGCTCCTCCTTCTTAAGAAACAAGGGTCTATGGCATCATTGAGTCACAAAGGGTCCTGAGCCACCCTTGCACTTGGTGGAATGTCCCAAGTGATGGTTTAGTGTACTGTTGGAATGTCAGATCTGGATGTGTAATGTCATATCTAAATAAATAAATCTTTCAAAGTTGTCCTCTCTTTGATGATCTTGTATTACAAATTATGAGATAAATCTGTTTTAGAACCAGAATCAAAAGTCTCTTGAAATACAAGTGTCACAATCTAGAACATGGGGGAGGGAAGTGGGAATCCTCCCTTCACACCCACATTGCACACTGGGAGTGCAATCTGTGCTGAGGGAGTTTGGATTTTTTTTAATGATTTATTTATTTATGCATACAAGAACTGGGATGCAGGACCTCCCTGGTGGCTCAGGCGGTTGAGCGCCAGCACTGTGAAGCTGTCCGCAGCCTCTGCAGTGTGGGTTTGATCCCGGCCGGCCGGCGAGAATGCCACAGGGCGAAGCAAACCTCTCCTGTCTTGCCCACTGCTCCCCTCAGCAGTGTATTTCGTCAGTGTGCCTGTTCTGTTCCCCTCTCTGTCTCTGGTGAATCCTCTTACCCTCCCACGCCTCTGGCCTGTACCTCGGTTCTTGTATAAAAATAAATAAATCTTAAAAAAAAAAAAAAGAACTGGGATGCAGGTCAGAGGTGTGGGGGGGTGAGAGAGGATTCACCAGAGACAGAGTGGGGGACAGAACAGGCAGACTGACTGAAGTACACTGCTGAGGGGAGCAACGGGCAAGACAGGAGAGGTCTGCTGTGCCATGTGGGTAGCTCCCTGACCATGGATTGAACTCGTGCTGCAGAGGCTGCAGACAGCTTCACAGTTCTGTGCTTAACCCCTTACACCAGGGAGGCCCGGAAGCTTGAATTTTTTGAGAAGCACATACAGCAAATGTTTCCACCTGGCTCTTTCATCTACTAATGATGACGACAGAGGCTTAATAAACCACCTCTGTTCCACAATGTATTTCCTTGAAGGTCTCCTAACAGCTCCAAATTGTACTGATGTTGTTTCTACTCATAACTCAAATGAGCATAAGATCACAGAAAAGAACTAAGTCTCAAATATAGCTGCTGTGCCTGAGAGAAGGGACAGGCTCTATTCTGGGTCTGAGCTAAGGCCAAAGGGAGTTTCTTGGTATCTTATCTAAGACTTCCATATTTTGCTTTTGATTGCTCTTAATTTTTTGTTATTTTATTTATTTTTATTATTAGCAATTTTTATTGGATTGTTTCTTTGCTGATTTGTACAATTTCTAGTTTAACAAACTAGCATACAATGTGTTTTTTATTAAATAATTAATAAAATATGCTATTGTGGAAAACTGGAAACTAAGAATGTCCCATAATCCAAACATCTCAGAGGTAACTATGGTTTCCGTAAATAGAGCTTTGAAATAATCGGCCTTTCAACCTTAAGTTGTGTGTCTGTTCCTTCCCACTTTACAGAGAAACATAAACTCTATATATAGTTCAGTGTTCCTGAGTCTTCTGTGAATTTAATGTATAACTGTGGAGCGCCAGTTGTCAGGCCCTCAGACCTCGCAAAATGTACTGGGAAATGGTCCTTCAACAAGACATTAGCAGGAAGTATCCCTGTAATAATTGCGGAAGGGTGGGTAGCCAGTGGCTATTTTGCACTTCTGCATCCACCCAACTTCTGAGTCATCAGACTCCCTTCTTATCAGCCTCCCCACCTTCTACAGACCCTGCCTCTGACCTTGCCTGCACCCTCACCTTCTCTTCTAACTCAGACCTCACCCAGTCCTTTACATTCACCAGCTGCTGACCAATTTTCATTACAGGACAAGAAAAGAAGGCAGAGACAGACTGAGTTAAACATGAATTTAAAATGTATAGAATGATTCTTCCAATTTGGGACATGGTTAATAAAAATCAAAGAAAGCACTTGCATTTAGTAGAGATGTGCATCATTATTCCAAATTGCACTGTTGCTCTAAATCTCAATTAGTCTTACTAATACTCTAAGATAGCACCAGGGTTAAAAAAAACAATATTTTTCTCACTATTGTTTTCTGGTAAATTTCTGCAATTTTGCTGCTGAATATGCTATGACTGGCGATGAGATTATATGTTGTAATTATTTTATCAATCTATAGTAATAAATGCTTGACAAACATAAAAACATATAGGTTAAACCCTTAGCTAGACTGATTTTTAAAAAAGAGGCAACTCTAATTATCTGCATCAGGAATGAAACAGGAATCAAAGCTATGACCCCACTGACATCGAAGAAGTAAGCAGGCAATGTTCAGTCAATGTTATGCTAAAAATTTCACAACTAAGAGAACATGGACAATTTCCCTGAAAATGTAACTTAATAAATGTATAAAAATGGAAAAATTTTCTTGGAATATGAATCATCCCCACTAAGGTTATAGAGCTTAGAAATAAGTTCAACAGCTTCAGGGGAAAATATGAAGAAATAAAGTCACCCTAGATAGAAAAGAAAAAAATATCTCATGTCTTAAGACTGCATTTGGTGGTGTTTCCAGAATCAACAGAGACCAGGCTGTAGAGTCTGTTAAATAGTTGAGATTTGGTGGAGGGTATGTCTTTGATTAGATCAGATTGGGGAATGTTGCATCTGACCTTCATGCTTTTAATTCATGAAGACTAAAAATGGCCTATTTTGATAAATGAAAGGCAGTGGAATGGGAGTATGTAGAATGGAGAGGCAGAGAATGGAAGTCCTGGCCCATACGGGGACAGTGGAAGGCAGCTTGACACTCTGAAGAGCTGAGGTGCCATAGGACCTTAAACCCAAGGGGCTTAGTTCCATAACTTTACCTCCCCACAATAAATTAGAAAAGACATTTATATTTTTTATAATCTTTATAATTATTTTTCCAAACTAGTCACACTTATACAAGTATTGGATAGATTTTGTAGTAGCTTTGCAGAAACACAAACTTTTATATATTTTCTTTTGTCCCTCCTATTCCTCAGTCTATTTCCATGTATCTTAATGTCACTATTTTTGCTTCATTAGAAAATTTCTATCTTGGGCCTCCCCAGTGGTGCAGCAATTGAGCGCTGGGCTGCAAAGCTGCCCGCAGCCTCTGCAGCACCGGTTCGATCCCCGACCACTGGTGAGGGTCCCACATGGGGCGCAGACCTCTCCTGTCGCGCCCACTGCTCCCCTCAGCAGTGTACCTTGTCAGTCTACCTGTTCTGCTTCTGGCTCTGGTGGAGTCTCCCACCCTCCGGCACTTCTGACTGTACCCAGTGCTTGTATAAATAAATAAATAAATAAATCTTTAAAAAAAAATTCTATCTCACGAGTTGTGACTTGTTAGATTCCCTTGCCTTTTCCTTTACCCAAGCATCCATGAATCTTTGGAGACTCTATGACACCTAGTTTGTTTCCATAATCTTATCAACATATGTCAATAAAATGTTTTGGCTATGATAGTTGGCAGATAGTTGGGTAGTGTGTACAATTATTTTTTTGTCTCCATTTTATAGAGTAACTATGGAAACCCTGGAGGGTAAATTAATTTGTGAAGTCCCACAAAGGATAAGGATTCTAATTTTAGACTTCACTGACATTTTAAAGATTTGCTGGACAGCACAATCTTTTCCAATTTCTCCTCGTTATACATTCACTTTCCAAACCTGGGGTTTATTTTTGCTCCCTTAATTCCTTTGCTTGGAAAAGTTTAATCAGATTGGCATTCCCAAGCTCTGTCTTACGACTGTATGGCTGTGTCCTGTCCCTTCATGTTGCTTTGGAGAAGATTTTCTCCAGAGAAAAAGACATGATGATAAGGATGAGAATGAATTACTATTTGGGACAGTATGGAGAGGGAGTTTCTAGAGGAACTCCTATATATCCATAAATGGGGTAAACTTAAAATTTTACATCCTAATTGGGGCATTTGAACATTATTTTTTTCTTTTTTTTTCTTTTAAAGATTTATTTATTTATACAAGCACTGGGTACAGTCAGAAGCACGGCGGGGGGGTGGGGGGAAGAGAATTCACCAGAGCCAGAGCAGGGAGGAGAACAGGCAGACTGACACAGTATACTGCTGAGGGGAGCAGTGGGTGGCAGGAGATGTCTGCGCGCCATGTGGGACACTTGCCCAGCAGCCGGGGATCGAACCAGCGCTGCAGAGGCTGCGGGTAGCTTCGCAACCCAGCGCTCAACCACTACGCCACCAGGGAGGCCCTTGAACATTATTTTTTAAAGCAATTTCAAACTTACAGAAACATTCTAAGTACTGCACAAAGAACTTCTTTTGCTCCCCAAAAGCAGTTAAGAGGAAGTTATTGATGTAATGCCCCATTTCTCCTTAATCTGTTGATATGTTTATTCTACAGACAAGGATGCTCACCTATCTCTCCATAGTAGAACTATAAAATTCAGGAAATGAACTATGATACCTTAGCCCATCTAGTCCACAGTCCCCATTCCGGTTTCTTTCAAGGAGAGACTGAGGAACTCTTCAGTTGCAAGCAACTAAAAATACATGCCAACTAGAGGGGATGTGTGATTCTGCACTGGATCCTGTTTCTATGAAAGACATTATTGGGCAATGAGAAAACCCGCAACAGCAGCAGCCATGAAGCCACTGTGGCAGATGAAAATTTAGACACTACAAAGACACACAGGGAGAAAATTGTGACAGCAGAGACAGATTAGAGTGTTGCAGGAGCAAGTCAAAGAAAGTCAACAGCTACCAGAAGTTTGGAGGAAGCAAAGAACGATCTTTACCCAGGACCTTCACAGACACCAGGGCCCAGAGTAACTTATAGAAATGTGAGCCAGGTTGTGGAAGCTGTCATGGCTAGGAGGAAATGAATACAGAGGCATAGCACATTGGGATGTTTACTCATTTGCAGTCCAATCTCACCTATCTGGATGAATGATGGTTGGGGGTGTTTACTCTGCTCGCCAAATAATTGAGTGATCCAGGGTCCTTCCATCTTGCAGTCCCACCTCATTCAAGAGCTTCCATAAGACCCTCAGCAGTAGGCTTACCAATGATGGAAAAGAGACCACAGAGCCTGGTGGGAAAGAAACTAAGCATCAAGCTATACCTTTTGCACCCACACCCATTGGCCATGTGCTCCCAACCACAGGGGAGGAGGAATGACATGTGTCTCTATAACTAGGAGGAAAAGGCATCATTTTCAGTATAAATGCTGCATTTCAGTCTCTGTCTCCAAACAAAAGATGCTCATTGGACTAAAAGAAAGGAACTCCTTTGACACTTCTTGGGGTTCTGCCCAGTTCTGTTGTTCTGGGGTGTGATTAGAGAATAATTATTTCTGCTGACCATGTTATATACAACGTAATGCTGTTTAGCACTCATTTGTGCAGACCCAAATGTCCAAACCACTTTGGCCTGGCCTGCTCTCTGGGTTGTTGGACAACTCTTCCTTGCAACAACTCAGTTACCTTCCTTCTGGGTAGAGCAAACCTCATTCCTCCAAGTCTCCTCAGTTTTATTTCAAAGTGATAAACTGCTTGCTTTTGTCTCTGGATTCCTTCTGGATAGAGCTGTGGACTGCCCTGCTCTGCTGCAAACCTCTGAGAACTTGGAATGTTCTCTGGCCAGAAGTCTGGCACTAACCCCTTGGGAAGTAAATGCCAGAAGTGCATGGCTTACTCTGAGCAGAGTGGGGAGCAGAAGGAATAAGACAGACAGTTCTGTGTGTCCTCCATTATCATTCTATTATATCTGGAGCTCCAGAGAGGGGATGAGAGACTGACAATTAATCTGTGGCTAGATGACTCTGCCAATCCCATCCACTCCTTGCATTGAGGGGTCATTTTCATTTCCCTTTTATTTTGACAAGCATATTAATCAGTAGAGGTGAGCAGAATTATTAAAAGCAGCTGCTGGTGCCAGTGTACCCCACATTTACCTGCCATATTAAATCTCAAGTGGCAAACTTTCCCCCAAAGGGGGACCTGCCCAGCTCTCAGATATAATTACCCCTTTGATCTTTTCAAATAGCTGAATACACATGCACACATGCACACATGCATACACTCACACACAAGCACACACGTGCCTACAAATACACAGGCATGCATACAAAGGCGCTGCGGTCCTATCAGAGCTGCCTGCACACACCTGAGTCTGCACATAGCAAACAATCACCTCCCTGCAGCTACCTTCTCTGTCCTTGTCTGGACAGAGGGTCCAACCTTCACCAAAGAAAGAAAATATTTAAAAGACAATTGAACTTCAAGCAAGTGGCAGACAATCAGCTCACGAGTAAATTATACATCTATTTAAATTTGGGAAGGCTCTGAGTTCCTTCCAGCAAGAAGAAAATAACCTGAGATGCCCTAAATAATATGATGGAAAAAGAAATTCAGCAAGGAGCCCAGGCACAGAGATCTTTGAAAAGATATTAGTGCAGATCTAGGACATTGTTTTCATAACTGTGTATATCTTACATTAAAGCTTTAAGGACACTGTATCTGAATTGCCACCACCAGTTCATAATGCAGTAGTTTCTCACTTGTGCTGGACTGCATGTGTGATGGTCTGCGTGCTATATACTCACCTCCTAGCATCTTGTCCCAAGGTTGCTCACAGCCTAAGGGGAAGTGCACATGCACATAGATGCTCATGGCTCCTAGGCTGGAGCAGAGGAGGTGATGTCTTGTAGACCCAGGGCTCACTGTAAGCCACCAAGATGAGTCATGCCATGCTCTGCCTGCACGAAGTGAACAAAGGGGGGAAACACTCGGAGTACTGAGTGTGGCCCAGACCAGGATACACGATCTATTTTCACTAATCATCATGCGGTAGCTGAGTAGACAGGAGAATAAGTCAATAAGTTGAAAGTCTAGAAGTAATCTTGGGGGTCAACTAACACCTCAAAATCATAAAGACTCACCCAAACCCAGTCCATAGCCCAACGGAGGAGCAGGGCAGCTGATGCACAGATAGGTCAGTTTCCTGAGGAGAGCAGTACAAGGCATTGCTGCCCTAATGGGAGGTGAATTGGTGACATCCTGGGGAATATGGACCTTATCATCATTGGTTTGAAACTCAGCTTGCAGGGTCTCCCAGGTGGCCTAGAGATCAAGTCTCAGCACTACCACTGTGAAGGCCCACTGCAATGGAGATCCCTGGCCAGGGAGCTGACCCACAAGTGGCACAGCAGATCTCTCCTGTCTCATCCACTTACCCCCTCAGCAGTGTATTTCAGTAGATCTGCCTGCACGAAGTAAACAAAGGTGCTGTTCTGCTCCCTACTTTGTCTCTGATGAATCCTCTCACCCTCCCCCAAACCTCTGGTCTGCACCCCTGTTCTATGCAAAAATAAATAAATAAAATCTTTTTTTAATAAATAAATAAAAAAAACAAATAAAAATAAACTCAGCTTCTTTGGCATAATTTTTTTAAAATTTTTGGCATGATAATTTTTAAGATTAAATAGGGCTCATGATCCAAAGCTGTGGAAATAGCAACCTCTTCCACCTCACCCCAATACTTTTGTCAAATCAGATCAAAAGGATCCAAAGGAAATTCTATGAAAGGTGAAAAGAACCACAAAAACTCAGAGAAGGAATTAGGAAATTTAGTCCATATGTATTTCTCAAATGTTTGCCGAGTGTGCTGCTGACACTGCCCTCAGTACTTGGAGACATCAGTGGATACAACAAGATCAGGCACATCATGGAGCTTGCCTTCTAACAACCAGACAAGCAAATGAGACATAAATGAATAAGTAAATTGTAAAGAGCAGAACAGGGTCGATTATAGCAATTCTACATAGTTGTGGAATTGAATGGAATGGTCAGGTCATTGCATTGAGAAGGTGGCATTTGAGCAAAGACTTGAAGGAGGTAGAGGAGTTAACCAGGCTGGCAGATGGAGAAGAATGTTCTGGGTGGATGGGCTAGCTCCTGCAAAGGCCTGATGCCAGGAGCTTGGCAGCATGTCCCAGAGGATACAGAGGCAAGTGCAGCTCCAACAGAATGAGAAGTCATAGGAGCTAAAGTCCAGAGGAAACAGGATGCAGATCAACAGGTCTGCAGGCCAGGTAAGACTTTGTCTTCTTTTCTGAATAAGGAGAGTCTTTGATGATTGTTCACAATGCTGGTGACTAAAGTTTTGAAAGGATTGTTTACTGTCTGCTATGATGGGCAGTGAAAGCAGTTAGGAAGGCGCTAGATGATAGTGTTTGAACCAGGGTACTAACAGAAAAGATATGAGAACGAGTCAGTTTTAGATGTGTTCTGAAAATAGACTAATGGGACTGTGGTAGAGACCTTGTGGGGTGTGAGAGAAAAGCAGAGTGGAAGATATTACTAACTCTGGTCTCTGCTACTAGGCCAGTGGCATCTATAACTGAAATGGGGGAGGGGGAAGGTGACACAGATTCAGGCTGGCAGGAAGGAGATCTGCTCCAGCCAGGATGAGCTGGACATGTCTATTGAACTTGTAAGTGGAAATGTTGAGTAGGCAGTTGAATATGTGAGTCTGGAGTTTGGGGGAAAGATTTGAATTCAAGCTGTAAGTGGGGAAGGGGGGTTGTTACCACGTATGGGTATCCTTTAGAGCCACAAGACAAGATGGGATCATTAGGGAAAGGGTGTCAGTGAAGAAGAGGAGGAGGACTGAGTCTGAGGCACTTCACATGACAAGGTCATAGACAAAAGAGAGACCAGCAAAGGAGTCCTAGAAGGAAAGGCAGGTACCATGTGGAGTCCTAGAATCTGAGCACACAAGGTGTGTCACATAAAGGCAGTTCTTGATTAAGTCAGATGCTGCCGATGGGTCACAGAGGATGGAACTGAGGACTGACATTTGGCTTTAGCAGCACGGATATCACAGTGACCATGACTAGAGCACTTAGGTGAGTATTGGTGGCTAGAGACTAATTAGGATGGGATCAGGAGAAAGAGATGGGATCAGGAGATGAATTAGTGGACAGTGAGCGAGGTCTTTCAGAAAGTTTGCATCAGATGGGGATCAAATGAATGCCCTGAAGCTAACAGATGAAGCAGGTTTATGAATTCTTCTAAATGAGAGAAACAACATGACACTCTCGTTGCGTGATGGGCCTGGCATGATCTAACAGAAAGCAAACATTTAATGATGGAGGAGAGATGGTAGAATCAGCACAGCAAAGTCCATCTGAAGGAGAAGCCTGAGCCCCTGTGCGAGATGAGCTGTTCAATCAAGCGGGGTGCTCATGTCAGCAACAGCAAGAACGTGGCAGTGAGATTACAGGAGAGGGGATCAGAAAATGTGGGAGGGGCTGTCTTTGCAAACTTCTGTTTTGGCTTAAATTTTCCCAGTAAGATAGGAAGTTAAGAGAGAGGATGGGCTTGGAGTTATTGGTGGTTTGAGGAGATGGGAGAAGTATGGTGCGTAGAGGAGCATGAGAGACTGGGCTCGAGATGTGCAATGGGATTGCCAGGCAGAAGGAGTGGCCCTCAGTGCATTGTAGCTGTACTTTTAAAGTCAGACCTTTATTTTGAGCTGTATCAGGCAACATGTTGTCTACCTTAAATTTACACAATGCTGGGTGTCAATATCTCTAATAAAGCTGGGATGGGGTAGGAGGAGAACCGAAATCCAGGTATGGAAAGGGTCGTGTATCAGCCCATTGCAACTCTCAGAGATTAAAGCAGATATAAGATTGGAGAGAAGGACCACAGGCCAAGGTCTTTAATCACCTGCAACAAGCCCCTCTTGACAGTAGTCTTTAGCTGTGCATGATTATTTCCATTTTAATTTTTAAACTAAAATTATTAACCAGTAAATAAAGTTTTACAAAATCACTTTCTTAGTAGCAGTAACAATATTTCAAGCACTCAGTAGCTACATGTGGCAGGTGGCGACCAAATTGCACACGTGGCTAAGGAAGAGTCTGTCGTGGCAGACTATTAGAGGAACATCCCTAGAGGGGGATGAGAAGGCAGCAGCAACTGAAGGGACTTTCTTTGGGGCAATAGGGACAAAAGAATCAGAGTTAAATTCCAGCAGTGTCTCCCGTTCCTCTCACTGCCTTTCTGGTCCCTGCAGCAGCAGAAACCCAACTGGTGTCAGGTGTAGTCAATCCAGAAATAGCTTTCTTCTCAAATATGTCGGTGGGATTATCCCAGCCTGATCTTTGCATTTATTTTGAACTTGAGCTGCCTTAGAATGTGCTGTTTTAATAGAATATTTCTTGGGCTTCATATCTTTATCTCAATTGCTCTGCTTTTCTGGTGCACTTTGAACCAGCATTGATATCCTCCTTGTTCAGGAGGGAGTGAGTCTCAGGCAGTCCCGCATATATCGGAGATGCTGAGGCAATCCTCAAGCTGTGCCACTGGTTTTAGGGCAATGTATGAGCTTTAAGATGATGTAGAACCCACCGAGCAAGGTATCGGGATAGCTTTTGACCTAAGACCTTGTGAAAAGATGTCAGCATGAGGGGGTTAAAGATGGGGAATTAAACTGAGCAATTGTAACTGAGTTAATGTTCTGAATGACAGCAGATATGGTGTCCTGGAGATGAATTCAGACACAAGGAATATTTTATTTCACTATTATTTTGCAAATTAAGAACAGGCCCTTGTTACTTCCAGAGACCAGTTCAGTCAAGACTAGCAGTGACTAGGTTACTTCCCCAATCACCAGAGGACCCCACTGGCATCCTTCTCTTCTGCCTGGGACACAACCCAAGCTGACCTCAGTTGAGGAGGAATTTGTCCAAGGCAAGTTTTGAGTTCCTTAAGAAGGGAAAGTTTAAAAAAGAAAATTCAAAGTCATTCTCAAGCTGGCACCCACTTTAGTTCTGTAAACGAGATGACTTGGGGGAGAAGAGGCACTTCCAGGGCCCATGCGCCAAGAGATATGACCTGGACAGAATGAACGCAGGTAGGGCTGAAAGTCCAGACAGGGAGCTAGGGCATAAGGGTATAAGGCAGGACACCCAACTGCTGGTGTTCAAGCCACTTCCTGGCACCAAGATCAGAAGAATCATGACCAACTTTACAATGAATCAACAAGCTTCCCATGATGTACCTTCTCAAATCCTGGGCACAGAGTGCCCTCCATATCTGGGGAAGATCGGGGAGGACAGGAGAGCATAGGAAGGCAACTCAGACACTGCAAGAGAAACTCTATCCACCTTACTGCCCAGTGGACCTGTGTGTTGTTCACCCTCATGGAATTAGCCGATTGAGTTCTGGTAGTTTTATGGAGTAGGGTGGGGAAGCTTACACCAGACCCAGGATGAACCACAAACAGTATCCTCTGCTGCCCTCTGCTGTTCATGCTTCTTCATTGCAGATGGCACAGGGAGCTGGCTCAGAAGAGAATTTTGCATTAAATGTGATTTATATTTGACCGGCTTTTATGCATTTGACATTACTTTGCTGACTTAGATTACCAAAATGAGAATGATGACATTGATAAAACACAATTTATACTCTCTGGGAGTTCCTGGTCAGTGAGGAGCAAAAGACATGCCTTTGACCTGGGCTATGCCCCTTGCTTCACTGGGGCCTGGCAGAGAAACCCAGTGGTAGTCCTGGCTCACCATGCTACAGAAAGCCTTTGCTAACATATTAGTAAGTGTCAGGACACATGTGCTGGTCCACATTTCATGCACCTCTATGCAACAAGAAGCCACACCTACAATGGAAAGCTAGTCTGAGCTGAGGTCTTCTCCCAGGCCCTTCAGCACTTTGTGCAGGACCCATCATCTGGGAATGAAGGCATTAGTATCTGGGGTTTCTTATCCTCTCTAACAGCAGTATAGTATGCATTTAAGGCTGCTCGGGTTTTCTGAAGAGGACTGCATCCCCTCCTTCCCCGACAATCGTGGGTTGATTAAGGCAGACCTCCAACCCCAGGTGGTACCATCTGGGCCTACATCAGAGAGTCAGATAATCACTTGGCTGCTTGAGACAAATGTCAAGGGTCATCTTGTCCTCAAGGATACATTATAGTCCTACTACATGCCGGGTGTCACTCGGGGTGCTGGGAATATGACAAAAATCCAAAATAGACAAACACCAGTCCCAAGGGAGTTTGCATCACATTTTACCAGTTCTGCATACACATCCTTAAGGTGGAAACACAGGATTTTCAGACAACCGAGAAATTCAACTACACTCCCAAATGGAAAACAACTTCACATCCACAGAGCCAGCTAGACACAATCTAGGAAGGAAAGGCATCCCCACCCTCCTCTCCTGTGTTCTTTCTATGCTGGTTTGCATAAATCAGTGTGCTGACCGCTTTCTCCCAGGGAGAGATACTACAGTCTAAAGAAAGAGCCAGAACAAAAGTCAAAGGGCCACGGGAGATTGAAGCAGGGAGACCAATATGATGCTGAACTCTCAGTCATGTAACTAAGGGGAAAGACAATGAAATAAAAGCTATTTTCAGGCATACAGAGAGCATTAATTAGATTTAGCTATTTGCTAGCCAAGTGTTAAGAGGGTCCAAGGTAATTAAAAGCTCATCGTATTTCCAAAGGGCACAAATGGTTACATGTGTCTCCCCAGAAAGGAAAATTGAAGTCCAAACTCTCAGTACCTCAGAATGGGCCCTTATTTGGAAGTAGTTGTCATTACAGGTGTAATTGGCTAAGATGAAGTCATACTGAAGGAGCAGATGGGCCCCTGTTCCTATATGACTGGTGTCTTTACTATAAGAAGGTGGCCACGTGAAGATTGAGGGAAACATTGGAGATGTGCATCTATAAACTTGGAAGCCCCAAGATTTGATGCCACCATGAGTAGTGAGGAAGATCAAGGAGGGGTTCTCTCTTACAGTTGCAGAGAGAGTATGGGTCACTTGACACCTCTCTTTGAAACATCCTGCTCCAGAATGGAGACAATAAATTTGGCTTGTCCATGGACAGTGCAAGACACTCACCTCTTGGTGGGGTTTTCTTCTCACCATTAAGAATGGAGAGCATTGCCCCATGTTTTTTTTTTTTTTTTTGGATTGAAAGGGTTGTAATTATGTAGCAGCAAGCATGTGTGAAGGGATGTCCCAATTCCAAAAGGAGACAGGAAGGCACCCCCCCTGCTAAGCAGAAGCTACATGAGGAAGACCTCATGCTGGGAGGAGAGTAAGGGGTCAGCATGCTGGGCCTGGCTCTGGGAGAGAAGTCACAGGGACAGAGGTAATGTGAGCAGAGGGTAGAGAGTCATCTGTGCAAGCTCTTAGTTCAAAAGGAGACCCAGCCTTCTCCTGGGCCTGAGACAGTGCCTTTGAATGCATGGAGGTGAAAGTGCCCCAAAAGAGAGGAACCCACTAAGCTGAGTTTAAAAGTCAAGTGTGGCTGTATTCCAAGAAGACACCAACCTCCAGAATTTTTTCCACAAGCTCAGCATGATCTCAGGACTGGAGCTGCCTCTAACGGTAATGCAGAGGGGAAAAGGCAGCTTTTCACTGCAGCTGGCTGAGCTGCCAGCCTTGGCGACTCTTATGTGATGTCCCCAGATCCCAGAGGAAGACACTGGGCCCAGGGCACACACAGGGGCAGAGAGAGGAATGAGCAGAAATGGCCAGGTCCAGAGGATGCCGGTGACCCTGGGAAAGACCCAGGCCTGGGGGAAGCAGAGGCCTGCGTGAAGGGGGACAGGAGCCACACATATGTTGTTGCTGCCACCATGACTGGTTGTACCTGTGGGGGTGAGGCAAGCAGAAGCTGAGAACCTGGAGATTTTAAAGCAATGATGATTCACCCGAGAAAGTACATGAAATTTGCAAAATTGGGAAATTTAGAACTTGAGAGTATCTTGTTGGGGATGCTTGAGACAAGGATTTATATGAGAGGGATTTATAAGGAAATGTTTCTAGAATTCAAAAGAGGGAGAAAACGGAGGAGGTGAGCCCAGGAAGAAGAGGCTAAGCCAAGGGTTTTATGGAGTCAGGTCCTGTGGGACTTGTGGAACCAAGCAGGGCCATTCACATCTCCAGAGGCCCCATCAGCTGTGGGGGAGGGGACTGGAGTATTTATGCCCCATGTGCAGTAAATGGCTAAGCTTGCCTTGCACAGGCCCGGGAGGTAGCCTTTAAGCCCTTGGAATGTCCTGCCTGGTAAGAAGGGCTTTGTTTACTTAGGGCCTAGCCCGCCAGTTAGTCTATGCTAACAGTGTGATTATAGTGGGACCTTGGGCCACTCTGTATTGCTTGACCTCTGAAGGGGCTGGTGAGGATGGGCAGATATGTGAACAATCAACCACATCTGTGTGACTGACCGCCTCTAAAATCCCCAGAGTATAAGACTCAGGTGAGCCTCCCTAGCAAACAATCCATCATGTCCCCACACTGGGAGAACGAGGCTGTCTGCATATGCCGCAGGGACCCTGCGGTAGGAGGGCCTACACCTGAGTCCTCAGACCCCAGGCTGGGACCTTGCCTATTGTGGATGTATTTTGTATCCGTGCACTGTAATAACAAGTACTTATGAATAGAAGGGTTCTTTTAATTCCTATGGTCCTTTTGCCCCATCCTTAGTCCTGAGGGGACTCTAGGGGGCCTCGCTACCCTCCATGCCTGAGTGAGGGCTGTCCCTGCATGCAGGACAAGTGCATGCTGGTGGTGAAAGCCGGAACAGTCACACTGCATGGTAAGCATCTGAGGACTGCATGGGGCATGGTCAGGGCTGGGTGTCATCTCAGCGCTCCCTGGCTCCTGAGTGCCTGTTCTTTCCCACAGCTGGGTTGTGACATCAAGAAGCACTTTGGCCAACTAGTAAGAAGAAAACTGGTAAGTGCTGGACATCCATCACAGGCGCACAGGGGCAGGATGGCACAGAGCAGGATCTCTATGACCCAGCAGACGGGGTAAGAAGGTGTCCTGGAGCCCTCAATGGCTTTTTCAGGCTCTTATTGAGTTTACCAGGTACAGGCAGGCAGGGGTGCTGGGGGGCCGGGAGGCTGGCAGGCCTCCCATCCCCCAGCAAATCTTCTCTCTTTCTGGGCTCTCCGGCTTGCTTTCTTGGTCTCTGCTTCTCTGCTGATTCCTTTCCACTCTTTCGCTGGTTTTCCTTCTGGTGGTCCCATTCCTGGTGGTTCCGTTCCTGTGACGCCACCCTTAAAATCCAGCCTCAGCCCAGGTGTACCCACCTATGTATGCCCACACCCCACTCCAGGTGTCTGCCATGAGGCATGCATTCAGGACCGCAGAGATCCATCATCATCGATCCTAATGGTGGGAGGGCGGAAAAGCCTGACAATCACTTACCCTACAAGTGCCCAGGCACTGCTAATCATTGTGACCCACGCCTCCCCTGAGAGGCAGAAGAGCTGCTTGTAGGCTGCTTGGCCTGTTATGATTCGTCAGCGCTGGAGCCCTGAGCATGCCAGGCCAGCACACCTTAGCAGCCCCTGCAGGCTGTCAGCCTCTGAGTCTGCCCCTCCCCTAGTTCCCAGTTCTCCAATTTGCATCTCTGATGGGACCCGGGCATGTGAAGTTCTTACAGACCTGGTATGTTGCCACTGCTGCTGCCACCAGTTCCTCACAGGCTTGGAGAGCCAGTACTTTACAGGCCCAGATCTGGGTTGGTTTGCTGAGGCTGATTCTTTCTCTGGGCGAGAAAGAGAATGGTCAGGGGAGGGCTCGGAAGGCTCATGGCTCTCTCTCTACTCTTTCTCCACAGAAGCAAATCCTTATGTGGAATAAGAAGGAAGAACTGCTACGAAAATGGGAATTGGGTTCTACTTGGTTTGCTGATAAGAACTTACGTGCAGGGCACCTACTTAGGAGGTAGTCCTAGGAGGCTTAGGTGAGGAAGGAGGCTGAGAAGCAGGGCGGGAGGGAAAAGATACAGAATGTTAATAAGGACGTGCCCCCGGGGTGTCTGGGTCCTAATCTGCTGAAGGCTGTTTGAGAAACCATGTTGTCACACCTGGGAATTGTGGTCTGGAGAGCAGACTGGGACACATTGTGTCATCCTACCCCATCCTACCTGAGACCCCTCTGAAACTTCTAGCAATGGCATAAGCTCCTGTGGTATTTACATGACAAAGAAATTCACCATTTTTTTAAACTTTCCTAACTTTGGCTTTGTCATGGGTTTGAGCTGTTTCAAAGCATTCAATTATTGGGTCATTCAACAATTTTTACCCCATATCGACTATCAGCAAGACACAAGGCTAAATGTTGGGACTATTGTAAAGGGCAGGACAGGACACAGTGCAGGTTTTCTGATCCCATGCAGATCGGGTAAAGGAGGAGTCAGAGTCCTCAGTAGTTTTTTGCAGGTCTTTTATTGGGGTTCACCAGGCATATGGCAGGCAGGGGTGCTGGGGGGCCGGGAGGCTGGCAGTCCTCCCAGCCCCCAGCAAATCTTCACTCTATCTGGGCTCTCCAGCGTTCTCTGCTTCTGCTTCAGGCTTCTTCTCTTTCGGCTTCTACTCAGCTTCTGCTGCTGCTTTCTCGGCTTCTTGCGTCCCTGTGACGCCGCCCTTAAAAAGCACAGTCTTAGCGCAGGTGTACCCACTTAAGGAGCCTGCCATCAGGCATGCATTCAGGATCACAGGGTTCCCTCATCTATCCTGATGGCGGGAGGGCAGAAAAGCCTGATACCTTTTACCTTACCCTACAAATATGAAATCTATATTCTAGGAGAAAGAAAAGAAAATAAACAAACAAGTAAATAAATCATTACAAATTGTGACACCTGATTTGAACAACAACCATAAGAAATGAAAGTGAAAAATGGGCAATGTAGTAGAAAATTGAGTCTCTGGCAGTGAGGGTGGGATGAGTTGACAGCTTTAAATGAAATTGTCAGTCATAATCTCTGAGAAGGTAACATTTCAGCTGAAATTTGCGGGCTAAGGTGTTAACCATGGAGAAAGTCAGGCCAGAGCACACAAAGCAGTGGGGGAGACAAGGGCAAATGTACATCAATCCACGAGGCAGTCATATCAGTCCACAAAGGATGTTGGGAGGAGTCTGAAACCTAGTAGGGGGGGGGTGTAAAATAAATTTAGAAAATAATCACAGTCTCCAAAAAGACAGAAACTGCATTAGGTATTTCAAGCAGAGAGAATTTAATTCGGGGAATTTGTTACTCAATTGATAGAACTGACGAACCAAGCTAGAAACTGTGACAAAAACCCAGGTTTAGTAATGCCAGAAGTGGTGAGTGGAGGGTAATCAGTGCCCAAGGTCTGTGCCCAGGCTGAGCCAGCTAAGCAGGTTGCTCAGAAAGAGGGACTCTCTTCCCAAGAACTCAAGTCTTTGCCATGGCTCAGATGGCCACTACTGGAGCTGTCCCGGTAAGTTAAAAGAGACATGCCTTACCTTTCTTCTCCTCCCACCAGCACCTTCCATTGGCTAAATCTGCCAGGAAAGCAATGGAGCCTGGGAAATGTAGTGCGGAGGCAAGCCGGGCAAGAGCGATATAGCAAATGCACCACATGGATTCCATTCCGGCTTTATTCCATGCATACACCCTTGATGCCAAGGTGGTTCATAAATGTGTTTAGGTGTTTCATAAATGTATAATGAATTATCATTTTTTTCACAAAATGTGAAAAATCTGAGCAAATGATGACAAAGACATTTGTCATTTCACCTGAAATCAGTATAATTTTCCAGTTCTTCAGTCAACCTATATGTTTATGTACTCTGCCTAATTTAATCAGAGATGTGTTTATATCATTGATGATATACTCTCTAGAACTGTACTCTCTAGAACATTCTTTTTGCCACTTGCCTATAGATGTGTTCACAGATAGTTCTCTGTGGCTAAAACTTGAAAGGAGACCCAAAAAAGCAACAGGAAGAGGGTAGGCTCAGGGCTTCTCGAATTCAGCTTCTTCAGTCAGAACTAACTCCATGAACAACAGACTACATCCACACAGTGATGATGAGCTGACCCACCTCACCAGTAGCTGGTTGTCACAGGTTTGGAATCAGTACTGAATGATCGTATGTCCTGTCTTCTGTTCCTCTATTCACTCTTCTCACTCCATCTCACTGATGGCCTGTGTGCTGTAGCCAGTTCAGACAGGATATGGCTTCATTTTCCTACTGTGATCTCCTTTGTGATTTCAAAAAGGTTAATTCATTACTTGGTAGAAAATGTGAAATTCAACAAAAATATTGCCTTTTTTTTACTAAATAAATGAAGCCCGGTCCAGTCAGAGATGTGATGGAACAATTTTAATGGTGGTCTGTATCAACCTCCAGATTTCCATGGTCCTAGTAAGGCGGTTGCTCACAACACAGAGCTAGAATTCCCTACATGGTGATGGCACAGCTTCCCAACCCTCTGTGCTAGGCTCAACCAAGCCCTTGGTTGCCAGTCGTGGAGTTTCAATTGAAGTAAATGAATCATTATCTTCCAAGGACCAATGTATGTGAGCTGACATAAAAGCATTCAGTACTGGGGCCTCCCTGGTGGCACAGGCGGTTGAGTGCCGCACTGTGAAGCTGCCCGCAGCTTCTGTAGCGTGGGGTTCAATCCTGGCTGGCTGGCAAGAATCCCACATGAAGCAGACCTCTCCTGTCTAGCCCGCTGCTCCCCTCTGCAGTGTATTTCATCAGTCTGCCTGTTCTGTTCCCTGCTCTGTCTCCGGTGAGTCCTCTCACCCTCCCGTGCATCTGGCCTGTACCCCAGTTCCTGTATAAAAATAAATAAATCTTTAAAAAAAAAACAGCATTCAGGTACTAACTGATATCAGAGTATGTGAGCTGAAGCCCTTGAACATGGAGAGGCATATGTAGACCAGGTAACACCTGTATGTCTGTCATGCCTCATCTGGCACAAGCAGGCTGCAGGGTTAGGGGTATCCCAGGAGCAGACCCCCAGCTGAAAGACCTGGGGGACAAATTCCCTGGCTCTTTGAAGAGAGAGAGAGATAGATTGTGTTTGTGTGTGTGTGTGTGTGTGTGTGTGTGAGAGAGAGAGAGAGAGAGAGAATTTGGAAGTTCATTTGGCTTGAGTCCCCACACCTTTTCCCCCTGGAAACGAAACTTCAGCTGCTCAAAAATCATAACTGTTCTCACTTCACCCTCCATTGCCCCACCAAACATCTGTTCTCTCTGTCCTACCAGGCCTTGACTTCTTCTGTAACGTGTTGAACAGCATCTCTGATCTCTACCCTCTAGATGTCAGTAGCAGCTCCAAGTTGTGACAATCAAAAAATGTCTTCAGACTGTCCCCTGGGGGACAAAATTACCCCTCGTTGTGCTGGGATACAAGCTCTGAAAGGATGTGCCTGTTGAAGAGCGGGGAGTGTTGGTTACTGCAAAGGTCTTCCTTCCCTTGTACGTTTTATGGACAAATACACTGCCAGGATGCCCCGAGGTCAACGACTGGGCACCTCACTAATCCGTGGTCTGGCCTGGTGAGATGGCGCTCAGGTGGTTGCATAGACTTAGTTAATTTAGTTAACAAAATTGCTTTACAGTTAATTGTTGACTTAATTGCTTTTCGGACCTAACTCTTGGAAATTCCTGCATTTGGCCACTAGATGGTCTCATTGTTATGCTGGACCCAGGAGGAGAGCACAACCAGGAAGCGCCTGCTGAACGTTGGTAACCAGCTGGAAAACCGGATGTTGGAAGCATTTTCTACTTGTAATCTCCCAGACCTCCTCTGTCTCGGGACCCCAAACTGCTACCTTTCTCCCAAGAGATCCCCCAATACAAAACTATGAGAACATAGTCAAAGGTGTGAACTGGAATCTCCAGGAGCTTACCCTGGACAGGTTTGCTCTCCAACACCTTCCTCTCAGTTTCCCTGTCTGTAAGGTGGACATAACAAAAGTTTACATCTACCAGGAAGGCTGTGAGCAGCAAGAGGAAACAGCACATAAAGAATGAGCACACAGCAAACGCTCAGCAAAATTACTGTATCTATCAGCCCAGAGTCCCAGGACAGTTCAGCAAAAAATTGAGGGTGTGGCCTGGGGGGAGTCACCTTTCCTCCCTGGGTTTCAGCATGTCCTTCTAATATTGGCAGTACCCTCCCCTCCAATAGAGCAATCCCTGTATCTATCGAACACAGTAAATGCAAGGCCAGTTTCTAAATGTCTTATACTTCATGCCTCATTTCTTCTTCATAAAAGCCCTATGAGAGATGCATTTTTCTTATTCTCATCTTATATAGAAGGAAACCAAGTTTCAGAGGAGGAGAGTCCAGGGCTTGCCTGGTTCACTAATTTAGGGTACAGGAGGAATTTGAGCTCCACCATTCAATCCCAGAGCATGCAGAGGTTCCAACCTCGTACTCTCCATGGAAAGACAGACACTTATTGCTCTCATTCCTTTTGCACAGAAAGAATTGCTACTTGGTTCAGAAGGGTGAAAGCTATTTAGCGAGAAGAGCTCAAAATTTCCAGGTGCTTCACAACCTGGAAACCACAGCAGGGATGGAATGTACTGTGCATGCATATTGTTTGGGGATGCTCCAACAGGGTGTCCTGAAAGGGGATACTTTCCTTTCAATGTAATGCAGGGGTGTCAAACTTTTCTGTAATAGGCAGGAGAGTAAGCAGTTTTTGTTTTGCAGGCAATAGCTCTTTATCATAAATGAACTGTGTGATGATACCAGGGAAGGAGCCACAGAGAAAATAAAGTCAAATGGACTTAATTGGTACCAATGAAACTATCTACAAAACTTGGCAGTGGGTTGGATTTGTGCCTCAGCTTGCAGTTTGTCAATCCCTAATCCAATATGTGACTTTGTCCAGAAGTAGCCCTTGAGGTTTTGGACTAACCCATGAAATTGCTCGGTTTCTATTTCCTTGGAACAGGGCAGCATCCCTGGCCCCAGCAGGTGAAATCATGGTCCACGAAAGGTGGAGTGTGGCTCCAGCCTGGGTTACCTGATTGGCCGAAGGCAAAAGGCACTTAGCTTTCCTAATTAAGGCTTTTGCAAGGGGTGGAGGCATAAAGATGTTCAGAAAGTGAAGCCCAAGACACTCTGGAATGTAGCTGGTCTCTGACTGCTGGGTCCTTCCAGACAGATTGCAGGTAGCCTACACACAAGGGGCTGAGCCTCCTTGCCCAGTGGCCCACACACAAGGGACTGAGCCTCCCTGCCCAGTGCAGGGAGCAAGAGATGTGAACATGCTTCCTCCCCTGTCAGAAATCCCAGCCCTCAGGAGCTCCCTCAAGAGCACGAACCCACCTAGGAGTCTCCATTGTCTCCTGCCTTGCTGCTTGCCATGTGCTCGCACACGCTCCTGACTACTCCTGCTGGGGAGTATAACTGCTTGTTCTCTTCTGTGACAGTGACATGCTGTACTAATCCAGCTATTTCTTCCATGTTAGGACCCAAAAGGGGTTAACCAGAGGTGAGTTCTGGGTTGAATTATTCAACAGTGCTTACCAAACCTGTGAAGGAAATTTTTTATTATTTCATATGTAATTATTATATCTTACATATATTCTATATGATTATATATCATAGTTGTATACTTACACAACTATAAAACAGGAATAAATATCTAATGATACAAGTTCTAAACAATGAGTGACAGTCCAACGGATGTATACATATATATCAAACAAAACATTAAGACTAATTAATTCAAATTATCAACAGAATCAACCATGATGGAGGGTGTCTAGTGAAATGGAAATGATCATGCAGAATCTAATAGTAGAAAGTGTTTGTGTACTTTCCTGTCTCTCTTGTTGTTAAGAAAGATGGACTAGCATTGGTTATAACATCATTATTTTTTTCAATATTTTTCTTTTAGTAATGAACTTATTTTTACTACTGTTCCATTATTTTGATGGATCATTCAATCCTAACAGTACACTATAGAATGCAGCACTCAAAAAGCAAAACAAAAAAACAAAAACAAAAACCTTATTAAGACAAGTGTTTCCACTTGTCTTAGTGTCAGATTCTATGGCTGGAATCTGTTGCACACACAGAATCTGACACACACACAGACACAATCTGATAAAATATTGGTTCCTAGTCATGAACATATCTCAGGCTGCTGCTTTGGGATTATTGAGTCAGTGTGATTGGGTTCTTGTTGGTTCTTTCTCACAGACAATTTATAAAATTGTTTCAACATAACCTGTCTCCAGACACACTGCTAAAAAAACATAAAGGCCAGTCAGGCAGTGCACTGGGTAGAAAGGCTTCCTATGTGCTCTATGTCATTGGTAAAATGCAAATGGAATTTTTTTTTAATTCTCCATCTAACCTGAAGACCCCAAGACTACACCCCAGGCCTCAGTGTGCCCTATAATTAAGGAAGATGGTGCCTTTTCCATGCAACAGGTTTTCTTAAACAATCATTATTTTCCTTAGACACTAATATTGCTTTTTCTGAAGATTCTACTTGCTAACTTGAGGAATGAGGACTAGTTCACATTCTGATTTTCTATCAACCTCATTCTATGCAAGGTTCTTTCTGAAACATGATGTTTTCACATTAGAAAGCAAATAGTTTTCTAAAGAAACAACTCTGATTTTGCTATGCATGGGAGAAATAACACTGAATATATACAAAATGGATGTATTGGTTGTTCCAGGAAACATACACTTTTTTTATCTTTTGGACAAATTTTTAAGTTGAACCATATGGAGTAATTATTTCTGCAGAATAAGACAATCAAATGATGTCAAAGGTATATGGTTCAAACTCACACAAAGCAAACAAAGCACCAGTTTTATCAACATGATACCTATGCATTCTCCTTGGAAAAACCATGCCAGAACCAGATTCTAAACCTAAACAAAAAAGTGACATATCTTACATAACCAATTACTATCTGAAAATATGATGGCCATGGAGAAGGCAGAACTTACCATGGTTGGTGAGATAAATTAGAGCTGGGTGGATGTGCCCACCCAATCATCTCTTCTCCAGCGACCAGTGCGCTATGCCAACATTGGTGATTCATGTTCTTATCACAATATTCTTAGAAGGCATAGTGCAGATAAGTCTCCAGGTGATTTTCCATTTTCTAGCTTTAAATTTGAGCACCAGCTGGAGTCTCCGAGAGAAAAGGTGAAGAGGCATCTGGGTCAACTGGTTTAAAAATCTCACCTACTTTACAATTTCCCTCAAGTGTGGACCTCTGAATCGGCTGAGGGTCAGGCGGGGAAGATGGTGGCACACAGAGCTAGTGTTTAGGAGAAAATGACCTAGCAGGAAAAGAATTAAAAGAATGTCATCCTTGTTTGCTCTGGCTCATTTTTTTAATACACCAGTCACCTTGACATTTCTAAAAGAATTTTTCAAGAGCATAAGTTCAGAAAGTATGCAACTTGTCCAAATAAAATGTTCAGAATCACCAGGTGGGCCCAATAAATTTTGACTGTGCTAGCACTCTCTCAAGGGTGTAACTTAAATCTCATTTAAACAAAAGATGGTAATAGTCTTGCTTGTGAGAAAGTATTTTCTGTTTCAGGGGCCAGGAGTCCAAGAGAACCAGGCTTCACTGAATGCCAGCACTGTGTGGGGTTCTGCTGAGCGCATTGTTCATGCTTCCCTATCCCAGGCTCTTACCTCTGACACAGGAACAAGGGAAATAATTGGCATTTCCGATCTCACACACAAAAAAGACTTTTTCATTTGATAAATAACATCGGATGTGAAAGGCAATGGACTTTCTCTTGGACTTTCAATATTGTGTTTTTGTGTGTAGATTTGGGTCTATTACTCATTTGTCTGTAATGAAACTTTTTAGACTGAGAGCTAATAAAACACCCAAGAGTGCTAGAGTACAGCTTGATCAGGAATGAAAATTTATGTCCACTGTATCATTTAAACTAAGGTGGGGGCCTCCCTGGTGGCGCAGTGGTTGAGCACTGGGTTGCGAAGCTGCCCGCAGCCTCTGCAGTGCCGGTTCGATCCCCAGCTGCTCCCTGGCAACCAGAGGAGGGTCCCACATGGCGTGCAGACCTCTCCTGCTGCCCGCTGCTCCCCTCAGCAGTGTACTTTGGTCGCTCTGCCTGCTCTGCTCCCTGCTCTGGCTCTGGTGAATTCTCTCACCCTCCCGCGCTTCTGACTGTACCCAGTGCTTGTATAAATAAATAAATAAATAAATCTTTTTTAAATAAATAAACTAAGGCGGGAAGGCATAAGACAATGCCAGATTAGGGACTGTCTCATGGGAGTCAACATTTGAGTGAAATTTGTGAAGGACAGGTAGGGCTTTGATGTAGATTGGGCTTTGGAACCAGAACTCAGGTTCCAAATCTTGATCCAAGCTCTGCCATTTAATAGCCATGTGACTTTAGGGATATTTAGGATCCACTTGGATCTCATTTCCTCATTTAGAGTACCATGAAATGGAAATAGGAATTCCTGTTTGGTGGGGCAGAGGAAAAGTTTGCTGGGAATGCTTGACCTTCCTTGACTTGTTGGCAAGTCACTCTAATCTCAGCCTTCATCTCCATATGACATGTCTGTCCAAATTCTTCCTTTTGGTAAGGACACCAGTTATTTGATTAGGGGATCCACACTAATATAGTATGACCTCATCTTAAATAATTACACCTATAAGCATCCTATTGCCAAATGAGGTTACATTTTGAAGTGTTCTGGGCACCAACTTCAACATAAGAATGGGGAAGGAAATAGTTCAATCCATGATAATTATTATTGTGTTTACTGCTAATAACAATAACTATAAGATGAAAGGAAGTGTTGCAAAATACCACCCATAGTGTTTGTATGGATTAAATGGGTTACCAGCAAGATGATCAAGAATGTTCTACTTCTTCATTTTGGTCTAAATGCAGAAAGTATTTGCTCCTATTCCCATTGTGCTATACCTACATTTCTGTATTAGCTTCATCCCAGCTTTACATATATACACATCTATGTCATCCATGCCATTTTTGTGTATATAACTTCTGCCCTGTCTCCTTAATGTTATTCTGAAGTCACATTTTCTTGTGTTAAAGAGCTCTTATTTATTACTTATAATATTTGGGTAATAGTCTACAGAGTCAAAAGTGCCACAATTTACTTAACAGTTTCCATCATTTATATCTTTAGATTGTATGACCTTTTGTGTTGTTGTTAATAAGGAATATGTTATCAATAATGTTGTCAATAATGAATATCTTTGAACCAGTCACCCCATTACTAGAATTTCATTGGGTGTAAATTATTCCCTCATTACTTCATTTGCATTTCTTGAAAACTGGATACTGCTCCTCTACAAGTGGTAACAATTTCTACTCCCTTCTTGTGTGATTTCTATTCTTGACTCTTAATAGATTCATTCATGCTGCCCCCAAATCTGGGAGAAGATTGTCTTTCTTTGGGGCTGATCCCAGTCTTATTTTGCACTTACTGAAGGATGGCATATAACTTTCAGGACCCCACAGGCTCTGTATATGAATGTTCCTGAGGCAGAATGTTCTCTTCCTAATGAATTCTCTTCTGTGATTCACAAACAGGCAACAGGGAAGAGTGATGGAAAATGGCATATCTTACAGGCTATCTGGAATGTCTGAAAAGGAAAGATAGAATCTTTAGCTATTTAATCTGCATAATAATATGATTTTACTTTTTTTTTTCATTTCTTTTGTAAAGGTATTAAAAGTTACGAAATAAAATGATGTGTACAACTGTCCTCTAAAAGGCCTCACCTGGCCCACAGCCTGTGTGTGTTGCTGCCTCTGAGAAGGCCAAGGATGGGATCAAATTGTTAAATCCAAGTACAAGGCTTCATCCACTCTGCCCTGCTGGTAGCCTCCAGGCCTGGGCAGCTTCTCAAGGTGGATTTGGCGATATTATCCTTCTTCTATTTCATCCTCCAAGGGCAAGTGCCCTGAAAAGCACCAGTTGAACTGGGGGTGAAAAGCCTGGATCCATTTATCCTTTGCACTGAGATTAGGGAGGTGACACCTGGCAGAAGAATGACCTGAGAATGTACTACAAAGGATAGAGCCAGAGGGAGAGAGAAATGTGAGAGAGATAGATAGATAGATAGATAGATAGATAGATAGATAGATAGAGGGAGAGAGGGAGAGAGAGAGAGAACTTGTAGATTAAAAATCTTTGAGCATAGATTGTCCCATTGGAACATGTACACATAATGTGGTTCCTAATTCAAAGAAATTGCAAAATATTATAACCTTTATGAGGCAGTTGGAAGTGATTTGAACACTAATTGGTTATTTGGTGCTGTGGAGGAATTATTGTTCATTATTTTTAGGTGTAAAAAGAGTATTATGATTACATATACTTAAAGAGGATTTCTTATCTTTTAGGTTCACTGTGATCCATTTGCAGGATGAAATGCTCTGATGGTAAGATCATTGGAGAAGCAAGTGGCGGTAAGTTGATCCTTATTAAATCCATAATCAAGATTTTTCACTGGGCAACTCCTTCCTACAAATATTAAGATAAGGAGGACTTTTCTCAAGGGGGCACTCAGTAGCTCAAAAGAAGAGTTTTCCAAACTCTTGCCCGCAGAGGGTTTTGGGTGAGGAGAAGGGGGACTTGGGGACACCTGAACTCAGGATGGGATGGTGTATATCGACTTGGAAGAGCACGGCCACCTCCAGAAACTCTCTTGTCTTGAGGTCTCATGTGTGAAGCCCAGTCCCATCAGCCTTCTGCTGTGCCTATGTATGTAATACCAAGATCCTCTGCCTGCAGCTTCTCTGACACTGCCTGTCTCTTATCTAAGGATGAGTTAGAAGGGAGATCCAAAAATCCCCTAAAATTAATGCATGTGTTAATTTCTCTAGGAAGGGGAGCCACTGCTTCCATCACATTCCCAAAGTGTCTCTGGCCGGGTAGGTAGAAATGTCTCTTAAGAGAAATGTCTCTTCTGCAGAACATTGTCCCAGGAGCTCGGTGATGGACCTTGCAGGGAGTAGAAAGTTCAGCCTCTGCCCTGGAGGAATCACATTCTTCCTGAAAGCTTCTGGAAAGCCTAAGGCTGGCACTGGCTTCCCTTGGTCCTCTACTCAGAATGAGGGGAGAGGATCCCAGGCAGCTGTCTACCCAGGGACTCTGCAATCCATGCCAAAGCATCCAGACCCCAGCTCAGGTCCTCCATAGCTTCATTCTCTCACGGTCAAATGTTAGACCAACCCATCAAGTCTATAATCAGTTTATAAATTCTGGTCTGGATGCTGTTTCCAATGCAAATGTATGCTTTGGAAATAATTATAAACATATTCCAGGCCCCCCAGAGCATGTAGCTGTCATTAACGTTGTATATTTTTTTTTTAAATTTTGTTTTGGAGCTGAGAATTGCCCCCACCCACCCTTTGGGGTCATTTTCTTGGCATTTCAAGCTGATCTAGCCAGAGGGCCCCACTACTTGACAAAGTCCAACTATAAAGAAATCTCTTTAATTAACTACATAGGCATGAAGTTGATTATCACCAAACTCTTTTTAAAAAACTCTATGGCACTCAAAGTCTTGCAGTTTGGGAACTGTCAGTTCCTGTGCCAAGACTGAAAACCCACTGAGGTTAGCAGCTTGCAACTGCCCTTCCCGAGCTCCATGATGCCATCCTGGTGTGCCAGCCACACTAAAGTTGTTCCTTCTGACTCCTGGCCCTCTCCTCCAAGGTCCACCAGGGCTGCCTTCCACTTCCCCCATTCCTCTCTATTGAAATTCCACCACATTCAAAGCAGAGCTCATATGCCTCACTGCCCTGCCCTGGCCCCTCAACCCCTCCACCTTTCCATGAACTCTGGCACGCATGGTAGACAATTTGCAAAAGTGACCCCTTAAACACTGCTGGTCCTGTATTCAGGCTGTTGCAACCTGACTCCTCCCATTAAGAGATGGAGTCTGGTGACCCCATGGGAATGACTTTGTGGGGCCTTGGGGCTGAGCTCTGGGCTCTTCCCGTCCTTTCTGCTTGGAAGCTGTGCTAGTCCTAGCCCCTCTAGCAGGGCAAGGCCCTCTACCCCATGCCGTCTAAGTCCCCCAAGGTGGAGCGTCTGGAAGCCCAGTTGGTGGTCATAAAAATTAAAAAGTGAGGTGGAGTCCATTTGTCATCTCTTGAGTCTCTTGAGTCTGGAATGGGCAATGTGCTTGTGCATTGGAGCTGGGCATCTTTTCTTTTGCAGTTGTGGTGAAACAATTGTGCAATGTCAACCATTTTTAATTGCTCAGTTCTGTAGTGTTCAGTCCACTGGCATTGTTGTCCATTCAGTCTCCAGAACTTTTTTGTCTTGCAAAATTGAAATTCTGTTGCCATTATAATATTTTCAATTCTCCTCCCCTCATGCCCTCTGTTCCCATTTCATTTGTCTAACCTGGTTACTTTCTACTCTTCTTACTCTGAGATTGACTATTCCAAGTGTCTCATGTCAGGGGAACGAGACAGTACCTGTCCCTTTGTGTCTGACCTGTATCCCTGAGCACGTCTTCAGGGTTGCTCCATGTTGTAGCATTATCAGATCATCATTTCTTCTCAGGTTGGCTAATATCCCATTGCATGTGTACCCTACGTTGTGTTGACTTATTCACCATGAGTAGTTTCTACTTTTTGGCCTTAAGGAATAATGTTGCTGTGACTATGGGTGTACAAATATCTCTTTGTTTCTGTTTTCAAATATTTTAGGCATGTACCCAGAAGGGGGACTTTTGGGCCTATGTGGTAATTCTACTTTTAATTTTTGAAGGTAGTGATGTGATGTAGAAGGGTTTTTGTTTCATTTTGGCTTTTTAAGAATATCTATTATATATATTTAAGAATGCATATATGTACATATATAGTGAACAAATATATGTGTGTTCATTCATATATATATACGAATATATATATATGTATTTATATATAAAATCTTCAAACATAAATGACCATAAGCCAGGTCACTAAGGAATTTAGGAATTTCACTTGAATGTCAGAAAGAGCAGTTGCTGCTGGGATGTGATCACCAAAATCTTTAGAACTTTCCCATACACCCCCCAAAAGATGCAGTCATTAAAGTAACACAGCCAGCGTTAGGCCAACCTCCCTGAAAAGTAGATCCATGTCTTTCCTTCTGGAAGGAACTGGTCCCTGGTGTGAAGCTCTGAAAAGTCTCCAGCCAGGTCTGGCTTTGAAATCGGGAAGCTGAGAGGAAATCTGCATCTCTATACCAAGGAGCAGCATGGAACCTGGACACTTCCTGAGGAGGAATACACACCCGCCATGTGTCTCTCCCTTGGGAAGAACTGTTTGCCCACCTGAGCTCAGCCAGGTCCACCTGGTCCTGCTGCTTTGCAGGAGAAGTTGGGGACACCTGTGCTCAAAGTGAGGCCAGGAAACTCCTCTGTGGTCCCCCCAGGGGGCTTTGCATCACAAGAGGGGCATTATTTCCTTGAGTAGGAAGGCTGTGTTTGTTTGAGACCCCAGGGAGCTGAAGAGGTGATAATGTGGGGACCCAAGGGGTCCCTGGGCTCTGCTGCCAGCTGCCAGCACTGCCCTGAGATTGCCTTCACAAGGGTGGCACTGGCCATGCTCTGCCAGGCAAAGGCCACCACCCACCCCACCAGATAGAAAATTGCTGCACTTGGCCAGGGGATTCACCAATGGGTCATATTAGGGCCTCCTAAACAGTATAAATTAGGGAGCTGCTCTGGGTATGGAAGTGGCGGTGTCCATGGAAAACACTTTCTAAGCACTGCATGTTGGAACAGCAGAAATATGTGCCACTTGAGGTGTCTCTTTCTGCAGTTCCTTTACAGAGGGTTAAATTCCTTTATAATCAGAGGTGCTGGGAGAGGAGGATTTGGCCTTTTCAACACCACTCTAGAAATGGTCAACAGCAGAGAAGATACTAGGACACTGGCCCAGCTGCTGTAAAACAAAACCAAGTCACAGACACCAAAGACAGGATGCATTTTATGAGTTAAACTGGGAAAGTCACTAAAACAGGGTATGGGGAAAGGAGGGCTTGGGGTAAAAATAAGGGGGTTGTAATTGTATGGGGAATATAAAAATAAAATTTAAATTGAAGTGAAAAAAAATTTAAAAAAAAACAACAGGGTGTTGCCCACAGTAAAAGTGGGAGTTTCACAGTGAGCACAGCATAAAGTGGGGCACAGGGAAGGTGGGCAGGGTATGGGCTGCCACTACCCACAAAGATCTGAGGGCACAACACTCTCCTAGCTCTCCCTGCACATCAGGTGGTCCAAGGTAGGCTTAGGGGTACTCAAATCACCATCCCATAAACTTCCACATGGGGGTCCACCTCATCTCCCAACACATTTAAAATGGACCCTCAGCCCAGATGTGCAAACATGTGTGTCCTGACCTGCTCTGCCAGTAGCTCAGGAGCCCCCTCAGCTCCCACCCACTTACACAGTCACATTTCTGCAAACTAGGGACAACAGTCATTTTGCTTTTAACAATGGTGTATGATACCAGGAGCCTAAAAATCATTTACCAAATCAAGAAATTCATGCTATTCTTTTACTAAGAGCTACATTTCAACTTCCACAATAATAGGGGGAAAGTGAACATTTGCATACTCTTCCAGCAACCTTGTGTTGATTTTTTGTTCATAGCTCCTAGGACTATAGTATTTCTCACTCCTTAATCCTAGAAAGTCCTGGTGCACCCACCCATGCTCTGAAGATCAGGTGGGACAGCTCTGACTCTGGGCAGTGGGTATTAGTATTTAGTTCTCTCTGGCTTTTAGACATCTGCTGGCCCAAATGCCAAGGAACGGCCCTCAAGTGCTTCATGGGGCACACCACCAGTGCTGGGTCTGATGACATCAACTCAAAGGGATCCTAAAGAAGATTTGTTTCTAGTGTCAATAATGCTTTGCCTTCAAGAAATTTCAGTTCAGACAACCCACAAATTGCTTTATCACATCTTTTTAGTGCATTTGTAAAAAAAAAAAAAAAAAAAAAAAAAAAAGCACAAGTAAAATCATCTTTCTGGAAATTTCAGATGTCAAGAAACCTGAATCTTATTTGTAATCATTATGGGGTGCTAGGATAAATGTCCACTACAGCCTTCAGGGAAACAGTGGATGGACAGGTAGTTGCAACAGGTAGTTGCAACTGAAATGAAAAGTAGAAAGAGAACATTTGCCTTCCTCCCACTTCTGCAAGCCCCTTTTCCAAGGGCAACTGTGCCAGCATCCTTAAGCAGACAGGCAGGAGGAGAAATTGCCTCTCCCATGTCTTACTATTGGTTCTGTCTAGTCAGAGCAATACAAGAGGATGAATCTGGTAACATGGATCACGACCACATAGCTCAGTCTTTGGATTCTGAGACCCTGATCTTGAGGAACAAATCAGGAAGATATTTGGAGAAACTCAAAATCCTCTTGGGATCACACCATGAGGCTGGCTGATTGAGGACAAAAGGGCAATTGTATAAGGCAGTCGCCTAAATGTCAGGATGAAATAAGGGAGGATGAACTGCCAACCCTTTTTAAGGAACCGGAAAGCAGACTTCTGAGCCATCATCTTAAACATCACTATGTCCATGATGCCAACACTTCTATAAAGCCCTGTCCAATTACTTGACTCTTCTATCTTCAAAAGCTCACATTACTACTAACACTACTAAATGATTTGCTCTTTCATTTTTATCAGGCACTTCAATATTTGAGACTTGGTCATTCAGACCTCAAACACAAAGTTGCAAAAACATAAGTAATGGTCATTAAGACTTTCACATGACTTGCTGAAGGGGCCCAGGGAATCCCAGGCTTCTGGGTGGCCTTTATCATGCTGTTTTTGCAACAGGTGTTTCCATAGTATAGTGGTTATGCTGCTTTTGCAAAGCACTTTTTGAATGTCCATCATGCACACAAATAGTCACAGAAGCAGAAGACATGCAGGTGGATTTTCTGGTCTGACTGTGAGATTAAAATGTCATAACCAGTGTGAGAATGGGCTTTGAAAAAAACCTGACAGAGCTACATGGGTAAGTAAATATCTTAATTTCTAACAATTAATGTCATATATTCTTCACTTCTCTGAATGGAACATTTCTTAGCATACTTTGTTGTGTTCTGTGACTTTGGAGGGAATTATATTCTCTTTAGAGCATAACGAGATAAGAGCTGCCACACTTCCTAATAGACTTGCTCATTCACTGATTGTCTCTAATTAGCAGCCCCTCCAGGACTCTCTTGAGACTCTTGATCTGTTCCCAGAGAGTTAATGATTTTCCTCAGGAACCCCCAGAGAGGAAGGAGGCAGGGAGAGAGAAACTCTCACTACTAGTTTCAACATTATTGTGAATGAAGTCTTCTTTTAAAATCAGTTCTTCAGAGTTTTATTTTTAGCAACCATTAAAAAAGGGAAAATGTTATCATGAGTCCTGTAAGCTTTTAAAATAAAATTGAGATTTACTAATCTGCTTTAACAAGATGCTACTTTATTTAATTTTTAGAGAGCATAAAATATTTCATTAATTTTAAAACATATACTGTTTATTTTATGCTTAACTATCTATACGACCTAACCACTGTGTTAGTAATTTGATCACAGTGTTTATTTTCTAATAGCGCCTGAATCCTGGTGGCTTTGCAAACCTTGGTATCCTAAACTAAAAGAATTGCACCTTGGGTAGAAAGCGGAGTGTTTACTCAGTCAACAGGCCTTGCTTAGTACCATTTCCTGGCTCTTGGGGAAAATTCTCCTTCTCCCCAGGAATCTTCAGCCCTCAGGCTAGGAAATAACTACTTTGATGTATCCTATCATTTGTATTAACGAATAGGTTGTTACTGAGTCTAAAATGCAACAAAGCAAGTAGTTCTGCTTTTAGTCCAGCCAATGGTCAGTTTTGGGTGTGCATCTGGTAGGTTTTCACAGTGTTGGGGTGGAAAGTTTGCAATTCCAGGATTGTTAACACCAAGCACCTGAGCCTTTTCTGAAGCACTGAGCCCAACATCACCCAGAGTCTTCTTCCAGAGTCTTTTCTGAATCCAACAGAGTGTATAAATTACCATTTAGGTGAATTAGTGGCCAGAATGTTTGTACACAAGCCACTATGTATCTAGCCCAATGTCCAAAAAGGAATGATATCTATTAGAAGACAGTTTTTCAAGAACTTAGAGTCCATTTGTGGCAGAGATCCCCTCTAGAAAGTGCCAAAAATTTCAGAGGGATTAGGGGGTGAAGGGGAGTCTAGAACAAAAATTTAAGTTGAGAATACACAGAGAGTGTGTGTTTGGTATTGAATAATGGAGTCCAAATCAACATTAAAAAAGAAAAGAAAAGCTTGGTCCAACCCACTAATTAGATGTGACTCAGATTTTCAAATAAACACTGGTTTAAGGAGCATCAACTATCTTTTAGGCCCTTTATGTTTATTATCTCTCCTTCATTACCCTACAGTCCTAGTTTACAACACTATGCCTCTTCCATTGAACAGCAAATAGATAACCCAGGCTGGCTGACTGCAGAGTCCGTGACTGTCATTACCTTGCACAGCCCCCGAAGGACAGGGACATGTTCAATAAGTAACAAGGAGGGAGACACTTCTAAGAGGGAAGAAGAGAAACAAAGGCCCAGATTCAGGAATGTGTGATCCTTAAGTCAGCTTCTGCTGAGAAGTTATTGTGGAGAACTGTGGGGGATAAACCTGGGACTTTGCCCCATTGATACAGATAACGGTATTGAATAGCAAATTGTACTGGTAAATGCCTGTTTGGGGACAATGAACCCAATGCCACTGTGCAAAGTGAATTGACAGAATTAAGGCTTGTAAGCCTGGGTGTGAAACTGGAAATAGGAAATATTTTAATAAAGAGCAATCCTTGATTGATGGTGGTGGTGGTGATATAACCTCAGATAGACTTAAGTTGGAATGCACAACTGGCATTTAGTGGCATGTAATACAACCTTGGGCAAAGGTTGTATTACTTTACCTTCTCTGAGCCTGTTTCCACTATGAAGAGGAGACAATATTGCTGGTCTTGCTACATGTATCAAATCTTAAAGCAGACAATGAAAATAAAGCACCCTACCTGACAATGCTAGGCATGATAGCAGCAGCATCTTTACTGTTCTTGTGTACTTGCTCTAATTAATCCTTGAATGACTCTCCAAAAACCTAATTGGAAAGTTCTGGAAGATATCTCCTGATTCTCTTTTTTCAGTGCATCCTCTTATCAGCAAATTATTCAACAAATTCTTTCTAGACTTTGCTTCCATTTTCAGACATTGTTCTAAACCAGTGAATCCTGAGAAAACACAACCAAGAATGACTACAAGTATGCCTCAAGCACCATCTTTTCTTGTCTGAGTTGTTTTTCACCCATTTATTCATTCATCCCAGCTGTTCAGGTACAGATTGAAAAAGTGACCCCTCAGACCAAGATTGGGAAAAAAAAGATTTTTTAATCAGAACTCACAGATCCTTCATTTCTCATCCCAGAGGATGAATATAAACTCCAGAGCTGTCACCCAACCTTATGGGCAGTGTATACTATTCATGGGGAAGACAGATAGGGGATAGTTAGTTTGACAACAGAGCTGCAAAATCCCACCACATACTCTCCTGACACCAGATGTACCCAGCATGCTGCTTCAAATAAGATCTTGGAACAACCATGCTTCACTTGGTAACTGGGTCTATGCCTTTGTGCTAGAGCTTCTTGATTTTAACTTTATAGAAAAAATAAGGTTACTTGTTGGTTACCAGCATATATAGGTTTTGCTTCCTTGGGACATAGGTTTGTTTTCTTTAATGAGGTCTTGTCCACTGGGTACCAGAATTTTTTTAGCTGTAAGTCCGAGTTCCCTTGTGAATTAAAGAACTGGGATTATAAAATGTGTCCAAGGACTCCTCCCCACACCACCTCATGGGTGTGGGGAGCCCTTCCCCTGTGAAGAAATTGATCACTTAGTTGAGGAGTGTGTGTGTGTGTGTGTGTGTGTGTGTGTGTGTGTGTGCTCGCGCGCATGCGCAAGTACACACACATGCACATGTGTACTCATACTGTTGAGAATTTGGAAGAATAGAAACTAGAGAAATTTCTTAGAAAATCTTCCTTTTCACCCAAATCACACCCACTAGTGCCTGATGGCCCCTGGAGATCAGACCAACAGGATCCGCCTCCTTCTGGAAACCTCCTTGAAATTTGACTGGATGCCCAACACAGCTCAGGTGACCCCTGACTGGGAACCAAGAGATGCTCAGGAGACAAGCTCACCTGTGCCCTTTGGGTCCTCTGGGCACTGCTTGAAATGACTCTCTGAGTCTCAGAATCTAGCAGCAATGTTCTGGATTACGACACACATTTATTTACTGTGTGACATTGATGATGACACTTCACAGACAAAGAAACTGAGGCTCTGAAAAACTCAGTGAGGAACAAGTCTGCAAAAAAATAAAATAAAAAAACAACATCTAGTTATTAGTCTTTACAAGAAATGAAGAGAGCGAGACCTGGAACACCAGTGTTCACTGCAGCATTATTCACAAAAAGTCAAAAGGTGAAAGCACCCCAATTATCCATCCACAGCTGATGGATAAGCAAAGTCTGAGCCATGCATGTAATGTAATATTACTTAACTTTCAAAGGGAAGGAAATCCTGACACATACTACCGCATGGATGAACCTTGAGAACATTATGATAAGTGAAATGAGCTAGTTACAATATGACAAATACTGAATGATTTAGGTCCCTAGAGTATTCAGATTCCCAAAGACAGAGCAGAGCGGTGGTGGCCAGGGGCTGGGGAAGGACACACGGGAGTTAGTATTTAATGGAGACAGAGTTTCAGCTTTGCAACATGAAAAAGTTCTAGAAATGAATGGTGGTGATGATTGCATAATAATGTGAATATACTTCCAGTGCCAGCATGCACAGGGCAGGTTCACTCTCAGTTTGGGTAGACAGGTAAAGGAGAGTTTGGGAGTCCTTGATAAGTTTTACAGGCCTTTAATGCTCTCTCAGGGAACCAGGTACACAGGTGCCCTAGGCAGGGAGGCTGGCAAGCAGGAGGCAGGCAGTGACATGGCAGGGAGGCTGTGTGGGAAGAGGGGAAGCTCTGGGAGGCTGGAAAGCCCACCAGCCCCCTAAGAATCTTTATGCTCTTTTTCTGGTCTCTCTCTAGTGTTCTCAGTCTCATGTCATCCCATAGTATTGCCTCAGTGTGGTCCTCATCTCTGTGCTGTTGTAACTGACTTTAGCCTTCTTGGCACAGATGTGAGCCCTCACACATGCGCACTCAGTGCTCTCTGGACCCAGGTATCCACAGTCATAAGATCACTTGCCCTGCACCAGTGCCCCTCACCTGGGAATCCATGCAAGTGGTGGGAGGGTGGGAAAAAGGCCTGATTTTTAAGCCTATTCACCCTACATGACTTAATGCCACTACACTGCGTACTTAAAAATAACTAAGATGGTATATTTTATATTATGTTATTTTACCACATACAAAAAATATGGCTCCTCTTTCTGATTTTTTTCCATTTACCACCTGCTCCGATGACATCATCATTTACATGGAAGGGTATCCTATTGTTCTCAAGAATGAGGGTTACAGGGCCTCCCTGGTGGCACAGGCAGTTGAGTGCAGTGCTGTGAAGATGTCTGTAAGCTCTGCAGTGCCTGCTCGATCCCCGCCAGCCATGGAGCTACCCACATGGCACAGCAGACCTCTCTTTGCTCGCCTGTTGCTCCCCTCAGCAGTGTATTTCGTCAGTCTGCCTGTTCTGTTCCCCACTCTGTCTCTGGTGAATCCTCTCACCCTCCCACACATCTGGCCTGTACCCTGGTTCTTGTATGTATAAATAAATAAATAAATCTTTTAAAAGAAAGGGTTATAATCAGGGATTCAGAGGAGAATTTTAATTTGCAGATTGTTTATAAAACTTCAATTATCTCATTATATAGTCATATGAGTAGGAATTGAAAGAAGTTATACATTATTTGATTGGTTGAAATGGAGGTATTAATACTATTAAATTTTATTTTATCATATATTTTTTTTAAGATTTATTTATTTATGCATACAAGACCTGGGGTACATGCCAGAGATGCAGGGAGGTGAGAGGATTCGCCAGAGACAGAGGGGAACAGAACAGGCAGATGGACTGAAATACACTGCTGAGGGGAGCAGCAGGCAAGACAAGAGAGGTCTGCCTCACCATGTAGGTTTCTCTCTGGTTGGTCGGGGATCAAACTCGTGCTGCAGAGTCTGTGGATTGCTTCATAGCACAGTGCTTAACCCCTTGCACCACCAGGGAGGCCCTCATATAGTTTTTATTAAAAGTATTTTAAGAGAAATTTTTATAATATTCTGTACAGAAATGTGAATTTAAATATCCAAAGCACATTTGTTTTTCTATTAATGCAGGCAAAGCCCTGCCCCCGCCCTCTGCACATCACAACACGGTGCATAAGCGTTGTCTACACTCAAACTCCTGCTGTATTTAGCAGAGTTGTGTTTTTCAAGATAACTCAAGATCAAGGAACAGTGATGACTGGCTCAAAGATCTATTTTATAGGACATGGTTCAGACACCACATGAAAGCACCTGGATAAGGGAAAGGATGCAGAAAGGTGAGCCATTTGCATAATATAAACTTCACCTGACAAAATACAGGTAATCAAACAGGAAAATGCAAATTGCTCATTAACTTCTGAAGTCATTGAACCTGACCGTGAAGACTCAACCCACCAAGTAGAATTCACCCATGCCCCCTGGCTGGCTTCAAAGACACTCCACAAGTCATTGTACTCCATTCCAAGTATAGTCCATACGAGTATACAGGAGGGAGAAATTCACAAACGTCTTGACCCAAACTCCTACTACCAGCTTCAGTGGACACAGGAGGGCAGCAAGGCCCAAACTGGGCTCCCAGGCAGAGAAGACAAATGTCTGAACACTTTCTACACTTTTCAGAAGAGCTAGAGACACTGCACTTGTGCATTTGCATGTGAATCATGCATGTGTGAGTATGTGTGAGGGAGGATGTGAGCTGAATGTGTGTGTGAATGAGTGTGCATGTGTTCGCAAGAACTTGGAGGGAGTATATATCATGTGTGAAAAAATGGCATCTACAGTGTGTGTGCATAGGTGTATATGAGTGTGTGAATGCACACTGAGGAATGTGCATAAGAATGACATATGTCTGAGTGTGTGTGTGTAAGGCTGAGCTGAGTATGAGCATGTGTGTGTGCTTGTACTAGTGACTGATCTGTGTGAATATGAACATGTGAACATGCATGTGTATTTTGTGCACATCCATGTATATAAACATAAATATGTGTATATTTGTTTCTTTAGTTTTGTGTGCACATGTGTGTTATATGAATGCCTGTGACTGTGTATATTTGTGTGTGTGCAGAACATGAATATGGATGTGATCGGATGTGTGTGCACTTGGGTATTCCCTCCAGGTTATGAAGCCAACCCCTTGGGGACAGGAATGTGCAGGCGCCTGACCTCGGCCTCCATGACAGGCCTCCATGTACCGTCAACACATGTAAATCCCTTTTGTCCCTTTTTCTTTTCAGTCTGAAAGTAACTCTTGAAGTGTAACGGAGTTTGTTTGGAGAATGTCCCTTGTTAGGTGAGCCCTGTTTGTCCTTGCGAGCAGCAGGCTGTGGACATGATGTACAGCTCTGGGCTTTAAAATAGCCGTGCACATTTCCATCTGCCCGTGAGACACAAGTCCAACCCTGTGGCCTTTCAGATTCATTCTCAGGTAAACAGCCTGTGACAGGCCCTGAGTCAGAGACCAACCAATGTGGCCGCAGCTGTGCCACACCACGACGCCCCGACACCGGGCCTGCGCAGGAATGTTTGCTGTCACCCCAGACTGTGGGCAGCAAATATTTTCCATACCTCACCAGGGAGAAGTGTTTCATAGGGACTTTCGAGTAGATCAGTTCTGCTGGAATCTGTGGCTGCCTTGTTCCAGAATTATGTAAGGATTCTCTTGAAAATATTAAATCGAGTTCTCAGTGCTTAATCTGACTTAATCTAAAACTGTAAACTTCTAAGATTCCCATAAAGCTTCTTTGATCTTACAAAGTACTACTTTACTACAGGCAAAGGCAGGCCTTCAAGTGAGGAAGTAAAGTGGGAGGGGCATCCAGGTGCCAAACTGCTGTTCCCAGGCCATGACTTGTGATGAAGGTGGCCTTTGCCCCTGTACCAGGGGCACTAAGTTACCTTGGCAGGACAAATTTGTCCAGATTGGGACTCCCTGGTGGTGCAAGGGGTTAAGATGCACCACTATGAAGCTATCCGCAGCCACTGCAGCATGAGTTCTATCCCCAGCTAGGGAGGTGACCCACACGGCGCAGCAGACCTCTCCTGCCTCACCAGCTGCTCCCCTTAGCTGTGTATTTCGGTCAATCCACCTGTTCTGTTTCCCACTCTATTTCTGGTGAGTCCTCTAACCCGCCCCCCACAGATGCCTCTGACCTGTACCCAGTTCTTGTATGCATAAATAAATAAATCTTAATAAATAAATAAATAAATTTGTCCAGCTCCAGGAAAGTGAATTTGCAGTCTGAACAAAACATTCAAATGAAGCAAAATTCCAGAATATTAAACTGAAGGGTTAAGACTCCAAAATAAGTAAGTGGTGGGAGGGTAGGGGTTTACTTCACAGGGTAGGAGTTTTCAACCCTGCAGGGAGTGAAGAGTCAGCCCCTTTGCTATCTCTGTTCGGTTCATTTAGAGGAACTCAGAGAGGGCTAGGGCTGGAAATAAAGCTGACTGGGTTCAGCTCCTTTATCCCTCTGGGTAAACTTACTTCTTCCAGGAAACTGCCTTCCCCATCCTCCAATCCCACCTGTGTGCTTTTGGGCATGGCGTTCGAACTCTGATTATGAAAATATTTGCTAACCCATCAGAGTAATGACAGCACTTGCTCTGTAGGGTGTCATGGGGAATGGCATCAGAGGGAAGGCTGGTGGCATCATGAGACCAGACCTTTTATCATTTCTTCTTCCTTTTTCTCCTAATAAGTAACATCAAGGTAAAACAAGAAGTGGTGTGCTCATTTACTCAAACTTAAGCATCCTATTTTCCTCTAGAGTCACAAAGTTAGAAAGGAGCAGGCCAGGAAAGTAGCAGACTCTGGAAAAATAACTTCAGAGTCCACCATATTCTTAACCACCTTACTAGTGAAACTACAAAAAATGTTGAAACTCATAAGCTTTCTGTCACATGGCACCACTTCCATATATTATCCCTTGTGCAAAGGAACTTGTGTAAAGTTTGGTAAGTATTGATGAGAATCTTTAGCATATAAAGAGAACCAGAGAGGGCCTCCCCGGTGGCGCAGCAGTTGAGCGTTGGGCTGTGAAGCTGCCCGCAGCCTCTGCAGTGCTGGTTCCATCCCTGGCAGCTGGCGAGGGTCCCACATGGCGCACAGACCTCTCCTGCCGTGCCCGCTGCTCCCCTCAGCAGTGTATTTTGTCAGTTTGCCTGTTCTGTTCCCCGCTCTGGCTCTGGTGAATTCTCTCACCTCCCCACATTTCTGACTGTACCCAGCGCTTGTATAAATAAATAAATAAATAAATAAATAAATAAATAAATAAATAAATAAATAAATAAATAGATCTTAAAAAAAAAAAAGAACCAGAGAACCAGTAAATGTTTCATGATTAAATCCGGCTGGCAGTTAAATGGATAACGACTTCCTGACATGTATTATATATCCGTGATGTATGTTGTCTCTGCTCCAGGGAAATTGGATGGACATTTATGTGAGTTGCAGATTTTTTCTCCTCAAACATTTCTTTCCCCATCTTGTTTGCCACAGTATAGCAAAGACAGTTAACTATGAGGGAGGTTACTGAAGAGTTAATGATAGTATAAATTAATGATAAGTATAAATATATACTTATGTAGAAGGCACTGTTCTAGCAGCTACTAAAGATACAGAAAAGGACTAAATGGACTTCATAGCCATGATTTAACAGGCACTCCTGCCAACAAGACTGAATAACAAGGTATTGTCACTACATAGTCTACCAGATAACAAGAAGGAAGGCACAGAGATGGGGAGTCAGAGTGGAATTTCTACTCATTAATAAAGTATGGATAGGGTCTACCTGGTGGCCCAAGAGGTTCTCAGCACTATGAAGCTATCCACAGCCAGTGCAGCATGAATTTAATCTCCCACCAGGGAGCTAACCCACATGGCGCAGCATACCTCGCCTGTCTTGTCTCACCTGTTGCTCCCTCAGCAGTGTATTTTAGTCAATCCACCTGTTCTGCTCCCCATTCTGTCTCTGGAGAATCCTCTCCCCTCCCCGCCCCCCCCCCGCACCTCTGGACTACACCCCAGTACTTGTATGCATTAATAAATAAATCTTAAGAAAATAAAAATAAAGTATGGGCAGGGAAGGTCTCAATGCTAGGTGGTACTTCAGCAAAAACCTAAAGAAGAAGGGAGAGGGAGTTGTATTAATATCCAAGACAAGGGTAGAGGGAACAACAAGTACAAAGGCACTGGGATAGGAGCATTCCCAATGTTTCTGAGGAACAGCACAGTCCATCATGTGTAGCGATCAGCTAAACTAGGATAATAGCAGATGAGGCCAGTTGAGGAGGAGGTACTGATCTTGTATGACCTTGTAAGTCATTTTTACTCTGAGTAATGTGAAGAGACACTGAGAGCTTTGAGGAGAGTATTAATGTGTCTATGATTACATTTTAATTTAAAAAACAAAACAGAGTGCATTATGTGGGTAAAAGATAGTGTATTTGTGTGTGCATGTGTGTACATGCATTGGTATAAAAGACAAACTTCATAGTACATAGGGAAAGAGGAGCTAAACCTGAAAAGCTATGAAACTGGTTATGGATTTTATCTGAACATGAAGACTGAGACAATGGAAGTGGAAAGGAAAGGTAATTAAATTTTTTTTTTTAAGTTTTTTTTTTTTTAATAGAGGCATGTTTTATTTATTTATTTATTTGTTTTATTTGTTTGTTTGTTTTGTTTATACATGCACTGGGTACAGTCAGAAGATAGGGACGGTGAGAGAATTCACCAGAGCCAGAGCGGGGAGCAGAGCAGGCAGAAGGACCGAAGTACACTGCTGAGGGGAGCAGCGGGCGGCAGGAGAGGTCTGCACGCCATGTGGGTCCCTCCTCCGGTGGCCGGGGAGCAGCCGGGGATCGAACCGGCGCCGCAGAGGCCGCAGGCAGCTTCGCAACCCAGCGCTCAACCGCTGTGCCACCGGGGAGGCCCGGTAGTTAAATTTTTATTTATCACAATCTATATCATTTGAAAACTACTCTGCACATCTGTTGTAAGGCTATTTATTAAAAGGTGTTTAAAGAGCCAACAGAAAGCAAGTGGCTTATCATAAACATCCCAAGTGTTTTGTGGAAAGCAATTAGAAAATAAGTGATCCTATTTGAATTTTAATTACATAAGTAAATAATTTTTTTTTATTTAGATAAATCACCATGCCTTCATCCTAAGGGCTAAACTCACAAAGATTTATCCTTTGAATGAAAATGTGAGAATAAGAAATATTCAACCCAGTTTATTTTTATTTTCTTTCAATTCCTAAAAAATGGCCACTTTCGGGCAATTTAGGGCAAAAAGAACATTAACCAAATCTCTAATTGCACCGTCCCAATAAAAAATCAATTTAAGATGCTAATTATTTTATAACAACCCCACATTATAATTTAGAAGACTTAGGCTATTAAAGGCCATGCAATGCCCCCTAGACCCATGGATAATAGCAAACGAGAAGCAAGCTATTGGCCAGCTTGACCAGCTCCAAAACCTTAATCCTTCTATTGGACCAAGATGACAGTCAACCCCCATTTTCCGACTCTAAGTGTTTTTTCCCTACTGTCTGTGCATTGTCTCCCTACCGGGAACTCTGAGAACTTTCTTTCTCCCACCACTCATACTTTGTACCAGTTACAGCAGGATGCTCTCTCTGATCTGTCTGTTGGAACCACATTGGCAGTCTTCAGCAAATGTTTATGCAAACATGGCTGCAACCCAACACTATCAAGATCTCATGCTGGGTAGAATAACTTAATACACTGACAAGCAACACATTTGAGAAACAAATTTAAAAATATTCCCCATGACTTTTAGATGACTTTCTCCTCATAGCTTAATTTAACAATTCATAGACATACAACCACATGTATTAGGAAATATTTTTGTTCTCATTTTTTCCACTGAAGTTTTTATTTAATCTTTTCATTTTATGAAATAAAAACTAACATTTATTGAGCACAAAGAGCCCAATGCGGGCCTCCCCGGTGGCGCAGCAGTTGAGCACTGAGTTGTGAAGCTGCCCGCAGCCTCTGCAGTGCCAGTTCGATCCCCAGCCACCAAGCGAGGGTCCCAAATGGCCTGCAGAACTCACTTGCTGCCCGCTGCTCCCCTCAGCAGTGTACTTTGTCAGTCTGCCTGTTCTGCTTTCCACTCTGCCTCTGGTGAATTCTCTCACTCTCCCACGCTTCTGACTATATCCATTGCTTGTATAAATAAATAAACAAACAAACAAATAAATAAATAAATTAATAAATCCTTGAAAATCAAACAAACAAACAAAAAAACAAAGGCCCAATGTGCCTCCCATGTTCTATACTAGTCCTCTGAGTTGTCACACTCATTCTATAATGTCAATATTATTTTTATTCTCATTTATTTCATGATGTAAAACTACCAGATTTGTTTGAGGGCATCTTGTGTATTTCTTCCCTCAAATAACTTGCTATTTTTGCAAGAAAATTGTGCACACTGATTATATACTTTCTTCATTGATCCTGAGTGACCTCCACAAATGGGCTATTAGCCTCTGCTTTTCCCATTCTCTGATTAGCCTCCCCACTAATAAAAAGTATTTAGGTAAAAGATTCAACCTGCTGATTATAAAGTATGCTATAAAGTACAGGGAATGGTAAAGCAAGTTCCACTGAAAATCTCCTCCAACATAGAAAAAAATAGTAAAAATTATCAGGATAAACCTTTTCAGGAATATGGATATTAATGAAATTTGGGACGATCTGAAAAGTGTTCTACTCAGGTAAATTGGCATCAGTAAGAACATAGAGTTTTGGGGCATTTTAACTTGACCTTTTCCCATCTCCATGATCCCAGCCCTGTGGTAACCTTGAAAACCAAGTCAAACAAGCATGGTTGAAGTCAGCAATCTATCGTACACTGGAGGAGGCAGAATAGTATATACTAGAAGAGACAGAATGGAGTTGAAACACTTGCAAAGCCCCATTCTGTACAATATCATCATTATTTGTCTGGCAGTTCCCTGGAAAAGCATACTCATACACACAGAGCTCTTCACAAAATCTGGGAAATACATTGGCTCTAGGCATTTAATATTGAATTTTAAATTTTTATTTATTTATTTGGCATAGAAGAAATGGAGTGTAAGCCAGACATGCTGGGGGTGAGGGGATTCAGAAAGGCAGATTTATTGAAATACACTGCTAAGGGGAGCAGTGGGCAAGACAGAAAAGGACTGCTGTGCCATGTGGGTTAGCTCCCTGCCTGGGGATTGAATTCATGCCATAGTGGTAATTGCACTGAGACTTAACACTTAAGCCACTAGGGAGGCCCAATATTGAATGTTTTAGACAAAGACTTCAAATCAGATATTTCATAAATGCTGAAAGAAAACTATAGGAAATCATGTATAAATAATGTTTCATACTGAAAGAAATTATGAGGTTATCTCACAAAATAGAGACTGTTGATAGAGTTAAAAGCTATTTTTATAAAAAGAAAAAAACAATCTTAATTTGAAAGTAAAATCATTAAAATAAAAAAATCATTAAAGAGGATATTAGCAATTTTAAACTGACAGAAGAAAGAATTAACATTTTTGAAAATGGACCAATTGTTGGAGGAACAGAAGGAAAAAGAATGAAAGAAAATGAACAGAGCCTTAGAGACATGTGAACATAAGCAGGCATGCCAACATATGCATGAAGGGAGTCCCAGAAGGTAAAGAAAGAAAGAAGATTCAAAAGGCATATTTGAATTATAGTGAGCTAAAATCTTCCAAAATTTGATAAAAATATTAGTATATACCTCCATGATCTTAATGAACACCAAGTAGACTAAACTTAAAGTTATCTATTTTTAAGCTTATCATAATTAAGCTGTCAAAATCCAAAGACAAGGAGAGAGTCTTCAAACAGAAAAAGAGAAGTTACATATTATGAACATGAGATCCTAATGAGATTAGTAGCAGATTTCTCCTCAGCAATTATATAAAACTGAAAGGGTATGTGATGACATAATCAAACTGCTGAAAGAAAAAAGAAAGCTGTCAACTAAGAATACTGTATCTAGCAAAATTATCTTTCCAGGACCTCCCCGGTGGTGCAGCAGTTGAGCACTGGGTTAAGAAGCTGCAGCAATGGTTCCATCCCTGGCCACTGGGTGAGGGTCCCACATGGCGCGCAGACCTCTCCTGCCGCCCACTGCTCCCCTCAGCAGTATACTTTGGTCCTTCTGCCTGTATACTTTGCAGTATATCCTTCTTCAGTATACTTTGTATACTGTATCCTTTGCAGTATACTTTGTATACTTTGTATACTGTATCCTTCTGCAGTATACTTTGGTTCTGCTCCCTGCTCTGGCTCTGGTGAATTCTCTCACCCTCCCACACTTCTGACTGTACCTACTGCTCTTATAAATAAATAAATAAATCTTTTTAAAAAATTGTCTTTCCAAAATAAATACGAAATTAAGACATTCCTAGCTATATAAGAATAGTAAAGGGATTCCTTAGACACAAATCAAATTCACATGAATAAACAAAGATCAACAGAAAAGGTAACTTCATAGATATAGACCTATAAACATTTTTTGTAGTATTTTTCTTCTATCTTATTTAAAAATTAATTACAATATATAGAAGAAAACATTGGTGCTACATAGCAATGTATAAAGATGATAAATAGCAATGATAAAGATGCTATGGGCATCATCAAGCACCAGTGGTACTTGAGAGCAGCGCTGTGAAGCTGTCTGAAGTATCTACAGCACAGGTTTGATTCCCGTCTGGTCAGGGTAATACCACATGGCGCGACAGACCTCTCCTGTCTCACAGTGCTTTCGGTCCGTTTGCCTGTTCTGCTCCCTGCTCTGTCTCTGGTGAATCCTCTCACCCTCCCATGCCTCTGGCCTGTACCCTAACTCTTGTATAAATAAAATAAAAAATCTTTAAAAAAAGATGCTATGGGAGACACAACCCCTATAGTAAAGAGGATTTGAAAATGACCTTTGAGCCTGTTCAGTGGGACAAACAGAAGGTCATGGCCATCTCCAGTCCCTTGCTCTGCCCCCAGGATACCTCATTCACACTGCCAAAGAGTCTCCAGGAAGCACGTGGATCTCCCATGTTCCCAATCCTTGGGCACAAGGGCACCACTGCTGCCACCATCAGGAAGGGCTTAAGCCCTGGGTGCTGTGAAACCCAGTTACCAAGGCCACCATCCTGTGCCCCAGACATCCTGCTACTGCAACTGCCAGCCCCTCAGACCAGGTAGGGCCTCATTGCAGCCACTGCTAACCAGGAGCAGCAATGAAGTGGGGTGTTGCACACACAGTCTGAGTGAACAGAGGCCTAAAAACCCTGTGCCTTCACAATGCACTGGACTAGTGTAGAGGACAGACCCCTCACACCTTCTTGGACATCCTGGCCCCACCCAGCAGTCCTGACTATGGACTAACAACCTCAGAGGCAGTGCATGACACTCAAACATGGAAAGTGTTATCTTCAACCCTCCTGCTAGAAGGGGGCTGTGGGAGTAAGGGAAGGACCTGAGCAGCCATGAAGATTTTAAAATCCAGAGCGGTGCACTGTGTTCCTCGCTGGGTGGATGACTTCAGCTTGACTGTGGGCCCTGTGTTTTAATCTGCCTCTCTTTCTTCTCTGCTGTGTGTCCATTCCAGTGCTACTCCTGATTGCCAGCTGGCTGCCTCCACATGTCTGATCCCAGGACTCACCACTTCTTGTTGGCAGACAGCCCCTTCTTCCTCCACATGTGTGGACAGCTCCAGGCACTCAGCAGAGCCCAGCTGTCATCTTTTAAGTGGAGTTTGCCCTCCAGCCTCTGCTCAGTGGACAGCGCCATCTTCCATGTGCGACTTTTGGCTTCTGCTGCAACAGGGATGCTATCTGGGGTAAGAAAGACTACATTTGGCCCTGTGCCAGCCTATAAACACTCGCTCTCTCTCCCTCTCCCTCCCTCCCTCCCTCCCTCCCTCCCTCCCTCTCTCTCTCTCTCTCTCTCTCTCTCTCTCTCTCTCTCTCTCTCTCTCTCTCTCTCTCTCTCTGTGTGCGTGTGTGTGTGTGTGTGTGTGTGTGTGTGACGTTCCATTTTCTCACTCCCTATAAATAAAAAGCTAAATTATTTGACTGTTGTTTCTCCCCAGTGCCTGGTGTCTGTACTGGACTTATGTCTACTAAGCATGCAGGTGAGGACCCACCAACTGGGTCATCCCTTTGCCTCTAGTTTTGCTTGGTTTCTAAGGAGTTTCTTTTTGGAGTTATGGAAATATTTAGAATTAGATAGTGATGATAGATGATTAGTTGTGGTGATTGTCCCACAACTTTGTGTATATTTTTAAAAAACACTGAATTTTATTCTTTAAAGGGATGGGACTAATGGTGTATGAGTTATATCTCAATAATAAACATGTTACAAAAACACTTCATGGTCTTGTTATATCCTAATCTTCTCCCTCAGCTGTAATCTTGTATTAAGAAATGAAGGTTTTGTGACCTGTTTTGTGTTACTTTTTTCTTAATTTCTATCCTACTGCATACCTCATGGGGCAGGGGTGGCAGTCCAATAACTAATTTCTCCAAAAGGTACACTCCTTTTATACTACTGAAGGATCAGTAGTAAATGATTTCTATTCTTTTCACTAGACCACATGTTCTGCATAAGGCAATCCAAAGTACTCTGCATTCTTTTATCTTTCTACTAGGACATGACCTTAAAGTCAAACAATAGGATGCAAATCCCTATTTATACAATAAATGAAGGCTCCAATTTAAAGGCATGACTTATCTTGCCCTGTTAGCCCCATCTCTGGAACACTGAACTCCACTTGCTTCCTAAAAGGCACTGACCTCTCAAATACAATCATGCCTTCCTTCTAAAATGTTCTTTTCTTCTGGTAGAGTTCACAGGGTCCAGTATTTGTTCTTCAGGCTTAACAGCAATTTATTCACATTTGACACGAGGAAACAAGGCATGAGATACTAGTCAACATTTTAGAATCATAGAACTTTAGGGCTTCGGAGAACATCTGGTCCTTTATCTTATTTTTATGGATGACAAGACCAAGTCTCAGAGAAATCAAGGGCCACACAGGCAATTGGGTGCCCTCCCATGACTCAGGATAGCACCCCAGTTTCCACCACAATTTGCCAAGCCTGTGTTATCTGCACTCCGGACCATTGTCCTTCTCATTTTCCTCCACTCGTCTCTGGTTCATTCCATTTCAGCTCCACTGGTCTCCTTGCTGATCCTTGAACATACCAATAAGGCTCTCACCTCAGGGCCTTTGCTTGTGATATTACATCTGCTGAAATGTTATCAGCTCAAAGGTTCACATCATCTGGCCCATATGATACATCACCTCTCAAAGTCTCTTCAAAGAGAGCTTCTTAATCTAAAATTGCTCTCCCAGCCCATTATTCTTCATTTTCTCCCGCCCTCTTCATTCTTTGTCTTACGCAATACCTGAGACCATATCTTGACTTGGTTCCTTCTCTTCCCTTTATCAGCTTCGCTCCCTGTTCCTGAGAGCCCTCTCTCAATAAATCCCTGGCATCTGAATGTCTCTCTCTGGTTGCTTCTGGGAACTGATTTCCAACACTGCATAGATGACAGAGTTGTTTATTTAACAGCATCACTTGGAAATGTTCTGTGATATAGGGGTACCTGTTAAGGTTAAATGTTTGTGAAATACCTAATGAGTCTGTTCAGAAATAGTAAGCAAGTACTTAAAAATAAAATCAGAGCAAGTTTTTCAAAAATCATTTCTAAAATGGATTAGACATTTCCCTTTGTTCCTAGACTTGACTCCGTGTATGTAACACCATTTAACCTCATTATCATTAAAAACATGCTAAGTGGTAACATAGTAATACATTGAGGTCCAATGAAGTACAAAAAACTATTTACCCTACACAAAACAATCTTGCATTGCTATATATTTTGGATTTTCATGTCTACCTTGTACTGTTTTTCCATTTTCTTTGACTCTGTTGTGCTGTTGTTACCCTTTCACCAGAATCCATTGAATCACCTTGCAATTTGTGCCTCATCATTGAGAACCAAAGACTCTTACTTTCAAGCACAAGGGACTATGGTGACGGTACATGGGTGAATAAGTGGTGGGAATTTCACGGGGACTATAACCAAGATGAAAATGCATACATTGTACAAAAATGAAAAATGATGTAAAAAATATTTATAATGAAATAACAATTTTAAAAAGCATCAAAAAATAAAATCAGAGCACAAATGGCTCACTTTAGTAATTATGTGATCTTTGGTTTTCAATGTCAAATTTCATTCCGGAGATGTCTTTGGGCCTTTTCGAATCATGTTTACCTAACTAAATGTGCGAGGCAATGGTATCAAACCCAAGGAGATCACGTGAGCTACAGCAAACAGTCAACAGATGCATGCTATTTATTTTGTTTTTCAGTCTTTTCATATTTTTTCATAAACCACACGGTCATTTTGTTTGTAGTTTATCTCATATTAATTCTCACTGAGCCTTGTTTCCTAAGTTACTGACAATATTGTTGGCAAAGAAAGGGATATTTATTACAGGCAAGTCTCTTAACACTGTCATACCCATTGATAGAAATGCTTATTTACTAGTTCTTGCTTATTACAAAACACTTTATGGCATTTCCTTTTCTCCTCTCCAAAACGCCAAAATGTTATCACCAACTTCTAAAATCTCTTTGGAGATATATCTATTACTTAAAAGTCAGAGAATTATATTTGAACTAGAGTCTGCTTCTACTCCTTCTCTGTTTAAAAGCCTAAGAGTAGCATCTGATAAATAATATATAGCACATATGATGATTCAGAATTGGAGACAAGTAACTTAAACAAAACTTCCAAAGGGAAGTTTCTTTGGTGAAAGAGTTGACTTTCAATTAAGTGAGAGCTTCTCCAGGTTCAAAACTTCAGATCCATACAGCTTCATCAGTTGAGATCCACAGACCTGTAGTGAGTGATCATGATGGTGATGAATGGCCATGTGTGACTGCAGCGAACTGAATGTAGATGCCATGGCCTGCCGGTATTACAGCAGAAAGTTAGTTTTGAATGTAAGTATTACCATAACAACATGAAAACATCAAAACAAAAGTTAAAAATAAAAGTAAAACAGAAGCTAAGCTTGCATTGTGGTTTAGAAATATATACACATTTATTTCATCCAAAACATATTCTCTGAAACAGTAATATCATAATGAGCTGTGGGGGGAAGAGCATTATGTGGCCACATGTGTAGGGGGCATATTGTGGCCCAAGACCCCTTGGGGTAGTGACAGGCACTTCAGCCTGTTCATGGCTCTAAACAGCCACAGCATAGAAAAGAAACACTTGTAATCTTTTTGACACCTAGGTACCCAAGCTTGTGGGACCATGGAAACTTTTTTTAAGTAATAGATGTTAACATCTCAGAGAATGAGGATTCTCTAAGATTCACGGTCACAGAGGTCGTAAGGTTTCTCCTTAATACATTTACTAGACATCCCACGTGCTAGTCAGTCACAGCATGCCAAGTGCTATTGCTTCCATTTTCAGAACAAGATGCATTTCTGCTTCTGTTTCTTTTCCAGGAATAAATAATCATATCAAATAAAAACAGATAATGTTAAAAAATCATCATTTAACCCTCTGTGGATAATTTTGAGTTAAAACTGTGACTTAAAATAAAGATGGAATTAAGTGACACAGTTATATTTATGGTTCAAATACATTCTTGGAAATTTCCACATTAAATGAAACCCCTAGAAAAGAGGGGAAAAGTTTTGTTCAAGAATTCATTAATGACCAAAACAAAGAGACACCTCACTGGTTGGGAGAAAATTTTTGCACACAATACTAATGATAAGGGACTAATCACAAAGATCTACAGTGAGCTGATGAAATTCAACAAAAACAAAGTAAATAACCCAGTCAAAAAATGGGCAGAAGAGCTAAAAAGACACTGCTCCAAAGAGGAAATGCAAATGGACGGCAGGCATATGAAAAATGTTCAATATCACTCCTAATCAAGGAAATGCAAACCAAAGTCACGATGAGATTCCACCTTATACCAGTGAAAATGGCACATATAAAAAAACTAACAACAACAAATGTTGGTGAGGATGTGGAGAAAAAGGAACTCTCCTTCACTGCTGGTGGGAATGCAAACTGGTCCAACCATGATGGAAAACTGTGTGGAGTCCTCAAATTGCTAAAAGTGGATCTTTCGTATGATCCAGCAATTCCACCCTAGATATCTACCCGAAGGACACAAAAACATTGATTCAAAAGAACACCTGTACCCCTATGTTTAATTGCAGCACTATTTACAATAGGTAAAACCTGGAAACAACCCAAATGCCCAAAAACAGATGACTGGATCAAGAAGATGTGGTACATATACACAACGGAATATTACTCGCAAAAAAAGATAAACTCAAGCCATTTGCAGCAGCAGGATGGAGTTGGAAGAGATCATGTTTAGCGAAACCAGCCAAAAAGAAAAAGAAAAATACTGGATGGTTTCACTTACAGGAAGAATGTAGAGGATCCAAATGAGGGATCAGGAAGAAAAAAAAGTAATTATAATAAAGTGAAAAGCAACAAGCAACTATAAACCAGAGACATTCTGCGGGGGGTGGGGGAAAAAGGACTAAGATCAAAATGGGTGGGAAGAGTAAGATCAAAACAGGGGTGGGAAAGGAGTAAGATCAAAACAAGGGACTATGATGATGTTGTAATCATATGGGGAATACATATGAGGGGAGAAATCAAATATTGAACAAAAATAAACAATGATGTAAGAAAAGTTAAAACTATATAAATAAGAAATGTTCTCTGATATTTTCTAAATTTCACTGGAAGAACCTTATTATGTTGATTAATATCCTTTATATAAAAAAAGGGATTGTGTGATATTTGGTATCTGGACCTCAAAAAAAATATGTGGGATTCCAATCACATACATCATCTCAAAATTGAGGGATTTCAGCAGGGCCTCCAGTCCCAAAGCATACTCATTTAGTTGAGATTTCCCTTGGCTTTTTCCTATTTAAATGATCAAGTGGGCTATGAACACAAAGTGTGCCAGGTGAGCCTCAAAACACAGGGGTACAGCATTTAAGCCTCATTTCTTTTAAAGCCCTTTCCAGACAAACTAAAGAAAATGAAATGACCTCAGCATAAATTTTATTATGACAAAAAGAATTGAATCAAACTTTATAGGGAAGAGGATAGTCTTTGAGGAATCATACACAGAATTTTTTTTTTTTTTTTGCTTACTGACATGAGGGTTCCTTTGTACTCTTGGGCAAAACCTATACCTTCCGTTTGTTGAATGTGTTATAATAAGATGAATAATGTCCATAAGTTACAGCGCTGAAGTTTCACTGAAATGAATATTTAAAGAAGGGAGAATATTCAAGAGTGTATAAAGTCACAAAAGAAATAGAACAACCAGGTAAACTGCCAAGTCCTTCATAATTTCAAAGCATTTTTTTTCTGAGTTTCTTTTTCTCTCCTGTCACATTCAGTCACCCCCAAATCTGGGGGTGGCCCAAGCAAACACCACCACCAGGAATGGCAGGTGGCAGGGCCCAGCTGGCCTTTCTGAGGTGTGTGTGTTCTCGCCCAGCCCCTGCCAAGTGAGCCTGTGCTTTATTTGACCACACCACTCCAGCCCCATTCCAGCATGCAGAGTGGAGGGACTACAAATAATTATGATACGGATTTGTCCAGAGGAGACTGAAACACATCAGATTGCCTTTCGGAGGATTTTACTTTAAATAGGATCCAGATTAACACATAACCCAACTTCACTTGCTTATTTTATTTTTCTTATACATCTTTATCCACTTATATAGCAATTCACAGGATGAAAGAGTATGTCCTAGATTTGTGATCAAGACTGTCCACAAACCAGCCACCTTCGCCTTCCGTCTACAGCTGTGTGAAGCAGCCCACAGATCAGCAAACTAGGGTGTTTCCTTGTTTTCTTTGACCTGATAACAATACTGAAATAAATTATTAGTGTATTATTTTAGTCTCCTAGATGACAAGTAACTATAATTGATACATTAAACTATATGACCAAGGATAAAAGAAATAATTTCTCATGGCTGGGAGAAAAAACCTCAATTGACCATCATGAAATTTAGCCTGACTCTTGAATTCTTGAATTACTGCCTCTAATGTCAGCTCATCAGTCATAGCAATGCTAGAAAGCAAAGGTCGGTATGGACACAGATACAGAAAGAGAGATTATATATATATATGTGTGTGTGTGTGTGTGTGTGTGTGTGTATTATATGACATAAATATGGATATATGCGTATATGTACAAAACTCCATTTGACTTGCTCATGTTCATATATGTTGTACATACTTGTTAAAAAACAGACTTCTCATCACTACATGTTTAAATATTTATCTTGGAGGGACCTCCAAATTGTCTGTGAAGGAGATGGAAGTATTTCCTGTCTCGCACCATTAACAACTGCGTTAACATAAAAATGCCGTGAGTGACACATTTTATAAATGCCCAAGAAGTGGGAGACTGATGGTGTTTAGGAGGTCAAGAGGCCATAAAGATGTTACCAGTTCTAAAAATGACATAAACAAGAATCACATGCCATCCAAACAATGATCTCTGAGTTACCTCATAAAAAGACATGATCTGGAAGGACCTGGAGAAACCAGCAGTGTTGCTGCGCTTCCCCCTTCAGGACAACCAGTCCACACAGCACCTCCTTCCTGCAACCCTGGGGACACATAGAGGGAGCCCCTATGCAACTTTGTAAGATCTGCACATCATTAGTAATCACAGTGCAGCCACCTACCCATTCCTTTGTTCCATCCGGGGACAAGTGGAAAGTTATAACCTAATTAAAGGTTCTTTTGCTTTAATTAAATCCCACTTCTCTGAGCTCCTTTTTCTTTGAACACACACACACACACACACACACACACACACACACGCACATGCACTTCCCTTCTGCAGAGCATTCGAGTGCCATTAAATATTGTACAACTCTCATCAGCTCTCTCCGATCTGCCCTTGGAAAGACAGAGTTCTATAGGGAGGTGGCAATGTTTTGTCCTTGTCTGAAATCCCCTCATTTCTCAAGGCCCATGGGCCAACCATTGATCCAAGTGATGCAGCAAGGGAGGAGTGCAGTGATGGGAGCAGAGAGGCACGGGGGTGTTGGGTGGTGGTACGTGGGTGAATTATTGGTGAGAGGGCCACTCCTAAAGGCAACAATAACCATAGAAAGATGACCCACCATGTAAGAAAATAAAATAAATTTTAAAAATCCCCTCATTTCTTAATTTGTTCCCAAAACAAGTAAAGGTAGATTTTTTTTTTTTAATTTAAGGCCCTTTTTTTAAAAGATTTATTTATTTATACAAACACTGGGTACAGTTAGAAGCATGGGAGGGTGAAAGAATTCACTAGAGAGAGAATGGGGAACAGAACAGGCAGACTGATGAAATACACTGCTGAGGGGAGCAGCAGGCAAGACAGGAGAGGTCTGTTGTGCCATGTGGGACCCTCACTGGAGGCCAGGGATCGAATGGGCGCTGCAGAGGCTGCAGACGGCTTCGCAGCCCAGCGCTCAACTGCTGTGCCACCAGGGGAGGCCCAATTTAAGGCCTTTCTTAATAAAATAAAGATGATATATAAAAAGTTGTCTCTTCTCCTTCTCCTCTCTTTGTTTTGCTTCAGCAAACTCAAAGGAGAATTGTTTTGGACTGATATTCACCTGTATCACTATAAAATAGCACATAGAGATAATTTTTTTCCAAATTATTTTCATCAAGTGTATTTCCTATTATGTGATAGGGCAGAAATACAGAAGTTGAGGGCATGATTCTGATTCTGACAGGTCAAATGAGTCTGGGGTAATACAAGTCTCTCCAGCCCATCCTCTTCAAATTTTGAGCCATTTAGATGTGTGACCAACCTACTGAACTTCTGTTTTATCCATATCATTAAATCCTCCAAAAATGTTTTTCAAAATTAAGAATAGCCATTAACTGACAAATCTAATTAGCAAAGACTCAGCTATAGCGTTCTTCAGGTAGCTGAGTAAATATTATCCAGCATCATTATGATAATTCTCCATTATGCCTTCTCATACTGTTGTTACAATGCAGACACCAATAACTTCACAGAACAGGAAAAATTGTTCAAAACAAAGAGCATTATGCTCTAAATCCCTTTCTCTGATGTTAGGCTGTTGGGATGGGTATCTGTCTTCCTCAGAAGCAAATCTCCATTTGAGCTGTTCATGTTCATATGTTGTACACACTTGTTAAAAATTTGAGTCCTGGGCTTCCTTGGTGGTGCAGGTGGTTGAGAGCTGCACTGTGAAGCTGTCCGCAGCCTCTGCAGCGCGGGTTCGATCCCTGCCGGCCTGCGAGAATCCCACATGGTGCAGCAGACCTCTCCTGTTGGGCCTGCTGCTCCCCCCAGCAGTGTACTTCGGTCAATCTGCCTGTTCTGTTCCCCACTCTGTCTCCGGTGAATCCTTTCACCCTCCTGCGCATCTGGCCTGTACCACGGTTCTTGTATAAATAAATAAATCTCAAAAAAATTGGGTCCCCTAAATTACTATGCATTTGTTTAAAGGCCTATGTCATTTCATATCTAATACTTTATGCCACCCAGACACCTACCTGCACCCATCATCTGTCACTGTTTTACTCGGAAACAAGGCTGAAGTGCCTGAACTGATAAGCTGTCACAACCCTTACTGGTCTATTGGATGTGGGACTAGATAGAGACCCTACCTTCTTTCATGCTATTGCCTGTCAGCACATCTCCCCATGCACATGTTTCCAGGGAAGCAAATATACCATCCTCTCATTGAACTTTCCCTTCCTCTTAGGCACAGAAACATATCCCCAGCATGGCCTGGAGGTATCTGGACCCTAACATGCATGTAGAGGAGCAAAGTGCCAAGATTAGCCAAGAGCTTCCCTAAAAAGAGCAACAGGATCAGGGTGGATGCTGGGGAGCTTGTATTACTTCAGACTTAAGATACAGACAAAATAAGTGAAGTCCTTAATATCGTTACAAGAATTGGAAAATAAATGATTAGAATTAGTAGAGTCTGGACATTGACAGACTCATATATAGAAATGACATGAAACAAATGCCAGGTATGGATACTCAAAATGATGGCAACACTACCTTGCTGTATTCCATGTTCTAATCGAATGTTCTCCCTATACCAATTCTATTGACTCCTAGTAGAAAGACTATGAACATTTGTAGTGTCCAGCTTCTGAGGCGCCTTCCAGAAGGTCCCTACCTCCTTGTATTCACATCCATATGCAATTCCTTCTCCTGTAAGGGGACTGCACAGAGGAAATGACTATGGCTTCCAAAGAATAGAATATAGCAGAAGTTATAGCTGTCACTTCCATCATTAGGTTTTAGAAAGACTGTGGACCCTGTGTGGGATACCCTGTTCCATTCTCTTGCTCATTTGCTTTGAAGGAAGGCAGTTGCTATGTTGTGAGCTATATAAAAGACTTGATGGCAAAGTTCTAAGGGATACTCTGGCCAACAGCTAGTGGAGGCCCTCACTCCAATTTCCCAGGAGAAATGATGTGAGTGAGCTTGGAAGAGGATCCTCCCCTAGTTGAACCTTCAGATTAGGCTGCAGCCCCCATTAATACCCTGTGTATAGCTGAGCCAGAGAACTTGAACCAGAGCTAAATACTTTGCACAGAACCTTTAAGATAGTAAATGTTTTAAGTTGCCAGTTTGGGGTAATTTGTTAATGATGGAAAACAAGGGGCTTCCCTGGTGGTGTAGAGGTTAAGTCTCAGTGCTATTGGTGCAAAAACCTCGTTTGATCCCCAGCCAGGGAGCTGACCCCTGACTCCTCTCAATACTCGCATCTCTGGCCTATACCCCAGTTCTTGTATGCATAAATAAATAAAAATAAATATTTTTAAAAAAATAATGGATAACAAATACAAATAGATCCTCCTATTATCCTCATTTTATAAATAGTGTAACTGGTCACTCATCATTGAACTGTTAAGTAAATGGGCTGAGATAATCATATATCCATTTTGGCAAAGAAAACTGGTTTTCTACCACACACCACTTACAAAAATCAATTATACCTGGATTTAACCATCTAGATGAAAATGATAAACTTTTACATTATTGAGAAAAATCTATAAAAGAAGACATAATTACAAGATATGGGATTTCTGAAACAGTATGTGAAAGTATAAACCATTAAAGGAAAACCTGATGAATTCAAATACATAAAAATTTAATTCTTCTCTGAAAGAGACCTGGCAACTAAGAGAAGATATTTGCAACACATGTAAATGAAAGAGGAAGAAAATGCAGAATATGTAAATTAATGACAAACAACTCAATAGGAAAAATGTGGTTAAAGACATGAAAAGACATTTCCCAAAAGATACAGATAAATCCAATGAACATATTAAAGCAAAGATACTCAACTAATCAGTAATAAAGAAAAATAAATTTAAGACCACTATAAATAAAATTGATGTCCAATAGAGTGTTAAATATTTAATGATTTAGATGATTTTGAAGTCCCAGCACTGAGGAAGAACACAGCTCTCTCAATTCCTTGCCCTGAGAAATTGGTGCAACCCTCTGAAGTAGTTTAACTAATTCTCATACCCCAGAACTACTTGAAGATATTCACACACTGCATCCCAGTAAATCCACTCTTAGTTAAATATCCTGGAGAAACTCATAAGAATGTTTCTAATAACATTATTTATAATAATAAAAATATATGAAAACACATATGTCCATGGGATGGACATGGAAATGGATAATAGACGAAGGCACTTTCATGTAATGTAATACTGTACAACAATGTAAATAAATCATGCATAGATGCATCAATTGGATGGATTTGAGAAATATTATTTATGAACTACATTTCCTTGGGTGCTCTGTATAGTGAGGAGTGTGATGAGAAGCAAAGAGTGGAGTCTTTAAAGTATCGATTATGCTGTTTATTTATCTGTGTGGTGGATATATAGGTATTTTGTTATTATATTTTCAATCATATGTTTACATCGTATGTATTTTTAAACATATGACACATTTGATCAACACAATGAGCAAAAAAATAGAGCAGGGAAACCCTTCTATTTCCTGCTGGACTTGATCTGATGAAGAGTTTGGCTGAACAGCATTTTACCATCATGGTCAGACTGGGAAGGGAGAGAACATGGAGGAGGTACAGCTAAAAGACAAAGAGGAATGAAGAGAGGAATTGAAATGGAGGGAGAACAGGAGAGAGTGAGAGACAGAGAGAAGGAAATGGAATCTCTTCTGGTGACTTCATTTCCATTTCTGAGTCAAGACTTGTCTAGAGCCATGTTTTCTTCATGGATGGTTCAGTGATCTAAGCCATTGATTCCCTAGTTTACTTGAATCAAAATATGAAAAGAATAGTACTTGCACACACACACACACACACACACACACAATGCCCACACGCACACAGAGAGAGAGACACATTATCATTCAGAAGTTCATTTTTCCTGCTAACCCGGCTGTTATCAATCTTGGTAGCATCACAGAATCACTTTGGGAGTTAAAAAACAAAACAACAACAGCAACAACAAAAACCAACGTACAAACTGAATCCCAGTCCAATGGAACCAGAAACTTTGCAGATGGTGCCAAGCACAAACATGTTTAGAGCTCTCTAATTCATGCCAAGATGCAGCCAATGGATAACCAGGCTTCAGACAAGGCTATAGCAGTGCACTTTTTCTTAAAGAATGTAGACATAAATATAATCTCGGATTTTCAAGAAACATAGTCTGTGAGACAGTAACCCCATAGTGCACATCCAATGCCTGCAGAGGCTACCATGAGGTGGAGTGGCTATCCCATTGTCACATACTCTGCTGTAGTCAGCCATAACCCACCATCTCTTCCTCCACAATAATGGAGCTGGGATTGGGCACCTGGATACTTGTTGGGTTACATTTCCCAGCTTCTCTTGCAGCTAGGTGTGGCCATATGACTCAGAGTCCACCATGGAATATGAATGGAGAAGCAATAGGCACTGTTCTGGGCCTGGGCCTTAGGACAGTGAATTGTTCCCTTCTACACTCTCCTTTCCTCACTGTTTGAAATCAGGCCAGAGCAGCAGAGGAGCCTTTATCATGGAGCTGTTTGATAGGGACCTTAGAAAAGACATAGAAGCAAGAAGGAAAAAACTTGGACCCTAACCACCTAGAAAAATCCCATATAAGCTGTGATGTGAAAAAGAAATGCACTTCTGTTCAGTTCTTTTCGTTAGCTAAGCTACTATAACAAGTATGAGCATCAGATCCTGCAAAGAGTTCCTAGTCCAGATTCATGATCATTCCCAGGGACCTAGTGGTCACAGGAGAACCAAGGTCCAGCTGTCTTGATTCTGGTCAATTTGCATGGTCATTCCAGCCTGAGAGGTACCCATGGGGTTTGTTAAGCCCACATTTCAGCTCAACTACTCCCTCTACCTGCTCCCTATTCCTTCCTGGTCCTCCCACAGGTGGTCAGTCCTGAGGGTGCTCCATAATAACATCCTTTGTCATAAACTCTAACTCAGGTAAATTTTCTGAAGAAGTCAATCCCCAACCCTTGTGAAGCATTTGTGAAATATTTGTCTAAGTAATAAACACATTAATAAATAAATAAAGCTCAAGTCTGGGATTTTCATCACCCCAAAGCGAAAGCTGAATTTAAGAGCAAAAAGCACCACAGAAGGTCTTTGATTACTTATTTTTAAAAACAAATATTTAAAGAAAATTTTAGTGTTTTAAATTAGATAAAGGTTTGTGTATAATGAATAATATTCCAAGGTGTTAGTACTTCAAATTAAATATTAAATATTCCAAACTGAAAAAGCAAGATTAATGGTAACAAATATCAAAAACTATTTGGATTTTGGAAAAACTATTTCCAAATAGTCCTTAATCTTACTATTCTCAAGGGTCAACAGCAGAGGGGAGTTCTTAGAGGCCCAGGTTCTCATGCACTGCATTCAGCCACTCGTGCCAGATGGCCCTAGCTTGCAGCTCGAGGCTCCTCTCCATTCTCTGTGAGGCCTCCCACCCTATGGGCATTAAAACACTGAGACATGGGACTAGAACACCACCCTCCCTGATTACTCTTATGGTGAAGAATGGGAAAATAAATGCAGGTCTCAGAATTTTCTGTAGATTTCAATCACTAAATATACTTTAAATCAAATGATCTGACAAGAACTGCAGTTGAGTGACACACCAACTCAAAATTTCTTAAACTTTCAGAAAGCCTATGAGGCAGAGTGCAGGATGTTTTTCTAGGTCATGTCCTTTCTTAGTTCTTGGCCTTTCTTAGTAACCCAATGCCAGTTTTGGCTTTTTTAAGATTTATTTTATTTACTTACGCATACAAGAGCTAGGTTTTAGGCCAAAAGTGCAGGGAGGTGAGAGGATTCACCAGAGACAGAGTGGAGAACAGAACAGGCAGACTGACTGAAATACACTGCTGAGGGGAGCAGCGGGCAAGACAGGAGAGGTCTGCTGTACCATGTGGGTAGCAACCTGGCCAGGGATCTAACTCATGCTGCAGTGGCTGCCAATAGCTTAATAGTGCTAAGTCTTAACTCCTTGCACTACCAGGGAGGCCCCAAATGCCAGTTTTTTAATCTGTGTACTCTGTCATTCGGTCCAGAGCTCCGTGTCTCAGACTCCTTAACAGCAGCAATGCCCCTGGGACTACTTTTAGGGTAATAAGGTGAATGGAAATGCTCCAGGACAGTGACCTTTCTTCCCTCTTCCTGCTTCCTAGAATGACAAAGGGCACCATCCTGGCCCATGAAGGCAAGACTGTGCACTGAGGGTGGTGGAGGGGACAGCTGGAAGAAGCCTGGGTCCTGGCAGACTTTATGAGAATCCTATACCTGGCTTAAACTTTCTGAATCCAGAGACTGTTTTCACCAGAATTTTACAACACTGGTATTTAGACCGCTGTATTGGGAGTCTGCATCTCCAAATGCAAAAGTACAATTTTATTTAAGTGAAAAAGAAAAAAACAAACAAACAAACATTCCCTTATGCAAGTAATAGCCAAAAAAAGAAAATAATTTATGCAATATTTGAAATAAATTTATACTTTGGAATTTCATAATTTGTCATAAAACGGAATGATTTTTCAAAGTAGCACTTAGGTGTTCAGTGAGCACTAGTGTTTCTTGCAGCAGTTTTAGAGGTCATTTTATCTGTGATACTTGTAAGAAAATACACAAGTTCAAAGGCCCTCCAAATTTCACCATCGCTTCCTGTTATGACATGCATATGCACTAATTCTATCTTGAATAATACAATGTTAGTCTCGCAAGGAAACACATACACAGAAGAAAGATGGATTAGAGTGGACATCCATCAACACGAAAAATAATTTCACCCCTGGCCATTGCTTAATTTCGTTTTCTTTTTGACTAAGTCTATTTTCTAAATTTTTGGACAACCACTTGTATTTCCTGTGTCATTTGAAAAGTTTCACAGCTTACATTCCTTCCCCCACAGCTCAGGCCCTTTCCTGTGATCCTGTGAGAGAGGCAGGAAGGCCAGCAGTTGGCCAAACTCCAAAGTCCACTCCAACTGGGGCAGCAAACAGGTCTGAGGATGACTGGCTCTCACCAACTCTCAGACAGTCACCTCCTCCTTTCCTTAGGTGAAAAACATTCAGTTAATTTTGCCAGTTTGCTCTTTTTCATTTTGGGGCAACTTTGTGCTCTCTGCTTTTAACTACGTGGGCAGTTCAAGTAGTTGGAGCCCTTGAGAGGATATTTGTGGCTTGTCTGACAGGCAGAATCTGCAGTGGAGAAATCTCCAGAAGTTTGTATGTAAAGAGATTTGCTACAACTTTTGTAAATGTTAGCAAATAAAAGTTGATGAGTGGGAATCAAAGAGGCCAGGGTGCAGCCCCAGCACGGAGAGGGTGTGGGCTCCCTGCTGGCCAGCCCCAGGGGTGCATTTCGTGTTTGACAGTGATTTAATGCACCATCTACACACTAAGAGACTTCAATAAGTGTTGTTGACTGACTGCCTAACTGACTTTGACCTCTCCTGAAAGGAGGCAGGGGCACTAAATAAACTCAAGGTATTATCATAAGAATACCTGCTGACCAAGAATGCTGTCAAGATGAATGGGGTCCTTGGAAGGGCCAAATGTGCTTCTCTGAAGAATGACATTAGGTGAATGCTAAATTGGACATCATTTGAATAGAACTTTATATTGCTTCAACTCTGCCCTGATTACAATATCAGCTAGAGTTCTCCTGGAAATGCAAACACTGTCTTGTTGAGACAGCTAGGCCAAAATGTGACCTGTCTTGGCACTAGCGGATTGCTGTCTTTATTATCCTGGAACCCTAGGATGGGACGGATCTTGGAAGATTGAATACTTTGTCACCCACCCAAGACCAAGATAGCAGTGAAATAATAATCTGTAGGTGAGTCCCCCTCTACCCTCACCCCAAATCCCACCCCAAGAGGAGAAATTCCCCAACTCTCCTAGGTAACCATTCCTAGTATTTGCACAACACCCAGTGCCAGGCTGACCCCTTTGTGTTGAACCCTAATCCTTGAGAAATGATTTGTCAATTCCTGATTGTTTTGTGTTTCATGGAAATAAAGAAAACCTGATACTCTGTGCTTCGTTGAGATCCAGACACACAACCACACATGCTCACACCCACACCCACATACCCACACATGCACACACACATTCATTAATTCACTAAATCCAGGTTTCAAAAGTTGATATTGCCATAAATTAACAGAAACCCTAGTTCTTCACTGTGCATTTATCTTCTCAATCTCACTGTTCTGCTACTTATACACTCTTTGGAACTCAAGCTAGAACTTGGCACTTAATATAAAAAACAAACACATAAAAAGTTACTTATATCAAAGAACTAACTAATGCCTTCAGTGTGGCACTTGGATGTTTTTTCTATTTCTGTTAGGAGGTGGGGCAGCCCTGGGAGGTCACAGACATGAAGGGTGGCTCTCCTGTCCAGTGATAGGGCTATTTGCCGAGTGAGTAATGGTTCTATGTGTCACTCTTGCTGAAAAGTCCACACCTTTGTGCCTCTCTACCGAGCCCCCAGGAAGAGACAAAAAAAATGAAATTAATTTAGTCGATTGTTTTATATAATCAGGGAGTCTAATGTTTTTTACTGAACAAGATGTTTGTTTTGTTTCAGAATGGTTAGACATGAATGAAGTGAAAATCCACCCAAGCGGCTGTAATATTCCAGGTGACTTTATGGCAGTCCTATGTGTCATCGGTTAATTATACATGCAACAGAATTGACAAGCTCAGATTATGTCTTGTAGTGCCCTTAAAGCCTAAACTAGAAAGAAGGCTTGAACACTTAGTTTGTCAACAGACACTATGATGATTTAAGAGATTTAGGCAAAACTGAGTTTGGTTCCTCTTTTTTTTTTTATTTGGTTTTGTTTTGTTTTTTTGGAATGGTTTCTTGGGAGAAGTTCTTTCTTGAGTCTTATGGTAGACTCTGCTAAATTATAGGAGGTCACTTTCATTTGTGTGATGGATATGTTTGGGATTATGTTAGGGAAAGAGCAATTTTTTGAAAAGTTTGATTTATAGTTCCCAAAGGTTGACGCATGTGGGTGACAGACAAGGAGGCCCTTTTCTTCTCCCAGCCCAATGTGCCACTGAGCAAAGGTTCCCCAGGAAATTTTAATTACTAGGTTATAGGAATAAAAACAAAAATATATGAACAACTCAATGACTTCCCTTACTTACAAGAGACTTGCACAGTAGTGAAAAGTACTCATTTATGTGACACCTTGCTATTTAAGTTGCCTGCTAAGCCTTTCTGGAACTTTTCTATTAGTATCTCCCACTTACTGTGCTTTTTGAAGTCTTTTCAGAGGGAGAATTTAGAATGTTTCTTTTACAGTCTTTGCTTCAGCATGGCATATGCATTTAGCTATTTTATTGAAATATTTTCTCAATTTCAGATTCAGAGAATTGCAAATTTCAGTTCTTTTTTGTTCTTTTTTTTAATTTATACAAGTGCTGGGGTGCAGGCCAGATGAGTGGGAGGGTAAGAGAATTCACCAGAGACAGAGCAGGGAACAGAACAGGCAGATTGATGGAAACACACAGCTGAGGGGAGCAGCGGGCGAGACAGGAGAGGTCTGCCACACCATGTGGGATTCTCGCCAGCCGGCCGGGATCGAACCCATGATGCAGAGGCTGCGAACAGCTTCACAATGTGGTGTTCAACCGCCTGAGCCATCAGGGAGGCCTGCAAATTTCTGTTCTTATAGCAGTTCCTTGGAGACCAAGAATTCAGATCATTTGTGCTTCCTCAAATACATTCTGGAAAATTTTAAGAAGGAAGAAGGAGTGAGGGAAGCTACACAGACTATAATGAAAACGTGAGTTATTTCAACACAACCACAACACACATTATTCGGGAGACCATCAGCCACCCTCTGCAAACTCAGGATAGCCAGCCACCAGGTGTGTGGCCTTGGACAATTCTCTACCCTTTTTCAACATCATCATCGGGTGGGGATAATAACAGTACCCCTGAGAATTAAATCAAGTCATGAATGCAAAGCTCTTACAACTATTGTCTGGGACCAGGCTTTAAGCCATCAATAGGCACAGGGTTTGTAGAAAATTTAAAAGCAACAAAAACCTAAAATTATTTTCACTATGCATTGGAAGTTCTAAACATTGTTAGGGATAAAATATTCCTCCCTGAAAAAAAAGGTGGCAGTCTAAAAACATTCTAAACCATTCCTGTTGAATTTTAATAGGGTCGTACAAATGTAAACTTTAAATCAGCAAATTTTTTATTATTTATTCTTTATTAAATATTTTGTTTTACATGAAAATTGCACAGTTGGTTGATTATATAGTTAACTCTGGATGTAAGTAGATTCAGCTACCTTCACTTGTTTCCAGAATAAGACTGTCAGGGTTCAGAATAGCTTCAGCTCTTGGGCACAATTACTCTATTTCTTACATTTAAACAGGGGATCGGGCGGGAAGGTAATGAGAAAAAACTGATTGTAAAACTGAGTAAAAAGAACTAGAATGACTTTAGTTTATGTATATATCATTCAGGCTTTATCTTTTTCTATTTTTTTCAGAAAAATACATTAATACAATTAAAATATACTACCAATTTCTTGTTTGCATTTTTGCATTATGTTTCACATTATGCTTTATATATACAAAGTTGAACAAAAAGTGTTCCATGTCAGAGTTTCTTTTCTGACCATTAGTATTATTTGTTTCATTCCAAGATCATACTTAAAATAATTGCATTATATAGTAAGTTGGTTTTTTTAAAAAAATGACCCGGTGGTGGTGTCAAATCCACCAGATATTCCACTCTTAGAACAGAATAAACTCTCAATAACTGCTAGTTATGATTATGATTAATCTTATTAGTGTGTGGCACTGCATGACGATATCTAGGAAAGACTTTTTCATAAGAACCCATGTCGCCATCCTCCTCCTTATCAAAGCCTCACCTCTGGTTCAAACTCCCCACCAGATACCATTCAGCACGCCATGTTTGTCAAGTGCTTTATCATCCACTTTGAGCTCTGCCAAGACACAGTCCTGGAAGGAAGGCCAACTCCACAGTGCCGTGGACGAGATAAGGACACAGAACTCCATGGGGGAGAAAGTCATAGCCCCGCCAGCTATCAGCTGAGCAGCCAAGGGACACACTTCAGCTTCCTGGTACGGATTATTTGTGCACTGGCACCTGATACCTACTAACGCCAGTGCCCTGACTTTACAACTGAGGTACAGATACACAACGATTCATGAAATTCAACTAAAGCAAAAGAAATAGCACAACAATGAACAAGCACATGGCATTAATTAGTGAGCTGAACATTTCCCATAGGTGCTATTTATTATACCTTTGGAGTAACTGCCTTTCACACACTATCTCATTTTTGTCCTCACAAAACTGCAAGGTGGGTCTTAACAGTTTTAACTCCATTCTGCATAAGAGACGCTGGCCAGCTAGGAAGTGAGAAACTAGGTTTTAGACCCAGGTGGTTGCACTGCCTTTTAAGTATCATACATTCAAACCAAAGAGTAACTTGGCGTATATATGCTAATTTATTCAGCATGAAGCCCCTGGTTTTTAGTAGGCTACATATGATATTGCCAAGCAAGTTATTTCCTGTTGATTCAGGAAACAACAATCATGGCATTTGATGCTACTGTGCTATGCTGCTCTTTCAGTGTCTGAACCCACCATCAATCCATTCTCCAGGTGAATGCAGCGGGGGCATCTTCTGTCATAAGCTTCAAGTGTTCATGTTTAGTGGTATTTCAATTTAAACTCGTTTCTGCCTCATCTTTCCACCTCAGTGCCCTCCCCTGCCTTCTGGTAGCCCATCCAAATACAGGATCTGCTACTCCTGGATCTTAAAATATGCACAAAACATTCTGATCAATATGGGGGGAGAGGGTCACCAAATGACAAGCCTGGTCCCTGCCCTAACAGAGCTCACAATTGGAAGATAGGCTATCAACACAGAAGCTACTCCAAGACGGGGGGACAAATCTCTGGGAATAGTGTTGGGTGGTGATGATTGCTTCACTTCCTCTGCTCTTAGGCATCTGCTCACAGTTACACCTGAGGAGATGACAAAGATAGAAATTTTTTTTAAGATTTATTTATTCAGGCATACAAGAACTGGGGTACAGGCCAGATGTTTGGGAGGGTGAGAAAATTCACCAGACACAGAGTAGAGAACAGAACAGGCAGATCCACTGAAATTCACTGCTGAGGGGAGCAGCAGGCGAGACAGGAGAGGTCTGCAGTGCCATGTGGGTATCTCTCCAGCCAGCCGGGATCGAAACTGCACTGCAGAGGCTGTGGACAACTTCACAGCGCTGCACTCAACTGCCTGCACCACCAGGGAGGCCACCAGAGTTAAAAACATTGAAAGAGAACATTTGGTTTTCAGAGATCAACTCTGGGAAAGGGGTGAGTGGAAAGGTATTATAGAAAAGGCATCTGATGTCATATGTCTGTTCCTTCCACTAGGAATGCCCCAACCAAGAGCAAAGAGAACTGACCAGCTCAAAGGAAGCCTGTTGGTGTGGCTTTTTAGAATGTACTCTGAAATGCCTTTGTTTGAACGTGTCTTCTGTTACAGTAATGAGGAAGGTGTCTTGCCTTAATGACTCATATAATACAAATTTTAATGGTAAAATTAAATTTTGAATAAACACTCAGAAAAATCAAATATTATAAATCCATTTCTTAAAAGCTTACAATGGTGACTTGTCAATGTACTATGTGAGCTTAAGTAAGATCATTTCAGATTATGTGTACAGTGCTGAACTATTTCAATCTAATTATGATAAAATTGTGTTTTCATTAGGCTTCTTCCTAATACAAGAATGCTATTGAACTTATTTTCATTGACATTCTCATAATGTCAATGGCTTAGAAATTGTATTTACATTTGACCAGGTGGTTGTTTTAAGAAGTGGCAGGGTCCCGGTGGGAGTGAAGCCCACCTCTCATTCTTTATTTTTTTAAGATTTTATTTATTTTTAAGTAGACAAGCTAGGGTGTAGATGTGGGGGTTAAGAGGATTCACTGGAGATAGTGGGGAGAAGAGCAGGCAGATTTACTGAAATACACTGGGGAGCAGTGGGTGAGGCAAGAGAGGCCTGCCATGACAGGATAGCTCCCTGACTGGGGATCGACCCAGGCCATAAAGAATGATAGTGCTAAGACTTAACCCCTATGCCACTAATGTGGCCCCCACCTCTCATTCTTGATGGGGCTGCAGTGAAGTTCACAGGAAACACTGTTACAGATGAAGCACAAGGAAGAGACCCTGACACTCATTAAGTACTTTAAAAAACATAACTGATTATTATTGTCATCAATTTTCACCTATATCGCTGGTGGCAACAAATGAGCTAGTAAAGAGGGGCAGTTGTCAGACTCCAAATTTTGCAGCTATTTTTGGTTGCAGTCCTACCCTAGGCAGTCACTGTCCACACAGAGACTAGAGATGGGGAAATGGCTTCCAGATGCTGACTACCCCATGGGTTGGGTTATGGAGCTTGTCCAGTAATTGCAGAGCTCTGCAATTACTGAAGAGAGAGAGAAGGGTGGAGAATAGTTAGACATTGTCAAGGTGGAAGTCAGTAACACTAGGATGGCAAGGGTTAGGTTCACAGCCTTTAAACACCCTGGATATCACCGCCAAAAAAAAAAAAAAATGACTATTAGTATCAGGACAACCATGTGCTTCCTTCACATGAAATGTTCATGGAGCAATTGATTATGTATAGACTAATCCAATTATTCATTCCAAACACTATGTCATGGGGATCTCTCAATGTCTGCTCATCCTTTTACATGACTGCATAATATTCCTCTGTGTAGAGATACTTATTTTTATGTGGCTGGTCCTTTGTTGAGTAGCTGGAAGTTGTTTCCACTGTTTTTCTATCATAATAAATTGATATATAAGTCCTTGAGTTCTTATAACTGTAGGATAAATAGCTAGACATGAAATTGTGGAGAAGAATGTGCTGCCAATCTATTCTCAAAGATTGCATTGATTTTACTCTCACTCCCAATATGAAAAGCTCTATTTTTAGCCACCCTTTGGCCAATGCTACATGTTAACAAATATCAAAATCTTTGCCAATGTAATAGGTAAAAATGTTATATAGTTAATTTTTAGCATATATGCATCTGAATTTTTTTTTATAATAAATTTTATTTTTATATTCCCCATACAATTTCAACCCCCCCATTTTGACCCCAATCCATTTTTATAAACTCTTCATAGTTTGAATCCACATAAAGATCCAGGGTAGAGGTAATACATTTGGGTAGGGGGTGAAAGATGTCATTTGACATTTACTAAGGGGCAGTATACCCAATAACCCACACGTAAGCATGATCTTGGCAGCCACCCCATAAAAAGTTTAGAAACATCTTTCCCTCTAACTGACACATAGTTTAGGGTAAGAATGGGGCATTATAAGAGAAACAATAAGCATCATGAATAATTATATTAAGTGTATATTGAGTACTTAATGAATATCAGACTAAATTAATTATTCTAATTGGAATATTCCTCTACCAAGAGGAGCTAATGTTTCTTCAGGAAAGAAGCACTTGCATTTCTCAGATAATTGTTCCAAGTATGGCCACGCATAAGGTTAGAAGAGCCCAAACACTTTCACTCTACTTTCTAGTCCTCCATTCCTATAGAAAATTGCTTAGCAGGACACTGCCTATAAATCAGTAGATGATATTAAGAAAATAAACTTCACCGATTTACAGAAGGAAAAAAAAAGGAAATGCTTAGTTAGCATGTATTAATACTCCATTTCAACTGTGTTCAACAGTTTTGAAGCAGCCTATGAGCTCACTGCAATGGCAGAGCCAGTAAAAGTCCAGGGTCTGCTCAGATCTCTGTCTTGGAACAAACTTTGCCAAAGACTGGATTATTTTTTAAATCTATTTTTGCAGTGAAAGGAAGCCACAGGCATCTGAAGACTGGCTCCCCAGCCTGACACCTAATTTCTGCCAGGGCATGAAGAACACCTTCTGAAACTGCACCTCTGGAATTTGGACTGGTTCACAACATGATTCGGGCGTTGGGGTGGCTTTTGTGTTTGTTTTCTTCCCACTTCTCCTTCATCCTGGTATTTCTTTCCTCCAAGGGACACTGTGTGCTCACCACACTTACTCCTGATCATCCCCAAACACAAGTCCAGATTCATTTTTTAAAGACTAATGACTGAGGGCTTGTCCTGTATTTTTGTTTTCCCTCAGCTATAGTCTACCTGTGCCAACAAAAATGACTGTATTCATTTATTTTTAAAAACCTCCTACAAATCTTAGTGACTCTTTGAGCATAAAATATTCATACCTTGACTCCAAATTACAGTTGGGAGCATAACCACTCAACAAGTACTTTTAGTTCAGATTCATTTTAGATTCATCCAAGCAGGGCAAGGAAACATGCAAGACACAAAGTGTCCTTTGAAGGGAAGAAATCCTGAATGAAGAAAAGGGTGGGAAAATGCTGCCATTTCATGCCAGCCCAAGCACCTATGCTGTGGTTGGGTTATTTAGGGTGGAGCCAGCTTTAGCAACTACAGAAGGTGGTTGCCGGCAAGAACAACTGAATTGAGGCATTTCTTGGGCAATAAACCGATTCAGAGAACTAAGGTAAGTCCATTGAGTAGAACTAGATCCCAGCTGCTTTTACTTTGCTCACAATTGTTCAGTAATTGTTGGAGCAGGAGCACTATTCTGAGCATTTAGTAGCATTTATCCCAGAACAGCTAGAAAGTTAATTTTACTATGGATTTGGATGCTGGAAAAAAATGACCTAGATATTCAAAACCCACTTCTTAATTTCCATGAAGTGCTACCTGGCAGGTCTGGTTGCAAATCATTTTGCAAATGCAAATCTCTTGACCCCCAAAGTTTTAGGACTTTTTCTTTTTCACAATCTTTACAATTCTTAGACTCCTGGCATATACACTTTATGATAAATATGCTCCTTTGACATAAGCCTCCAATGTTCTAAATTGGAGACTTGTGGCTAATTGGAAATGGGCATTTTTATTTGATAATAGTTTGAGGGAAATATATCAGCACTTGTGAGGTCTGTTGGACTGTGAGGCCTTTGAAAAGGACAAACATTGTACAAGTCAATTCTTCCTGCCAAATGAGTTTCTACCTTGCCAACATTTTAGCTAGCCTAACTAAGTCCTTACTGGGAAAATCCAGCCCCAAGCCAGAATTCTTCTGGCTCAAACCAGAAAGAGCTTCAGGGATCACATACATCCTTGAAAATCAGAGGCAGGGCTGCTTTCAAGTTTATTCGATTCAGGGGGACAGTAACAATGTCAAGGCCCTGACTTCATTCTATTTTTCTTCCTTCTAAAAACTCTTAGATTTGCAAATGTCTTCTGTCACAAAGAGGGAGGGAGAGAAGAGATGGCTTCTCAGGAGAGCAAAGCCATTTTTTTTCCAGATGTCCACAGAGTATATAACCCCTGATAATCACATAAGGGGCAGAGCCCACCTCTGAACTTGTCTCTGTGGCCAAGGGCTAAAGTTGAGCTGGTTTGCTCAAACCTGGGCCCCCAAGAATCTTGCCAGAGCCAGAAGTTGGCATTAGAATCTGCCTAAGTGTGAGGATGACATGGATAACTAAGATGCAGTTACCAAGAATTGGCTAGCCAGCAAGGAAATAAATACGGTTGGGCCTTACTTATCTAGAAAGGTCAGGCCTGAGTGGTCACAGAGTGGGCCAAAGTCCCTAACACCCCAGCAGTTGCCCAAACCTGGGTGGGTCCTGAAGACCTGATGACTTCCAGGGCTTTTGGGAAATTACGACAATTTCTGAAGGAGGCCTTCCAAAGGCGGCCTCTCCACCTCTGGACAAACTGAGGAACTGCCCCAACCACCCTGCCAGTAATCTAGACCCACGGTGCCCAAGACACCAGGGCATGTTAATGTGAGCTGGTTGTGGTTCACAGCCCATGGCCAGCTTGCCATGTGGTAGATTGCTTTTGCAAACCAGCAAGGGAAAGGCTCTGACCTCAGCCAAGGCCCAGGTGATCCTTTAAGAGCTCTTGTATAAAGTCAGGCTCACCTGGAATCATCTCTCTTTTGACTAACACAAAGTCAGCTAATTTGGACCTTTATATCTGTAAAGTCCCTTTCCCTTTGCATAGAACAAGCCATAGGCACCACCTGTGCTCTGGTAGAAGCGACTCTATGGGGCGTGATGACCAGCAGGTGGGAGTCATGGGGGATATCCTAGAATTCTGCCTTTGTTGGCCCCCTTGGGCTGTATTTTTCTTTCTCTATCTGCCCTTCCCCCAAACACAGGGTACCTGCTGATTTCTTCACAGGTGCTATCAGAATCACACCCCAATTTGGGGATATGCTGGCTAGCATCCAAGTCAGGGATCCAGACAGAACTCAGGTTATTCCTACTTTCTCCCTACTTAACCAATAGCATTTTATTATTTGCCTCCCACCATGTGGCTTCATATGATGTGCTTGCACCTATGTCATACACAGAGCCAACTGAGTATTTTCTTTTTTTTAAAAGATTTATTTTATGTATACAAGAGCCGGGGTACAGTCCAGAGGGTGGGTGGGAGGGTGAGAGGATTCACCAGAGACAGAGCGGGGAACAGAACAGGCAGACTGATCAAATATACTGCTGAGGGGAGCAGAGAGCGAAACAGGAGAGGTCTGTTGGCCATGTGGGCTGCTCTGAGGCCAGTGGGGATCAACCGGCACTGCAGAGGCTTTGGACAGCTTCACAGCACTGCACTCAACCACCTGCGCCACCAGGGAGGCCCCAACTGAGTATTTTCAACCATTGTTCTCTTAAACACATATCTGCACCAGTAGAAATAGTAGGACTCGTGAAGTTACTCTATAACAGGCCTGCTTTGTTTATAACTATCATCAGAAGTCACAGGGGTCAAGTGTAGCCCAATAGGTAACTTTTGAGAGGCTGAAGTTGAATTCACTATGGCATTAAGGGTGGGAGTATTATGGAGGATTATTGAGAAAAATAAGAGTTTATGAACAAAGTTTTCAAATATTTGTACCTCATGAACAGTGTTATCAACAGTTAACATAACTCATCGCCAGTGGGTTTCTAAAGATGTGACCTATGACTAAAAAATAAAAATAAATTTGAAAGTCCCACTGAGTCCTGATAACCAAAATCACTGAGAGTAGAATACTTGCCCTGCTCTATCCCCAGTTAAATCCCATATAGTTGGTCTACAAATTTCCATGGGGGAGCATCCATCACCACAATGAATGTCTCCTTCCCACAGTTGCTCTGGAGTAAAGGCTTTGGCAGAAAATTCTTCTGAATGGACATCAAAGACAGAGTTTTAATCCAGGCAGGTTCACTATCCCAAGACCCAGAGGACAAAGTTTTTCTTAAAAGCCAAACTTGAACAACAAGAAATTAGGAGAAGTTCAGTGTAAAGAACACGGAAATCCAAAACATCCCAGAGAAGATGCCTGGAGGCCCATCTCTGGCCACTACAACACATCTGGGCCACGTCAAGTTGCTGACACTGACACCAGGTGCTCCCAGAGCCATTCCTTGATATCTGGGACACTCACCTCAGAATCCCCAGACCTAAGCACAACCTCCCTGTGGTGGAATTTGGGCCAGTAGGATGATGATCTATTTCAGTGCCACTTTAGTTAGTCCATCACCCATCCCACTGTGCCAGGGCTAGAGACTTACCTGAAAGATAGCTGTGACAAGCTAGTTTATCTCCACTGTTGACCCCCCAGAGTCCTACCAGCAACAATCCTGATTCTCAATCTTGATTCCCAAGTACATCTATCTGAACCTGGTTCAGTCACAATATGCCAGTGAGTCATATTCAGCAGAACCAGTGAGGCTGTTCCAGAGAAGCCAACCCCAGAAAATGATAGACCCCAGATTTCCATGCTTCCAAACTTGTCAGATAGTTGCACAGTGAAGGATGCCAACTATGTTAAAGCATTTTATTTGCCAACAGAAAAGAGAAAGTGAGTTGCCAGGTCCTGAGCACCTTCTCTTCTCAAGTCCCACCAGGCCTCCTGTGAGCTCCACAATAAACCTGGACCATCCCAAAGTCCATCCCTAGTTCTATATTTAATACATTGTTCTACATGTGGATCTTTGTAATGCGTTAATCTTTTCAGCATAAAAATTAACTTCAATTATTCCCTATCTTCCATTGAATAAAATCTGGGATGCTGGGCATGGTATTAGGGCCCCACACTTTCTTTTTTTTCTTTCTTTTCTTTTTTTTTTTTTTCCTTAACATCAGTTTTTTGTTTTTTTTTTTTTAAGATTTATTTATTTATTTATTTATTTATTTATTTGTTTGTTTGTTTGTACATACAAGCACTGGGTACAGTCAGAAGCACGGGAGGGTGAGAGAATTCACCAGAGCCAGAGCGGGGAGCAGAGCAGGCAGAAGGACCGAAGTACACTGCTGAGGGGAGCAGCGGGTGGCAGGAGAGTTCTGCGCGCCATGCCGGACCCTCCTCCGGTGGCCAGGGAGCAGCCGGGCATCGAACTGGCGCTGCAGAGGCTGCGGGCAGCTTCTCAACCCAGCACTCAACCGCTGTGCCACTGGGGTGGCCCTGTTTTTATTTTTAAGATTTATTTATGTATGCACACAAGAGCTGAGGTACAGGTCAGAGATGGGGGGTGGGGGAGGATTCACCAGACACAGCAGGGAATAGAACAGGGAGATCAACCGAAGTACACTGCTGAGGGGAACAGCAGGCGTGTCAGGAAAGATCTGCTGCACCATGTGGATTGCTCCCTGGCTGGCCAGGAATCAGGACTAAACTAGAGCTGCAGAGGCTGCGGACAGTTTCACAGGCTGTGTCTTAATCCCTTGCGCCACCAGGGAGGCCCAGGGCCCCGCACTTTCTAAACGGCATCTGACTTTCTTTTTTTTAAGATTTTTTTTTTTAATTTTATTTATACAAGTACCGGGGTACAGGCCAGATGTGCAGAAGGTTGAGAGGATCCACCAGAGACAGAGCAGGGAACAGAACAGGCAGACTGACTGAAATACACTGCTGAGGGGAGCAACAGGAGAGACAGGAGAGGTCTGCCGCACCATGTGGGTATCTCCCCAGCCAGCCAGGATAGAACCTACCTGCAGAAGCTGCGGACAGTTTCTCAGTGCTGTGCTCAACTGCCTGTGCAATGAGGGAGGCCCAGCATCTGACTTTCTTGGTCCACCTCCCACTTCTCTGCCCATATCCCTGCTGTCTAATCACTATTTCAAAACATGTCTTGACTTCTCTGCCTCCACATTATTGCCCATGCCATTCTTCCCAAATCAGGTGTTCTTCCACATGTTCCATCAAACCCATGAACCCAGTTGATATGCCACCTCCCTCTGAGCTGCTCAGCAAATCTATGCTTCTCATCTAGTTTCCCAAATTGCCATACTGGGTGGAATGTGCATGTGCATACAGCCCTTAAGGCAAGAATTGAGTTATTTGTCACAGTCACCACAGCACCTAATGTACTTCTTACCCAGAAGTAAATATGTGCTGGATAGGTGGGCCTCCTCTGGTGGCACAGCGGTTGAGCACCGGGCTGCGAAGCTGCCCACAGCCTCTGCAGCACTGGTTCGATCCCCGGCCACCGGCGAGGGTCCACGTGGCTTGACAGACCTCTCCTGCTGTGCCCGCTGCTCCTCTCGGCAGTGTATTTCGTCAGTCTGCCTATCCTGTTTCCTGCTCTGGCTCTGGTGAATTCTCTCACCCTCCCACACTTCTGACTGTATCCAGTGCTTGTATAATAAATAAATAAATAAATATTTAAAAAAAATATGTGCTGGGTAGGTAAGCAAGAACTATTACAATTCTAAGTCTCTAATTTAGTAGAGTACTGCTTGGATTCATCATTTATTATTATGTAAAAAGCAGGCAAGTTAGTGTGTGTGTGTTTAAAATTTGTATTTGTATATATACTACTTATATAGATATACGATATGATATATCATAGTATATATACACTATACATCCATGATAGATATATACTGAAGAACATATATGCACATATATTTGTCATTTTTTCTCAATAAGTGGTTACAAGTTTGAATATATAAAAATAATGATTAAGTTCTAGACAAAGTATGGAAATATATGTAAGACAAAGTTCAATTTTTTAAAAATATTTATTTATTTATGCATACAAGAACTGGGTAACAGGCCAGAGGTGCAGGGGGTGAGAGGATTCACCGGAGACAGAGTGAGGAACAGAATAGGCAGACTGACGGAAATACACTGCTGAGGGGAGTGGTGGGTGAGACAGGAGAGGTCTGCCGCACCATGTGGGTATCTCCCTGGCCGGCTGGGGATCGAACTTGTATTGCAGAGGCTGCATAGTGCTGTGCTTAACACCTTGTGCCATCAGAGAAACCCCCAAAGTTCAATTTTAAAAGGCAACAAAATATCACATTTATTAATGTATTCATAATTAGTATGTATGTACAGGCATAGTCTTAAGGGAAAATATGAATTTAATGGTTTTGTTTAGAGTAGTGAGATTTAGTTTAATTTTAAATTGATTAAATGATAGTGGAGCACTATCATCATTATGTGTAATTATTTCCATGTGCCAAGAAAAAAAATGTATTTTTTTTTTATTTCTGATGGTTGACCTGTGATTTGAAGTCCTCCCATCTGTGTTCACTCTGAAGACTGAAGGGGGCTGAGCAAGCCTGCTAACTAAAAGTCACACCTTCTCCTCTATTTAAGCATCCTCTATCGACTAATTATCCTATCTATTCTAAAGCCACCTTCCCACCACAGCTGTTTATCCCTCTCCTTCTGCCTCTTCAAGGGGCTGCCCATTTCAAGAAATGTTTATACATCCTCACCTGTTAGGGTGGCCCCTGATCCTATGCAGGGACATCTTTAGGCCTGACTAACCCCCAGATGAGGGATTTTCCTCTTAATCTAAGCATTAGCCCTCGATCACTCTATGGAGTTCAGCCCTGCCTTATTCTTTGGGGAGACTGTGTGGGTTCCCTGAAGTGTCTGCAGAACATATAGCTGGATCATGGCTGGGTTTCACCTTTGGGGTAGGGTGATGCTCTGAGTTCCAGCAATGTTCACCTTCAGCCCTTCGCCTGAACTCCCCACTGAGCAGCCTTTGCCCTGGTGTCCTCACAGTCCTAATCCTGGCAACCCACAGGGGTCAACTTGAGTCTCTCTCTGCAGCTGTAGTATGCACCTTTCTATTGTGGCCACAGGAAAGCCTGGCTCCCTTCCTCCAGTGGAGGCCAGTGAGGAGGACTCAAAACCTTTCAGCCCAGACTCACTGCTTTGCTTGCTGTTCTATAGATCACTACTTGTTGGCAAAGGAGCATGTGCCCAGTTATCTGCACTCTTAGAAATCTTCTAGATGTTCTCATATTCTTTCTCATCCTGGGATTCAGTCCCAAGGAAGAACAGCTAGGGTCCCACATATTACTCCTCTCCCTCTGGCCCTCTCAGGAACTATGTCACCACCACCTGCTGTTGCTGGTTATGGCTTCACATCATATCCGGCAACTCCTCTTTGCCACAATTTATGAAAAACATAAAAACAGTAATATGAAAATATTTATGCACCATTTATGTTCACAGCAGCATTATTCACGATTCCAAACATGTGGAATCAATGAAATACCCATCGATGGATTACTAAGTAAAGAAGTTGTGGTATGTATATTCAGTGGAATACTGCTCAACGGTTTAAAAAGATGAAATCTTGTCCTTTACAACACTGTGGATGGATCTTGAAGTGGTTGTGTTAGGTGAAGTAAGTTACTGAAAGACAAACTATAATTTCACTTAGAAGTGTAATATAAATAATAAAAGAAAACAAATTGATAAAACACACAAAAATCATTCAGACTGTAAAAAATATGGAGGTTATAGTACTGAGGAGGGGAAGCGGGAAGGATAGAAGAAGTAAAGATGATGGGATATTTCTAGTAGCACTGGAACTTTGGTGGTGAAGCATGTGCACATGTTGAGATGTGAAGTTGTACCCAGAAAGTATATAGATTCATTTAAAAAAAAGTCTTGCATCACACTCCCAGACTTCAAACTATACTAAAAAAGCCATAATAATCAAAACTGCATGGTATTGGAACAAGAACAGACATACAGACCAATGCAATCGAATAGAAAATCTAGAAATAAACCCACAGATGTATGGTCAACTAATCTTTGACAAAGGAGCAAAGACTATGCATTGGAGCAAAGAAAGTTTGTTCAATAAATGGTGCTGGGAAAACTGGGTCGCTACATGCAAAAGAATGAAGTTGACCACTACCTCACACCACACACGAAAATCAACTCAAAATGGATTAAAGAACTAGACATAAGACCTGAAACCATAAAATATATAGAAGGAAATATAGGCGAAACACTATGTGATTTGCACCTCAAAGACATCTTTATAGACACATCACCCAAAGCAGTGATAGTGAAGGCAAAGATAAACAGCGGGGACTACATCAAATTAAAGAGCTTCTGCACAGCAAAAGAGACAATAACAAAAACAAAGAGAAACCCCACCAACTGGGAGAACATTTTTGCAACCAACACTAATGATAAAGGACTGATCACTAAAATCTGCAAAGAGCTGATGAGACTCAACAACAACAAAGAAAATAATCCAGTTAAAAAATGGGCAGAAGAGCTAAAAAGAAACTTCTCTGAAGAGGAAATGCAAATGGCCAACAGGCATATGAAAAAATGTTCAACATCACTTGTCATCAGGGAAATGCAAATCAAAACTACCATGAGATACCATCTTACACCAGTGAGAATGGCACATATTAAAAAAACTAGCAACAACAAATGTTGGCGAGGGTGTGGAGAAAAAGGAACTCTTCTGCACTGTTGGTGGGAGTGCAAACTGGTCCAACCACTATGGAGAGCTGTGTGGAGATTTCTGGACCTACTAAACATAGAGCTTCCATATGATCCAGCAATTCCACTCCTAGGTATCTACCCAAAGGACACAGAAACATCAATTCCAAAGAACACCTGCACCCCTATGTGTATAGCAGCACTGTTTACAATAGCTAAGCTTTGGAAACAACCCAAATGCCCAAAAATAGATGACTGGATCAAGAAGATGTGGTACATATACACCATGGAATATTACTCAGCATTCAAAAAAGATAAGCACATGCAATTTGCAGCAACATGGATGGCGCTGGAAGGGATCATGCTCAGCGAAATAAGCCAAAAAGAAAAAGAAAAATACCGGATGGTCTCACTCATAGCAGGAATCTAGAAAACTTAAATAAGGGACCAGGAAAATGAATAACTATAAGAAAGTGAAAATCAGAATAAACAAAAAACTATGAAACAGAGACACTTTTGGGGGGGTGGGGGCGGGAGGGAGGGATTGGGATCAGAAAGGGGGGGTTGCAACTGTATGGGGAATATAAAAATAAAATTTATTATTTAAAAAAAATAAAAATTAGGGCCTCCCCAGTGGCGCAGCGGTTGAGCGCTGGGTTGCGAAGCTGCCCGCGGCCTCTGCGGCGCCGGTTCGATCCCCGGCTGCTCCCCGGCCACCGGAGGAGGGTCCCACATGGTGCGCAGACCTCTCCTGCCGCCCACTGCTCCCCTCAGCAGTGTACTTCGGTCCCTCTGCCTGCTCTGCTCCCTGCTCTGGCTCTGGTGAATTCTCTCACCCTCCTGCGCTTCTGACTGTACCCAGTGCATGTATAAACAAAAACAAAACAAACAAACAAATAAATAAAAATAAAGCATGCCTCTATAAAAAAAAAAATTAAAAAAAAATTAAAAAAAATAAAAATTAAAAAAAGTCTTAATCTATAAAATTAGATACAAATTTTTAAAAGATTTATTTATTTATACAAGAACTGGGGTACAGGCCAGATGTGTGAAAGGGTGAGAGGATTCACCAGAGACAGAGTGGGGAACAGACTAGGCAGACTGACTGAAATACACTGCTGAGGGGAGCAGCGGGTGAGACAGGAGAGGTCTGCCGCACCATGTGGGTTGCTCTGTGGCTGGTGGGGATTTAACCAGCACTGCAGAGTGTGTGACAGCTTCACAGCGCTGTGCTCAACCACCTCTGCTACCAGGGAGCCCAAAATTTGATACAATTTTTTAAAAAGAAGAAAAAATAAGTAAATAAACTTTACGGTCTGAGTCTGTCCATCTTCATTCTTGACATGTAAAGGAAGGTTTTAGAGTTTAAAATATTTTTGTATTTCCCAAAAACTTGACTTTCAGTCAAGTTGAACATCCATCCAGGTCAGTAACCATTTTGTTCTTGGCTTTTGACATTCAAAGACCGGGCCCCCTAATATTGGATTGACACCGCCTAAAAACACTTTTGAAGACAGAATATCAGGTCCCCACAGATCTTCTGAATCAGAACCTTCCTTTTAATAAAACCCCAGGTGAGTAGTATGCATGGTGAAGCTTACGCAACATTAGTCTAGAAAAAAACACTTCCACCCTTCCCTCATGGATTCATTTTCATAGTGCATGGATTAAAAGAAAATGTGATTTACAAGGGAGCACAAAAGGTGTTGGTCTAGTAGTTTCAGTAATAAAGACTTATTCCTAGTCTGCCTTTGTAAAAGATAAACACTTAGGAAGAGCCAGCCTCTTTCCATGTTCCAAAAAATAAAAAATGGTAACTGGTTTTTAGGAGGAATTCGCAAACCTTCCCAGCATTACCCCCCACCCCCATGTCTCTGAGTATCAGGTTGTGGGGCTAAGCCTTTACCCTCCTGCAATCTCATGTCACCTTCAGTCTCTGATCATATGTGTGCTCTTTCTGTTTTAAAGGTTAAGCTCCTCAGACAATAGATCTGAGACATTCTGGAGGGAAGGGGGAGGGAGAGGGAAAGAGTAGAAAACAGTGGGAGGAGAGTACAGTGGAATATGGTGGAGGAATATGAATTCTTTAGTGCTGGGAAAACTATGGGGACCCCACCAGGGAGAAATCCTATATTGTGAAAAAATAAGCATGTTTAAAAAGTAAAAATTAATTAATTAATTATAAATAAATAAATAAATAAATGTTAAACTCTTGAGTCTCAGTGAACTAACCAACTCATTCACAGTAACTCAGGACTCAAGAGACAGAGCTGGGAGCAAAGCTGGGTCATTTGAGTCTAGGTCCAATTCTTTTCCAAACTATTGAGAAGGAGAGTACCAGTTAAAGATTTATTTCTCTGATTTTGGAAATAACCATGAAAATAAAGAAATAAGTCAGGGCAATTTGGTTTTCTATGTAACCTGTGGGAAAATAGGATTGCCCTCCAAAATCAATCTCAACAATAGGATTCCCGCCCTCCCCCCCCATTAGGATAGTGAATATGAGGAAGAGGAGGAGGCTGAGGAACAGAAGGAAAAGGACAATATAACAACTAGTTAAGAATCCTCTTTTATTTGGGGGAAGCATTATCCATTCTCAAAAGAAATACATCCTTACCACTCTCCTCTCCTCCTGGAGCTGACACCTGGCTGAACAGGTGGGCACCTTGCGGGGATACAAGGTAAAGTCCACAGCTGCCCTGGATAACATCACTTTTCAAAGTTCCGCCAAGGACTTTCTTGGGTACCCTGTAGTGTAAGTCAGAACACTTCCAAATTCAATAAACATCCGTTTAGCTTCTCTACAGCCTGCAATAGCCATAATATAGAGAAAACTTATTTTATTTTTATGTCATTATTAACATCTATAACAGGCTCGCTGTGAGCTATCACTGATGCTTAATTTTCATAATGCTTCAAAGAAGAAATGACCATGATCTTCTCTGAGAGATGAAGAAACAGTCCTAGGGAGGCTACGTCACCTAACCAGTTCATATACCACAGAACCAAACTCAAGGTCTTGATTCCAAAACTCATGCTCTTTACCACTACCAAATATTATTATCAATTCATCTTCTCAATAATGAAAACCGTTGGTCTAGACCACCTGTAAGGCTGGATAAGCTTCAGGGAGCAACAGTAACTGGCAGAGCACTGAGAGCCCAAAAGGGGCCTGATGAGTGAGTGATCTGTGGGGATGGAGAGGCAGAGATCCCCAGACATCAAAGGTGGTGATTAACAGAGAAGGTCCTGCCCACCATATTGACACAGTTGCAGAGAAAATGTGGTGCTGATGAGTAAGACTAAGCTAAAACAAAGCTGAGGTGTTCCCCCCCTCCCCTCCCCTGAACCCATCTCAGTTCTTTCTCATACAACCCTTTGCGAAACAGTGGCTTCTATATATACTAGAGTTGTCTTCACATTTTCTGTTTTTCTTTTTTTCTTTTTTTTTTGGCAGGATATCTTTCCATTTATTTGTGCTTTCATTTTTGTACATTGATATGAATATCTTAGTATTTTCAGTGAATAGAACTTTCACATTCATAGTTAATTTTATTCTTAAAATTAAAATTGTTGTTTTCAACAATTTTAAAAAACATTGTTGTTTTCAATGTTATTTTAAGTGGGATTGCTTTCTTTCTCTTTCTTTTTTTTATATTTTTATAAAATTTTTCATTTTTGCACAATGTATGCATTTTCATCTTGGATATAGTCCCCATACAGTCCCCACCCCCCCTTGTTTTGATCCTACTCCCTCCTCCCCCTCACCCCCCTTAGTGAGTCTCTGGTTTATAGTTCCTTGTTGTCTTCACCTTTTCTTGTAAAATTTTAAATACAGGAAATCATTGCTACCCCAGTTAATGGGTACACCGAAATTTTAGTTCAGACCCTGGAATTTTAATGTAGAATTGCCTACTAATCTGACAGCCAAAGCTTCCCTTCCCAGTTTATTTTCCAGCACATTTGCCAAAAACAAAAAGAGGTGACCCTTTCAATTGCATACAGAAAATTAAGAAAAGAATACCTCTGGAGTTTTAAACCCTGGGAAAGAAGGTGTTCCCTGATAAAAAGATTGTTTAAGGGACAGAATCTTGGTGTAGACTGCCAGCCTCTCAACTCATCCCTTCCTGTCTTCTCAAACCCAACCAAGATGGAGGCCTTCACTCTGAGGCCTTATGATTGGCTGCTGCTGAGCACTGGCATCCAATCAGTACCCTGGGAGAACACAGACCCTGCAGCAGACACCAGCCATTGGGATGAATACCAATTCCTCTAGGAAGATCCCTGGAGAATTCATTATGTGGGTTGTTCTTCTGAACACTCCTTTAAACATGCAAATCCCTTCAGCACTGCTATACTCATGATTGAATAGAATATGAATCAAAGGCTCAGCCCCTTCCTTTTATGCTCAGATCATAAAGTCTGAAACATCTCAAGTTTGCATGTGTGTGTCAATTTTTTTTAACCAGGGGAAGTTAAGGTTTTGCTTATTATTCAGTACTATCCGAAACTAGATTAGGAAATGGGAAGGAGTCCTTCTGATGTTATCTAGATGTTGAAAATTAAAACGATTAATTTTTAGAATGTAAAACTCAATTTTAGGAGGACGTTTGGGACATGGATAGAAATAAAGAGAGTATGGAATTTCCAGATAAGTCCTGAAGGGTCTTGTGACTGAGTTAAGGTCCCATTAACCTCATGGGGATCTAATCAAAGGCTTTCTGTTAAAAGTAAATCTGAGACTCAGGGAGTGAGAGTTCTTACAAGGATGAGAGAAATTCCATCAGTACTTTGTAGAAATGGCTCTGAAAATAGGATGTACATTTTCACACATGGTGGGAATTATCACAGTCTGGTTTTTGCACAAAAGTGCGTAGGGTCAAGTTACAAGAGCTTACCTCTGTGGTCTACACTCTGAGTCCTTAGTCTGTTGTACTTTCTGGCCTCCAGTGTTTAGGGAACAGCTAAACACCCAGCCTTTGCCGTGAGGAATTTCCATAATGATACAGTTTTATCTTGAGTCCTCATTCACTACAAGTGAATCATCTCACCAGGAAACTGTTTAATAGGGAACGGAGTTCACCATTACGCAATACTTCAGCTGACTCTTTGCCACTGAACACTGGAAATTAATATTTGGGAAGTTTCTGTTCAAACTGGGGATATCTACCTGCCTTTCTGCAAGTAACGAAAAAGGCTATGGCTCTGTGGGCATTGCAGTGGAGACAGCAAGCCATCAACTCTAGTCCTGAATGTTACCCCTAAAAAGTGGAGAAATAACATTGTAGAATTGTGAGGCATTTTTCCAAATGGCTTAGTTAATAGTTCAAGATGTTTTTGGCAGTAGGCAACTTTTGGTAAATGCAGACAATTCACTGCACATGAAGCTGAGATTGCAAATTTGGAAGGTTGATTCTATCTTGAAGGAGTTGGAGAGACTCATGGTGTCTTCACACCTGGGGATGCAGTTCTAGGGTTTGAGTATGTGATAATTATTAATATTTTTTACATATCTGCTTGTCTCTCCTTCCACATCAGTCTTTTTTTTTTTCAAAGATTTATTTATATTGGGCCTCCCCTGTGGCGCAGCGGTTGAGCGCTGGGTTGCGAAGCTACCTGCAGCCTCTGCAGTGCTGGTTCGATCCCTGACTGCTCCCAGGCCACTGGAGGAGGGTCCCGCATGGCGCGCAGACCTCTCCTGCTGCCCACTGCTCCCCTCAGCAGTGTGCTTCGGTCCTTCTGCCTGCTCTGCTCCCCGCTCTGGCTCTGGTGAATTCTCTCACTCTCACCCTCCCACGCTTCTGACTGTACCCAGTGCTTGTATAAATAAATAAATAAATAAATCTTTAAAAGAAAAAATAGAATACCTGACACAAATAAATTTACTTTTAAAAAAATTATTTATGTATGTATACAAGAACTAGGGTACAGACCAGAGGTTTGGGGGGTGAGAGGATTCACCAGAGACAGAGCTGGGAACAGAACAGGCAGATCCACTGAAATACACTGCTGAGGGGAGCAGCGGGTGAGTCAGGAGAGGTCTGCTGCACCATGTGAGTATCTCCCTGGCCAAGGATCGAACTTGCGCTACAGTGGCTGCAGACAGCTTCGTAGGTTGCATCTTAATCCCTTGTGCCACCAGGGACGCTCCACCTCAGTTTTTTTTTTTTAATTTAAATTTTATTTTTATATTCCCCATACAATTGCAACCCCCTTATTTTGCCCCAATCCCTCCTTTCCCCGCCCCCCACCCACCACCTCAGTTTTTTAAAAAGATATTCTTCAAGAACTAAACCAAAGACACATTTCAAGCTCACAACCATTGTGAGGCAAGTATGACTGAGGAGCTGAGGCTCAAGGGAATGAGGCCTCTAAACATTTGTGATTGGGAAATGGAGACACTATAATTTGAACATGTGATATTAAAGCCCCCAGTCTACCCCCTAAACCCAACTTCTATCTGTTAGCTAGAAGGAATTTTTTGCATGTGTTACAGGGCATTCTCTGAAAGTAGAATCCTACCCTTCCCATGCAGGACAGGAAGAGTCTAGGGAAATGACCTTCATTAGCAGCCATGAATCAGAAGTTGGTACATAACAATACTATTCCCTCCTCCTCAGGAGGAACACCTCTGAGGTGCTGCTTCTGCTATGTCTTCTAGAAGGTCCAGCAGGATTAAGCCCCAGTTCCCCTTAGTAGTAACCAACTTGATGACACACCTTTCATTGCCTGCCTGACCTTTCCAGTTTCACTTCCCAGCTCCAGTGATTCCTGGGACAATAGCCTACTTGTGCCCAAATCCTTAGATCTACTTCTTGGGGAACCAAAGTAAGACACAGGTCTTTTGTTTTCTAGATCTATATTTTCATTTCACCTGAAGCTTCCCTGTCTATATAAGTGTGGAGCTTTCCAGAGACACTCTCAGAAGTCAGAGGCAGATCTCTCCTGTCCCCATTACTGCCTAAAGGAAATCCAAGAGAATGTGGATCCATATGGAAGACTCTCCACTTGGACAAGTGCTGCAGTCTTAGAAGCTGAGGTCCCTAAAAGCTGGGTTCCTCCCAGTTTAGATGCATGTGTCGTGTTTATGAAGCATCAATGGGTTAAGACCTAGCAGAGGAGAAAACACATCAGGGGAAAAGATGGGAGTGGCAGAGGGAGAAATCAAGCTTCCAAACAGAACCCAAGCAGCCTCGGTGCACCCATGGAAGCCCCAGTGTTAGTGTGGACCTCAGTATTATCTGGTGTTGGGCTCAGATGGCCAGACCTTTGTACAATATCATTCCCCAGAACTGGGTGTGGGCTGCCCAGAAAGGGCCACGGCCTAAGGGGAGGTGCCGTGTGCAGCTGCGGCAACGCTCAGCCAGGCAACAAGTCCTTCCTTGACAAGGGCCAAATAAGTGGCGATCCTGGATCCAAGCTCACTTGCCTCCATGCTGAGAGAGAACAGCCATTCCAAACCCTCAGCGACACCCCATCACAGGCCAGACTTTTTGGCTATCAGGACCTCTGGTCCTAGGGCGCTCCCACCCAGTCTCTACTGCTGAGTTGCACCCAGCACTTCAGAGACTATTCCCTCCACTAGAGGAATCACTGGGCCCTTTCAGCCTAAGAAACTCTTTCTCTTCTTCCAGAGTTTGACTCAAATATGGACCCAGAGGCCAGGGGCACCCCCTCTTCCCCTCTAATGACAAGAGTATTGCTACTGTCTTGAAGGTGCATGACCATCCCCCTCAGTAACACATTATCTCGTGTTTAATTTGTTTCTGGTTTGCTTCCAATCCTATGAACTTGAAGACACTCATGGTGCCCCAGGAGCCATGAACCTGTGGGACATACTGGGAATCCAGTAGGTGTTTGTCAAGTGAAAATAAGTGCTTTTAAATGAGAGCTAAGACCAAGGTTAACGTAGACCCCTTGTCACAATGGTGACAAGAATTGAAAAGATTGAAAGTCACAACAGGGATTTCAGGATCACAGAATTCATAATTCCTCAGGTGGCAAACAAAGGAAAATCAGGTCCCATCACCCTGACTGCTGGAATATGGAAGATGACTATGGAAATATTTTAACATAACTTAAATTTAAAAAAAGAATACATTATCTTTGCAAAAAAATAAAGATGAGACTAAAGTCCCCTTTCACACCCCCACACCCAGAGTATCCCTGGCAGTTCTGGAGACAGACATTACAAAATATTGTGTGGCTCTTTCTAAACTCTACATGCTCTAGAGAAACACATTCATGTGCAAACATAGACATGTAAAGAATATTCATTGCATTACTCCTTATAAAAACAAAATATGCAATCCTCCTGCAACATAAAATAGTATGCCACCCAACTTCCCTCAATTTTGTTTCTGCTATTTAGTATGGGGTTTTCAGCACAATTTTGCACCTGCTACTTCATCAGATTTGCCCTTGGGTTCTGGGAGCCACTTGGTATCCTCCCACAGGGATCTCTATGTACCTGGCCCCAGGAGGGCCCTTAATCCATAATGGGTGCAGGAGGATAGTCTTAGTCATTCCAGAACCCCCTGTGTGGTCTAGCTATAGATCCTTTCTATAGGGCTTTGCCTTGCTTGGCTCCACACTTTCCGCAACTCCTTTACTGAATTACATGTATACAAGCCCCTGCATCCCCAGACCCTGCCCCTGGGGAGTTCACCTGAGACATTGGCAGTAGTAGATTGACTACAGAACAGTGAAATGTACTGACTGCAATGAAAGCTAAAAGGTCATCTGTAGGTGTTAACATGGGAAAATCCCAAGACATACTTTTGTGTGGGCAAACCAAATAGAAATATATGAATATGTGTGCTAAATTACCTTTTAAGGAAAATAATAACACCAAACAATGGTACTGGGAAATTCAAAAATGAATACTCCTCCCCCCACATCCCAGGTGCTCCTCCCTGCTCCTAATTCTTGCTATCTTTTTACCAGGCTGACTTCTGATTTTCCAAGCAAGGAGAAAAGTGGCTATGAGCCATAGGATCTCTACTCCCACTTACCAACTAATCAACATCTGAGGCCCATGGAAAAAGGGAGCATTTCCCAACACTAAGAGCAGACTTGCAGTTTTTATGGAATAGGTGTCTCAGAGAATGAGACCTTCCAAGTTTCCTGAAGTGAATTCAAGTATAAGTTTGCTTTTTATCTAATGGGCGAAACGTGGCAAATGTTTCACTCCAAGGCAGGTCTCCCAAGATGATCTGAAGTAGCCAGTAAGAACACTGATAGACTGGCTCTGGCAGGGGAAGGTCCTTTGGGAAAGAGGGATGAAAGAAAATACTGCCAGGTTTGGGTCACCTGGAGGACATCACTTGGGTGGAAGATGGTTTCATGGGTGGAAGAGAACAGCAGTGTACAAACTGCAAGAGAACAGGATAGGAATCACAAGAGGAATATTACTGGGAAGGGTAAAAGGGAAGATGCAAGAACATCCGGAAACTGAGATTTTTGGACAAACTGCCTCAGGATGAGGATAAGGACAAAAGGGTGATTTTAGCCTGTCTCACTGTTTAGGGTTTAGAAAGAATTGGAAAGAGGGAAATGTTGGCGGTTATTGTCAACATGAGAAAGGAATTGCTGAATTTAGACTTTAAAGGGAGGGGATACCATGGGATTGAAGGCAGAGTCTAGCTCTTTGCTAAGAAGAGTGACATGTAAGGAGAAAATGCTTGCCAACCGTGGGGCAGTCCTTGGCCCAGAGCTCAGCATAAATGTTATGTCAGAGAGACTTTTTCCTATGTGGTGCCATTTGAGCAAATATAGTTGTCTTTTAAGAAGGTTATTTTGTTTTGTTTTTTTAAAGATTTATTTATTTATTTATACAAGCACTGGGTACAGTCAGAAGCAGGGCGGGGGTGGGGGGGGGGTGAGAGAATTCACCAGAGCCGGAGCGCGGAACAGAACAGGCAGACTGACGAAATACACTGCTGAGGGGAGCAGCGGGCGTGGCAGGAGTGGTCTGTGCGCCATGTGGGACCCTCGCTGGCCAGCTGGGATGGAACCAGCGCTGCAGAGGCTGCGGGCAGCTTCGCAGCCCAGCGCTCAATCGCTGCGCCACCAAGGGAGGCCCTAAGAAGTTTATTTTAGATTAGACTTGAGACAATACATTGTATACATAATAGAATGCATCTTTCTATGTACAACGCTGAGATCTTGAGGGCAATGTTGAGAAGTTGCCCAGGATGAAAAGAAGGAAAATCAACATTGATCAGACTGCTTTGATGCCAAGCTAAGCCATCATCATTTGTTTCAGATGCAATTATACTCATTTTCCAAATGCAAAGTCTGAAATTTCTTGTAGGGAGAGCTAATAAGACAGTATGTCCAGTTTCTAGGGCTTTTTGGATGATAATCCGCAGTAAGGAATGCACTTTCCATCCTTTTTTTTTTTTTCTGTTTTAATCTATCTTAGAATTGCAAATCTACCTGCATTTTTTCCTGTACGAATTTCTGTCATTTATTTTAATTTTGATATATTTCAATTTGTTACCATAATTTAATTTCATCATTTTGCTATTTGTCCTTCAGAGTAGACATTTGGGTTTTTTTTTTTTTTTCTCATTTTTGGGGGGTTAATATTGATCATTATTTTCTAATCTTTGTGAAATTAGGACCTATGGATGCTCTAATTTGGATTATTTCCTATTTTATTCTATTTTGATCAGCATTTTGGTTTTATCTTATTTTGCTTAAATCCACAAATTGAACAGTAATATTATTGCTCTAAAAGTAAACTGAGAAATAGTTGCTCATCCTGTTTTCTTGCTTTTCTGATTTTTCAATTTAGATTGTTAATCTTTACTACAAAATTAATCTTTGGAAATTACTTATTTGATTATGAAAAAAGTTTTACTAAAATGCTCTCTTTGCTCTATTTTTTTTAAGATTTATTCATTTATTTATACAAGAACCAGGGTACAGGCCAGATGCACAGGAGGGTGAGAGGATTCACCAGAGACAGAGTGGGGAACAGAACAGGCAGACTGATGAAATACACTGCTGGGGGGAGCAGCGGGCAGACAGGAGAGGTCTGCAGTGCCATGTGGGACCCTTGCCAGCCAGCTGGGATGGAACCAGCGCTGTAGAGACTGCAGACAGCTTCATAGCGCTGTGCTCAACTGCCTGTGCCACCAGGGGAAGTCCTCTTTGCTCTATTTACAATTACTAAGGCTTTATAATGTGAATGTGTTTTTCTCCTTCCATTCAAAAGTAAACTTGTTTCTCTTAAGAAGTATTAATAAATAATTAACTTTTGAAATTGCCATAATAAATAGTGTTGTATAACTCATAAAGGAGGTATATGTTTTTTAGGTCTAGTCCTCATTATAGGTTGTAAATCAAACACTTAAACTTTAAATTTCACCACATCCTTAATGGGCATTATGTAATACATGTGGGAAATATAGATATTGAATAATCAAAATTTTTTCCCTCCACCAAACTACCCATACCCGTACCTCATCTGCCTCCCTCCCACCCTCTCCTGTGCCCCTGGTATCCAGTATCTCCTACTGTGCATACAAAAGTGTTTTGGTTTTAGTTATTTATATTCCACAGATGAGTGAAACCATGCAATATCTTTCACTTTTGACTTATTTCACTTAACATAATCACCTCAAGGCCCATCCATTTTCTACTAAATGCCACTCTTTCCTCTTTCTTCAAAGTTGCATAATACTCCATTCTGTATATTCCATGATCTCTTTATCCATTCATCTGTTGAGGGGCACTTGAGTTGGTGCTATGACTTGACAATTGTGCACAGTGCTGCCATGTACTTAGGTGTAAATAAATCTTTTCATATTTGAGTTTCCATATCAATATTTGGTTAAATACGTAACAGAGGTATTGCTGGACCACATGGAATTTTCATTTTTATTTTCTGGAAAAAAAATTTCCATACCATTTTCCATAGGGACTGAACCAACTTGCAATCCTATCAACAGTGGCTGAGAGTTCCCTTTTCATGACAACCTTGCCAACATTAGTTGATTCCATTCTTTTTTTTTATATGGCACTTTCTCACGGGGTGAGATGGTATCTCAGCATTGTTTTATTTTATTTATTTTTTTAAAGATTTATTTTCATTTATACAAGAACTGGAGTACAGTCCAGATACACGGGAGGGTAAGAGGATTCACCAGAGACAGAATGGGGAACAGAACAGGCAGACTGACAAAATACATTGCTGAGGGGAGCAGTGGGCAAGACAAGAGAGGTTTGCTCTCCATGTGGGTTGCTCCGAGGCAGGCGGGGATCAGACCGGCACTGCAGAGGCTGTGGACAGCTTCACAGCACTGCGCTCAACCTGCTGCACCACCGGGGAAGCCCATTTTTCATATGTCTTTAAGCCATCTGAATATCTTCTTTAAAGAATTGTCAGTTTAGGTCCTTTGTCTATTTTTATTGGATTGTTTCTTTGTTGTTGAATTGTGTAAGAACTTAGTAAATTTTGGAGATTCACAACCCCTTGTCAGATGCATGATATATGTGAATAAATACTGTTTCCCATTCTGTAGTTTGCCTTTTTGTTTTTTGATGATTTCTTTTGAGGTATGCATTTTCCATCTTGATAAAGATAAAAAAAAAAAGATACACACATGTTTAGAATGGAAGCAGAGGTGTTCCAAAACACATGCCTTTACTATAAAAGGCTATTCTATTCCTTTCCTTTACTTAATGATAACCTCAACACTGTAAATTGCAGTTACAAGATATTAAGGAGTCATGAATTAAAATTTGAAAAGCACTTGTTGAAAAGGATTTGTTGTAATCTGATTTTATCCCTCCCAAAACAATAAGTCAACTGTGAGTTTTACATCAAGCCATATGGCATCTATCCTCCATCCTTCCATCCATACATCCACTACCCACCCACCCACCCACCCTTCCTTCCTTCCTTCCTTCCTTCCTTCCTTCCTTCCTTCCTTCCTTCCTTCCTTCCTTCCTTCCTTCCTTCCTTCCTTCCTTCCATCTTCCCTTCTTCCCGCTATTCCTCCATCCCCTTATTTCATCTATCTATTCAATAAACCTTATAGAACATGCAGAAGTTGCACCAGCTTTATGCTTGGATTCTTCATTATAGGAATTTTATAATGCTGTTTCAAGATGATTCCAAGATGGAAAAATTCAAATCATTAAACCATGCAAAGAATCAGTAAATGACAGACACCTTAGAAACACTCACTGGAGCAATTATATATGGTTTCAGAGGTAGCATCTTTGGGAACCCCCCTCCAACCCCCTGGCCCCAAAAGGAAAATCTTCCTTCAGACAATCAATCACAAAGACAAAGAAAACATGCAAAATAGAAGAGTGTGAACAATCAATGTAGCATTCTGAGATGTCTGTATTGGAGGTCTCCTGCAGCATAAAAAAACAGATCAGAGGAATGAAAAAACCTAAATCACACCATTCCCACAGCACTCACTTCTTGCTTCTGAATTTGTTGTGAGTCCTGCTAACCATGACCACAGGCTGCTTAAAATTACACCATTTGCCTTATTTAATTTTCTTCTGCAGTCATAAATATTAATTAAGCTAAACCACAGAGAGCCTGCATTTCAATCCTTTCACTTCCTGAAGACCATAAGCAATTAAGACCCACAGCAATTTAAATAGTAGCTGATTCTTTACGTCTGCCCGTTGACATCCACTTTTTTTATTTTTTAAATTAGGTCAATTTATGAAAAATCTTAGTGGTTTCTTTTTCCTACTTAATTTCTCCTGGCCTGTGGGTATACCCGACTTGATTCTTTTCTTTTAAATATGAGCTATGATTCTTCAAAGGACTTAGTCATTTTCTTTAAAAAAGAAAATTCTATCTTTCACTTAATTAGGAAATATTTGTACACAACCTGTCAACTATCCAGTAGTGGAAGACATGCTTTTCAATATGTGTTGATTTAATATATTTAATGACAAAATTGATGAGACAATTATAAAGACTGAGAAATATAAATATATAAAATGGAAAGTGAAAATCTTGGGCCTCCCTAGTGGCACAGGGGTTAAAGTTTCGCGTTATCAAGATATAATCAGACACTGTGGCATGAGTTAGTTCTATCCCTAGCCAGGAAGCTAATCTATTTGATGCAGCAGACCTCACCTGTCTTGCCCGCTGCTCCCTCAGCAGTGTATTTCAGTAGCTCGGCCCATTCTGCTCCCCACTCTGTCTCTGGTGAATTCTTTCACCACCCGTACCTCTGGCCTACACCCCAGTTATGTGTGTGTGTGTATGTTTGCATGCATAAATAAATAAACATAAATCTTTAAAAAAATAAAAGTGAAAATCTTCTCCTAACTTCTCTGAATCCTAACTTCTGGGGGGTGTCAAGTAGTTTTGCCTGTAACTTTCAAGTGTTTTTATGCACATAAAAGTCGAGATATAGTTTTACAAAAATTAAACCAGGGCCTCCCTGGTGGTACAAGGGGTTAATACACAGCACTATGAAGCTGTCTGCAGCCTCTGTGGCATGAGTTTGATCCCCAGCCAGCCCGGGATATACCCACATGGCACAGCAGACCTCTCCTATCTTGCTTGCTGCTCCCCTCAGCATTGTGTTTCAGTCAATCTGCCTGTTCCATTCCCCGCCCTGCGTCTGGTGAATCCTCTCACCCTCCGCACCTCTGGCCTGTACCCCAACTCTTGTATGCATAAATAAATAAATCTTTAAAAAATTAAATCAAATTAGCTATATTCTGCAAATTTCAACCTCTCATCAGAAAATAGATATACTCTACTCATCTATCAAAAAAGATAAACTCGGGCCTCCCTAGTGGCGCAGTGCTGGGCTGTGAAGCTGCCCACAGCCGCTGCAGCGCCAGTTTGATCCCTGGCCACCAATGAAGTTTCCACATGGCGCCACAGACCTCTCCTGCCGCGCCTGCTGCTCCCCTCAGCAGTGTACTTCGTCGGTCTTCCTGTTCTGCTCCCCGCTTTGGCTCTGGTGAATTCTCTCACCCTCCCATGCTTCTGACTGTACCCAGTGCTTGTATAAATAAATAAATAAATCTTTAAAAAAAAAAAAGATAAACTCCTGCCATTCACAGCAACATGGATGAAGCTAGAAGGGATTATGCTTAGTGAACTAAGCAGAAGGAAAAAAGAAAAAAATATCAAATGGATTCACTTATTTGTGGAGTATAGGAAAACCGAACAAAGGGTAAAGAAAAAAATGCCAAAACTTGCAAGGTGACCGTAGACTTGAGGCAACAGCAGGGGTGGGGGAGGGAGAGAGGACAAAAGAGGGGAGGAAAAGCACAAGGGACTATGCGATGGATCACAGGTGCTGTGGTGGCAGGAAAACGATGGGTTCTACACCTGAGGGGAGAACAATGATGTAAGAAAATAAATGAGTTATTTTTTAAAATAGTAAAAAAAAAAGTAACACCAGTTATCATGTAAAAAAAAGGAAAATAGACATATTTTCTATATTATTTCATGAAGATTTCTATCATTATTTATATAGCTCCATAATACTCCACAATTATGTGGGTTTATTTAACCATACTCCTCTAGAATTAATATTTCAGGTACATTGTAGATAAACTACAAACAAACACATTTACAGAGAGGATACAAATAACTGCAAAGTCAACCCTAATGAGAATTTCTTTCCACTTAAATTTCAGATAATTTCTCCGACTCACTAAAGGAATATAGGAATGTGTATTGAGAAGGAAGAGAAAACTAACACGAAGACAGGTCAAGATTTGAGTCAGAGGGCTTAGATCAGAATCAGGAGGGCTGGATGATACAAGACAGGCTCTCAAAATCTCTCCCTCCTTTTCTGCATTTATAAAACTAGTTCATCTAAGAGGAAGGCATCAGCTGCTTCCACAATCCCTCTCTATTCTCTTAAGGCCCAAGTCATTGGGAGAGAGGAGACACAAGGAATAAACGTAAAGAAAAAATATTCCACATTTCTAAAATTCTGTATTTCTAACATGTCCAAAGGGAGAAAAGGATGAAAGAAACAGGTAAATTAAGATAAGACATTTCCTTCCAGTTTAGACAGGGCTATAAGGATTGGGGTGTGAATCTCAGGTCTGGGGCTGAACACACTCATGGCCAGATGTTCCCCATCATTAGCATCTACTTAACATTTTATTTTGCAGATTTAGGTGACTGGATTTACCAGATTTTACTCTGAAAGGGATAAGCTAAGCTCTTAAGATTTTGAAAGGTCTACCTATGTAGGTAGACTACTCTGGGAAACATCAGGTAGCACTTACATAACAATATGTCATAAACTATTAAAAAGTATATCTAACGATGGCAGCATAAATTTGAATCCTTAGTCTCACAAAGGCAACCTGTGGAGTGATTTAGTGGTCATCTATAAAAGGAAAAAGTGTAAAGTAATTTTTTATTTTATATACAGTTCCAGTTAGGGATTGCAAAGAAATTTAATACAATTTCCTCACTACCTTTATTATCCCCATTCATATTGCTTTAAAATCAATCAAACCGGGCCTCCCTGGTGGCGCAGCGGTTGAGCACTGGGTTGCCAAGCTGCCCACGGCCTCTGCGGCGCCGGTTCAATCCCCTGCTGCTCTCCGGCCACCAGAGGAGGGTCCCACATGGCGCGCAGACCTCTCCTGCCGCCCGCTGCACCCCTCAGCAGTGTACTTCGGTCCTTCTGCCTGCTCTGCTCCCCGCTCTGGCTCTGGTGAATTCTCTCACCCTCCCGCACTTCTGACTGTACCCAGTGCATGTATAAACAAACAAACAAACAAACAAATAAATAAATAAATAAATAACATGCCTCAAAAAAAAAATTTAAAAAATAAAAAAATAAAATAAAATCAATCAAACCAAGGTCTAAAATTAACTTACATTAATTCTCCATGTGCTTTTAAAAACATGGTAGAAATAAGAAGAATTTGCCTACAGGAAAAATATGTTCCCTTACTTTTAGCAGTTCTTACCTGGAAGGAAGGACTCCTTTTCTGAAGGAATGCCTTTGTTGATGCAGTGTGATTTAGATCCCTCAAGGGAAAGATGGTCTTAGCAGCAATTATGAGTTCATGTGACAAATAGAAAAAGCATTAAGGATATGTTCTGAATTTTTTAATTCTTCTCACTTTTGAGGTTCATATTTTAATTTTTAATAATTTCCTAGTAAATATGTCAGATAATATTTTGGTGGCACAGCCAGGGAAGCAGTTGTATTTCTTAACGGGGGTAATTTGGTGTCTGTGGGTTCAGTTTTCATTTCTCCTGGGCAGGGTCTTTCCTGCTTTGGCAAGCAGTCCCAGTTCACCTGGGGTCACATCTGCAGGGAAGGTTCCCATTTTCTGAAGTCATCAGAGGAGGACAAGATCTCTACCAGGAGGGCCATGCAAAGTCCATTTGAAACTCAATCAACAGGAATTCCCTTATCACTTTCTGATCTATTTTGTTTCTTCTTTTTTTAGCTTCTTGATTTTTATTAATTTATTTTTATTGAAGTAACATTTGTTTCTTATATGCCCGTTGGGGTCAGCACTAGTATTGAGATCAGTATTGGTAGAGGAGTAGGTATTCAGGATACGGTCACTCATGTTGTTTGTTTTACCCTATTAAGTGGAAAGTCCTGCATTCCTGAATGCACTAGAGCATAGCAACAAGACAGGACCAACCTGGCTTCCTTGGGGCTTCCTGCTTAAAGAAATAAGTTAAAGGGGCCTTGGGTGGACATTTGCTGAAACAGTGTGATTGAGGCTGAAATTTTGCTTAGGCTATTTTTCCCGGCTGAGAATATGAGAGTTTCCAAGTGACATGCTGATCACTGCTCACAGGTCCCCTCTCCTCAGTTTATAGGGAGGTCGCTAAGTCTGGGAAATAAACCCAGGAGACAAAGGTGTTAGGGGAATGACTAACAGAGGGGGGACACTCTGCTTGGAGAACCTGTACTGTATTACTTGATCTTCCAGCTCACCAAGTTATGAATCCTGTGAGTTGGGATGGTGAATGTGGTTGGGGGCGACTGGGAGGGGAAAACTGACAGAAGGTGGCATTGGACTTAAAACTTTGTGTGTTATCAAATTATATGTCACCATCCAACTAGGGTTAGGCTGCAAGCTGAGGGAGAAAAATGGGCCTTTGGGGCCACCTATTCCACCTGAGGTCAGTGGACCAGCCATATCAACTTCACCTGGAAGCTGGCTGGAAATGCAAGCTCTCTAACTCCCCCTCAGAACTGCTAAATCAGAATCTGCATTTTAACAAGATCTCCAGGGGTTTCCTATGCACATAAAAATTTGATGGGAGTTCCCAGGTATTGTTAATTACCCCAGTTCCAGTAGATCACTGTAGCTATAATTTGTTACCCCTACCTATAAAATGAAGTTCTCACTTTCCAGGGAGCTTTATTATCTTACATCTGGAATGACTTTCGGAAATCAAATTCATGAAGAATGAATAGAGACACACATGCATGTTAAATGCCTGAGGGCTGTGTGTTCTCTGTGCTGTTATCACACACAACATTCTCAAGACAGCACCCACCACCCACAACACTTCCCTGACACCTCCTTCCTTCTTTCCAAAGTCAGTGCACTCTAGTTTCCATCTGATGGAAAACTGACACACACTAGAGAGATTACACATGGTGGCAGGACAGGAAGGATGACCACAGTGCTTCTGTCTGGCTGCATTCTGGCCAGTTCCCCTCCACTGACAGTGTGCTGACCACTGCAGAGAGCTGCACCCTTGGCTTTCTAGCCTTTCTGGATCAACACAGGCAGAACACTTCTCCTTGGGTCTGAGTTCAGCCTTGACAACAGACAATTTTTGAATGGTACAAGTAGAATTCCCTTCAGAATGAGATTTTAATGCTTGGGAATTCCTGGGTCATGGGTGGGAAGAAGTTTGAAAACATAGGAAAGCTAGAATCTGTGACAGAAGAAGGGAGGGAGAGGAAGAAGTGGAAAAAGGAAAACAAGACTTTATATATGTAAGCACATGGCTTTGCCTATTTTGTTCAGGGCTGTATCCCCATCATCTGGCATACAGTAAGTAATCATTAAATATTTGCTGGGTGAACCAAAAACTTCTCTTCATTGTCACTGCTGAATATTAGAAGAGATGTATCATTCTTTTATGTTTACACAGAACCCCTGTTTCACTTTGAGATGGAATCAAGAAGTAAATAACTGCTTAACAGGGATGAGAATAAAAAATCCAGACCTTACTACCCTCTTTCTGATCTCCATATCTATCAAATGATTTGTCTTTTCATACTTATTTAAAGTATATTTATTTGTCGAAGTAAGTAATCAGCAGTTCATAGATCCAATGTGGCTGCCTCTTAATTATCTCCAGTGCAATGCAACGACTTCCTAAGAAGAAATGCCCAGGGTGTGATCTTCAAGTCTCTCCAGGACTTCTGTGCTTCATGAAGCTCACTGCTTCCCTTTTTGGCAGAAATAACTGAGTTTTACTCCAAAAATAACATCCAAATATATGAAATAGCTTGCAGGGCCACAAAGGCAGATGCATCTAATTTAGGCATCCCTCAAAGAGGAATTTATTCTCATTCACATTGAAATGTTATTATTACTACTAAAAGTTGTCATTTCTTTATTTTTATCTCTTCCAATTATTTTAATTACCTGCTATAATAGTACCACATACCAGAAATGTGCTAAAAACTCAAGAATGGTGGATAAGATGCCAAGTGTATACCATACCAGAAATATTTGTTAAACCCTGGACCCAAATGGGCAGAGCACTAGCCTTTTCCACAGACACACACAATGGGAGTGCAGTTGACCACTGCTCAATTCAAACAGTGAAAAAGCCTGTAAAAGATGAGATATCCATAATTAAGCCCAAACTTCCAAATAACAATCAAATTTTGCATGCACAGTAGATCAAAGTAGCAAATTCATACCAACAATTCCCCAAGGAATTCCTCCTGCCCCTGTGCCATGCCAGAAGTCACCATCTGTGATTGGCAACTTTGAAACAACATTGACCCCCTCAACTTTGAAACAGCATTGACCACCAGTGCACCTTTACGTAGGTAAGAGAATATACTACTGGTTTCTTTTTCAGAATTCAAACCTTTGTCCTTTGAATGATGACTTTTCTAATAAACCACAATCAGGTTTATTAACATGTCTGTTTCATTTTTTATTATTATTTCCCATTTTTTCCCCCGTATGGATCCTTAGCCAGGAGAGGTAGATTATATGTGGGTAAATTGTTTATTAAACTTGCAATATTGTATCTTGTTCTCCCCACACATTTTATTTCAGCACTTGTTTGTTTTTGCAGAAAGCTGTGATATGCTGAATTTTTTCTTCAATAAGGTATTCTTAACTAAATACCTTTTCGGTTGCCCTCTCCATAATCAACTAGTGTTTTGGCCATTAATAAATGATGAAAGTCAGGAAAAATGTTGCTGAAGGTGTACACTAGTCAGTTTTGATGGTCTGATTTTCTTAAACTAAATTTCAGAAATAACAACCCATGCACAGAAATGAAATGTCGATTACAATATTTAACGGAACTCTATGCATGCTGTTTTTCAGACTTGGGATTCACCCTGAGAACTCTTCCTTGTGGATAAGGGAATGGTGATTGTCTGATTTCTGCTAACCCAAAAGCTAATTTGAAAGTAAAATGTGTATTTTCACAAAACTTTACTAAGTCACCTTTCTGTACCCTTAGTGTTAGTTTCACTGTAGACCTGCTTCATGCTGCCTGAAAGCAAGGCCTGCCCTGGACATATATTCTCCCAAAGCCTTAAGGAATTGAATTATCAATCAGTCTAAGCCACCTTTTTTCTTCTTTGGTATTGTATGGGTTATGGCCTTGGGATGTTGCCTTCTATTTATTGTTGTCCCCTTCCCACACTGGCTAGTTTCACTTGACAAAGAAAACTCCTGGTGAAGGGAGTTGTGCTAGGGGGATGAGACCTGCAGGAAGAGCCCAGGAGGCCCAGATTGAGGAGGCCCAAATCTGCCGGGCAGCATGCAGAATAAAACCAGTGTCCTAAGCCCAAGCACAGTCTGCTCTCAAGAGGACTTTGCCACTGAACCAGGGTTGTGCCTGATTGAAAAGATGGAGGAAACCAAAGGAAAGCTTGTAGGTCTCGGTCCTTGGGCTTGGGGGTGGGGTGGGGGATTAAACCAAGGTGTGTGTGTAAGTGTGTGTTGGGGGTGAGGGGCAGCAGGGGAAACATCTGTTTTCAGCCGGAGTTACCCGCGAACTTTTTCCTGGAGAGAAGCTCCCGGAGCAATTTACAGCATTCCAGCCTGAGGCTTTCGTGCCAGACGCTCTGAATAAACCTTTAGAAACCAAAGCTGCCGGGAAGGAGCAGAGTGTGCAGGGGGAGGCAGTGCCTACAAAAACCCGGGCGCCGGGAAAAGAAAGCCAACCCCGGCTGTGTGTGAACGGTCCTGCTTCCTTCCTTCGTAGCCGTCTGGTGCCTAGCCCTCCACTGCTTAAAGTGAAGTGCGGGACCCTCGGAGTGGCGTCGAGACCGGAGAGTTTTGGTCTCCAGGCTCTCAGGCTCTGATAAGGACCATCGCGCGCGGCCCGACCCTACCCAGCCCTCCGCAACTTTCCAGGTGGCTGAAGGCGGGTTTAGGTTTACACGCGACTCGCAATTCCTGGGGACTCCAAAGAAATGACAACCTCCACCCCCTGATGTTTTCGGGGAGACTTAGGGAGGTCTAGAGAAAGTGCCTAGGCGCCTTCGTGAGGGGTTAGGTAGACAATGACGACTGGGTCAGTCCCAAGGGCCACTCGCCCGACAGGGGGCACCCTGTCACTGCGGAAGCCAGTGCTGAGAACTCCAGGGTGTCCTGATCCTCTGCTAACGGTGGGGTAACTTGCAGGTCTGGTCCTTATGGAGGCAGTGGGCTTCTGCACACCACCCGGCCCTGCCCTGCTGGCTCTTTTTGCTCTTGGAATAATTTCTAGAATATGTTTTCTACCAGGAGCAAAAAGAGAAAGAGGAGTGAGCACACATATAGATCAACCAAGATTAGGTTAACCAGAATTTGTTTTTATCATTTTCAATTCTATACACCCCAGAAAACTGTTGGTAGTTGTTTCGTGGATTTGTCTGTTTTGACATCTCTTTTTACTGAAAGGACAGTGTGTGTGTGTGTGTGTGTGCGCGCGTGCGTGCACGACAAGCACATGTGTATTTTTGGCCTGCGCAGAAAGCTTTGCAAAACATGCAACTCTTCTATTTTTTTAAGTTTTTTTTAAAAGAATTATTTATTTATGCGTACAAGAGCTGGAGTACCGGCCAGAGGTAGGGCGGGGGCGAGAGGATTCACCAGAGGCAGAGTGGGGAACAGAACAGGCAGATTGATTGAAGTACACTGCTGAGGGGAGCAGCAGGGGAGTCAGGAGAGGTCTGCTACGCCATGTGGATTGTTCCCTGTCCAGCTGGAGATTGAACTTGTGCTGTAGAGGCTGCAGACAGCTTCACAGGTTGTGTCTTAACCCCTTGCACCAGGGAGGCCCTGCAACTCTTCTATGGAGCGCCAAAATTCACCCTTCTTTCCCAAGCCCTAGGGAAAGAGGTGAAGCTGTTTTCATCCATGCCCTGGGATCTGGTGGGAGATGCTGCGGATCTCGTCCCTCTGTACACACCTATACTACATATATATATATATATATATATATATATATATATATATATATATATATCTCCCAGGACATGCTTCCTGGGTGCGCATGGATGACCTGCTCTTCCTGAGAGCCCTTAGTGCTGCCCACTTATTTCCAGGTTAAGCATACTTTGCCTTTGAGGATCCTACCCTGGCGATCACTCACCCAGTTTATTAATGCCTTCTGCACAAAGTAGTCAACCCATCTGTATTTCAATGCAAAGTGTGCAGCCTGTAGCTTCATCTTGGGTTCAAATCCATGCAGGCCCAAGAGACCTGGAGAGAGAGAGAGAAGGGGGGAGCGCCCCTGCATCTACCACTTCTCTTGGCTTGCCTTCCAACCAGACCTTCAACCGCTTCTTCTGTTTTCAAGGCTGAGTCTCCTAACTAACACCTTACCTTCCTATTCTGCCACCATTACCCACAACTCAGGACAAATGGGCTAGATACCCACTATTTCCTACTCTGCCTCTGGAATGGAGGGCACAGACATGAATCCTCATGCCCAGACTGGTGTTGAAAATCGGGAAAATGTGTCCACATCTAACACCTGTATATCTCCCCCTAGCCTCAGCCTGGACTTCCTGAGGTCCTGGTGCCTGGCACAGAAAAGGATGAGAATTTGAAACCAGGAGACAGAGCGAAAATGAAAAGGAAGTGGTGGGTTACTGGGGTTCCTAAAATTTTATAAAACGGTCCCTCAGGACAGCAGAGACCATCCTGAGGTGGGTTCCATGTGCCCCATTATTGATTCCTTAATTCCTTTCTCTCCTCCTACCTCACCCCCTCCCGCCTGCCCTGTTTGTTTTAGTTACGAAATGCTGTGGGCACCTCGGTTGTGACTGAAAAGTAACCTTGAAACACGGCGGCCTGAATGTCAGAGACAAATCGCGGTCTCCCAACCGTCGGCTGCAGCTGGCGGGGCTGCGTGCGCCCCGCGCCCGCCGCCGGGACGGGGCTCCCGCCCGCCAGCCGCCCCCCCGTCGGCCGCCAGAGGCCGGACTCCGAAGAGGCGAAGAGGCGAGGCGGCCGGACCAGGCGTGCCCGCTCGCCTTCCGGAGCGGCCCGGCGGCTCCGCCGTCACAGGGAGGGGCCTCCCAGGAGCGGCGGCGGGCGAGTTGAAGGTGTGTACACAGTTTTTCTAAATAGGACAGCGCTTTGCAAATTGGCTCCGTCGCCGGCTTGTTGTTTTGACAGGGACTGAGTACTGCGAGCGAAGGAACCGGGATAAATAAACGGGGCTTGCAGCAGGCTCGGGGGAGCGGGAACCCGGCGCTCTGGCCCGAGGATCCCCGGGACAGACTCGCCGGGCGCCTGGCGCTCTGGGCTAGGGCGCGGGGCAGAGCCCGGGGCCGCTCCGGGGTGACCTCCTCCCGCGCCCCTCCTGCCGCGGGACTCCGCGCGGCCGCGGGAGGCGAGCGGGCTGGACCGGGCGCCCGCGACCCCACTCGCGCGCTGCCCGCTCGCGCCTGCCCCGGCTGGGCGCGCAGGGCGCCGCGGCAGCAGGGAGGGCGCCGGGGGAGCCGAGGGGCAGGTGCGGGGCGCCGGCCCAGGCTCCCTCTCACCTAGGTGTGAGCTGATTATTCAAATGGGCTGCCCGGGGTCTGGGGATTGGAGGCCCGCGCCGGCGTGCCGCGCTATATCACCAGCCACCCACGTCACTGCGGCACTTGTCCGCTCCGTGGTCCACACCTCCTCCTGCACCTCCTCCTCCTCTCCACCCCCCCTACCCGCCCCCGCGCCGCGCGCTTCCCGCCGCCTCCCGACAGCTCGGCACTGCCAGCCTCGGCCTCCACCCGGCAGCCCGCGAGCGTGGAGGTGGCCGCGGCCGGCGGCGGGCGGCGAGCGCGCCTGCTGTCGGACTCGGGTCTGGGCCTCCTCGCGTCTTCGGCCCCCTCCTCCGAGATTCAACCCTCCCGCCCATTTCCAACTCTCCCCTCCGGCCGGCCAAGGGAGAGAGTGAGAGAGAGAGAGTGAGAGAGAGAGAGAGAGAGAGAGGGTGTGTGTGCGCGCGCGAGCGAGCGAGCAAGAGAGAGAGAGGGAGAGAGAGGGCGCGGGAGAGAGGGAGGGAGGGACAGTGTCTTGGCTGACTTTTTTTTTTTTTTAAGAGGGTGGGGGTGGGGGGTGATCGCCGGTCGTTTGTTGTGGCTGTTAAATTTTAAACTGCCATGCACTCGGCTTCCAGTATGCTGGGCGCGGTGAAGATGGAAGGGCACGAGCCGTCCGACTGGAGCAGCTACTATGCGGAGCCCGAGGTAGGCACTCGCCCTTTCCAGCGGGAAGTGGGGTGGCTGCGCCCGCTCCCTTCCCCAGCCTCAGGATCGCTCCCCTCGCCGGCACCCGCCCCTCACCCCCGGCCGCTCTGGGCAGCCGCTTTTCCACCCTCCTTCGACTCAAATGGGTCTCTTTTTTATACGACACACTGTTAGCCTTGAGATAATATTAACTTTGTGATCAAATATTGACTTGCGGCGCCTCCAAATCCTCTTCGTGGACGAGCCACGCACTATCCTAACAGAGTTATGTTTGGCAGCGCGCGGCTGGGGAGGGGTGGGAGGTCGGCCGGCGAGGGGGTGGGGAGCTGGAGAGGAAACAGCGGGTAGAGTTGGGGGCTGAGGTAGAGACAAAGTGTCAAGACCTGGGGACAAAGAGAAAGAAAGTTTGTGGCTGCAAAGCCCAGCCGCCCGTGCTTCAGGTCGCGGTCCCCCCTGATCCCTCCATTCAGTGCCTCCGACGGGTCCCAGACTCCTATGCGCTCCCCTGGGACAAAAAAAAAATGGGGGTCCCTGGGGGGGAGACTGAACAGAGAGGACCCTGGGAGAGTCTCGCTGCGGCGGCCGGGGGAGCCCTCAGCGGCGTCCCACAGGTCGCTCGCTGCGGTGGGAGGCGCGTCTGCAACCGCGGCTCCCGCTCCGTAAGCGGACGGGGGTATCAGGGAGAAGGAGACTCTAAGATGGGGAGATATATTTAGGGGACCTGACTTGGGGCGAGTTCCATGGGATTCCCTGTTTTAAAATGCGCTTTAAAATCTGAGCGAGGTGCCCGAGGGCTAAGACCGGCCACATCCCGAAGCAGCAGCAGCAGCGCGCTCCCCGCCTCCCCGGGGCGATCTCCGCGAGCTCCGGGCGAAATGGACTGGGTGTCAGGGGCTGGGGACCCAACGGGGGGAGGGCTCCCCGGGGGCCTGGCTGTCGGCGGGGGCCTGGACGGGCCTGGTGGGCGGAAGGTCAGGGCGAGCTCCAGCTGCGCTGCTAACTCTGTGCGCCTCCCTCCCCGGCTCTCCCCGCAGGGCTACTCCTCGGTGAGCAACATGAACGCCGGCCTGGGGATGAACGGCATGAACACGTACATGAGCATGTCGGCGGCTGCCATGGGCAGCGGCTCCGGCAACATGAGCGCGGGCTCCATGAACATGTCGTCGTACGTGGGCGCGGGCATGAGTCCGTCGCTGGCCGGCATGTCCCCCGGGGCGGGCGCCATGGCCAGCATGGGCGCCACGGCCGGGGCGGCTGGCGTGGCGGGCATGGGACCGCACCTGAGCCCGAGCCTGAGCCCTCTCGGGGGGCAGGCAACCGGGGCCATGGGCGGCCTGGCCCCCTATGCCAACATGAACTCCATGAGCCCCATGTACGGGCAGGCGGGCCTGAGCCGCGCACGGGACCCCAAGACGTATCGGCGCAGTTACACACACGCCAAGCCGCCCTACTCTTACATCTCGCTCATCACCATGGCCATCCAGCAGAGCCCCAACAAGATGCTGACCCTGAGCGAGATCTACCAGTGGATCATGGATCTCTTCCCCTTCTACCGGCAGAATCAGCAGCGCTGGCAGAACTCCATCCGCCACTCGCTCTCCTTCAACGACTGCTTTCTCAAGGTGCCCCGCTCACCCGACAAGCCCGGCAAGGGCTCCTTCTGGACCCTGCACCCCGACTCCGGCAACATGTTCGAGAACGGTTGCTACTTGCGCCGACAGAAGCGCTTCAAATGCGAGAAGCAGCTGGCCCTAAAGGAAGCCTCGGGCGCCACAGGCGGTGGCAAGAAGGCTGCCGCGGGGGGCCAGGCCTCGCAGGGCCAGCTCGGGGAGGCTGCCGGACCGGCCGCCGAGACTCAGGCTGGCACCGAGTCGCCCCACTCGAATGCTTCTCCCTGCCAGGAGCACAAGCGAGGAAGCCTCGGGGAGCTGAAGGGGACGCCGACCGCGGCGCTGAGCCCCCCGGAGCCAGCGCCCTCGCCAGGGCAGCAACAGCAGGCCGCGGCCCACCTGCTGGGCCCTCCCCATCACCCGGGCCTGCCCCCCGAGGCCCACCTGAAGCCAGAGCACCATTACGCCTTCAACCACCCCTTCTCCATCAACAACCTCATGTCCTCGGAGCAGCAGCATCATCACAGCCACCACCACCACCAGCCCCACAAAATGGACCTCAAGGCCTACGAACAGGTGATGCACTACCCCGGCTACGGTTCTCCCATGCCGGGAAGTCTGGCCATGGGTCCGGTCACGAACAAAGCGGGCCTGGACGCCTCGCCCCTGGCTGCGGACACCTCCTACTACCAGGGGGTGTACTCCCGACCCATTATGAACTCCTCCTAAGGAAAGCCCTGCAGGCCGTTCTTGCCCAGACTAGGACAAGAGAAAGAGCAAGGAGGGATGGAGACTCTGAGGAAGGGGTGTTGGAGAGATGCAAGGGAGAGGAAATCCACTATGCGCCCCCCCCCCCCAACCACAGAACAAGCTTTCTGTCCGCACCCTCTGCAGCTCTTCCCTCCGGAACAGATGGGTCACGCTGATATCACCCATGCTATGTAAGGAGGGAAAAGGGGGGAAATGAACAGTCAATAAAAGAAAAGAGGAAAGAAAAAAAAAAAACCTCTATTTCCACTACTGTGTAGACACCTGCTTCTTTAAGCACCTGCAAAATCTGACTTTTTGTTGTTGTTCTCTCCATTGCTGTGTTGCAGGGAAGTCTTACTTTATAAAACAAAACAAAAAGCAACAAACTTTTGTGAATGACTCCATGTAAAACCATGTAGTTTTATCAGAGAACCAGAGAGTTGTACTATTGTTTAAAAAGAGGGGGAAAATTATGTAAGGGTCTATGTACATGACCAAGAAAAAGAAAAAAAAATGCATTCCCATTCTTGACATGGTGAAATCCAGGTCTCGGGTCTGATTAATTTATGGTTTCTGCGTGCTTTATTTATGACTGATAAATGTGTGTTCTGGCTGCAAGGACCAGATTTCCACAAATCTATATTAAAGTGTTATTGCCGGTTTTATCCCTTGAATCTTCAAGATTTTTTTTTCCTCTCCTTGACATAAAAAATAAACAGGTTTGGAATTATTTATAAGTGGAGGGAGGGAGATCTTGGCTCGTTGCAGTTTTTCTCTTTATATTGTAGGATGATTGTTGCTGTATTTATTTATTAAATCTTTCAGTCACATTGAACTTGCACAAATTTTACAGTAAACACACATGTACGCATTGCCCAGACCCTATTCATGTCATAGTATCATACTAGTCATATATCTGTCATCCAGATACACCAACATTGGTCAATTAATCTTATTTTTCTGAATGGATTTCAAAGTAAATTTCTGACATCGGTATACTTACCCTAAACACTTTGTTAAATAGAATTCAAAATCATGTATGGTTACAGCTTGAGTTTTGAGGTTAACTTTAAATGCAATGAAACACACAGAAGCCAGGTGGACCATTCCATGGATTTCATGAAGATGTATCCATGGATTTGATACAGATTTATCCTTGAAGTGAGGAGAAAACTATAGCTTCATTTTTCACCTGAGTAACGTGAAGAAGATACATTAGGCTCTGGGGCTGACTTCTTTCAGAAAATTCTGGATTTTGTATGTTTTTGTGATATCGCCAATCTTAGGCTACCCTTTAAGTCAGTGAATCCAGATCGGATTTGCAAATTCCTGGTAAGAATTTTGCCTTTTCATCTCTGCCTCCATAGCGCCCATTTACCCTCCTGTGAAATTTAGACTCTAATTGGATCCTACAGGTGCAGGTCTCAGTGTTCACTCACACTTCTTCCCTTAGGTGTTCTGCACACCCCTTCTGTAACCCAGGACTGGTAACACTTCTGGGACCACCTCTTCTGCCCTGCTCCCCACCCACCCAACAAGACTTCATTCTCCTGGGACTGTTGTTAAAAGGATTGCTCAGGGGGGCATGATCCAATTTTTATTGGATATATACCTTTAAAAACTAAGGTATATTTGTGAATGAGGCTGAGATAAGGGGGGCGGGGGATCTGGTTTGGCTTGCCAAGTGACCCTGGGCCCGTGGTGATATATCAGGATCTCAGATTCGCCCCCTCCTATCTCTCCTCCAAACACCAACCCCCTTGCAAAAGGGTGCAAAGCATCTTGTTAGCTCAGGTTGGCAAGCCTGGATTGCAGGGTGGAGAGGATGAGGTGGTGTTTTGCTAGCCTTAAAGGGAAAGTCAAATACAATATAAAGAAAGACCCAGAATACCAGAATACATTCTTACAAATTGTGCTGCCTCTCTCCACACAGGGCCTAGTCACCCTAAGTCCAAGTCAACTGCAGTGGAAACCCAGGAGGTGGAGCCCCTCCCCAGAGTGATAGGGAAGCTTTGCCTGGCATCTCTAGCCTGCAAGCTGGCTGTGCTAGAGCAAGAGGCAATGTCTTGCCTCCCGACCTCCAGACTTGGGGCCACCACCAGCACAGCTAGCTTGCCATTGGTAGACTCCTTGCAGGCCTCCAAAACCACACTTAGGGCATTAGGATTCTCAGCCCAGACTCCAGTTTCCAGAACTAAGTCTTTGGGCTAAGTCTTTGGGACCTAGAAAGGTCATCCAAAGCTGGATTGTCCCAACTTTACCCCAAACCTAGAGACTTCCTCTCCATAGGGCATCTGCCACCTGTGGGTCTCTGCCCCTTCAAACCCAAGCCTTCCCATGAGATGGGGGGGGGGGGTGGGGGAGTGTTGTCCTGGCCTCCTAGCCCCCCCCCCCACCCCTCAGTCTCCAAATCCCTTTTTACCAGGCTACATTGTCCCAAAGAACACAAGGAAGCGAAGTTGGGGGGAGGGTGGAAGGGTTGGGGGAAGGAGGGGGATCCGGAGGCCGCAGCCAGCAATCAGGGCTGTGTCTCCCCCCTAGGCAAGGACACACACGTCGTGAGCCCGGCCTGAAATGTGTTTCATTATCACATAAAAGGCTCCCGTGGCGAAGGAGCCGAGAGGCAGGGCCGGGGGCCGAGTGGGGGACAATGGAGGCTGAAAGCGCTGCCCTAACCTGCTATGTTTCGTATCGCATGCCCATTGTGCGAGGGTCGTTTTAAACTACTTAGCGCGCCCCCCTCCACTGATCCCGGCTGATAAGATATAGTTCTGTCCGAATACATAAAAAGGATGTCGGGGAGCTCGGCGCTTTAGGAGGCTTTTCTGCGCTTCTTGCATCTTTCACAACCGCCCCCCCCCAACTCGGCCCCCTCCCCCAGCCCTGCTCGGCGCTCACAAGCTCACAGATCACCCTCCACCCGCTTTCTCCAACTCAGTGCATTGTAGGGTGCAGCCTTTCTTTTTTTCCTCCCGCTCTCTTTTTCTTCCTTTTCCTCGCGTCGGTTTAAGCAACCGTGATCTGTGAATAAACAAAGTCAGTAAACAACCGAAAAAAACATTCTAGATCCGAATTCCAGGAGGGTAAACTTTCCATGCCACGTCACACTTCAGCAAATTTGCACAGATATTATATTGCCTCCCCCCTACTTTATTATTCTGTTTTTTTTTTTTTTTTGCCAGGATCCCATTGTACTTAACTGAATTTTATAACGCTGATCGATATCTTGGTAAAATATTCATTTTTAAACTAGCGGGCAGTGAAATCTTTGCTTTGTGTGCTAAAGTCAACAGTCGCTCGGTTTGAGCTCAAATAAATGCGGAGATGCCTCGGCTGGGAGCAGTCGGCCGCCTCCCTCCGCGCGCTGGACGCTCCGCCGCCGCCGGTCAGCTTCACGGCAGGTAGGGTGCGCGCCCACACGGGGGCCGCGCCTGGGTCCCCGAGTCAACGTTGGCCCCCCACTCGCGTCCGCGCGCCTCTCCTCCCCCAGCCAGTCCTTCCGCGGTCTAGGGCTCCTCGGCTGGGGGCGGGGGGGGGGCGAGGGCGGGAGCGGGAAGTTGGGAGAGGGAGTGAAAAGCCAAGTCGGCAAGAAGCTAACCCTTAGGTTTGGAGATGTCTCTTTTGGCAGGGGATTTTCTGAGCCTGCACGGTATGGCAGGAGACGGTCTCGACGCGTTACAAACTCAGACTGAATCTGGAGTCTGAGCACAAAGTTTTGGTGGGGTCTCTAAGTTGTGGGGTGCCTCGATAGGGCCCTGCAGCCTTTCCGGGCTGGGGATTCCGTCCCAGAGGCCTTCGAGTTTCCCAAGGACAATGGGGAATCGGGGGTGGGTAAATGGCCTTGGCCTCAGAGCAGGGCGCAGGGGTCAGTTCGAAATGACATGCTGGTACTGGGTAGCTGGACGGTAGAAGTCGGAGAGTGGCGACGCCTTTCCCCACAGGCGGGCAAAGGTTTCATGCAGTCTCGGCATTTTTCAGGGAAGCCCTTGGCAGAGGTGACATGTGAGGGTCGGTGCCACCCGGGAACAGGAGAAAGGCAGAGCTTTTCAGAGAAGCCAGTGAACTTTCGTTCTCGCCACAAGTAGTGGCTGGTGGCCTTTACGCACAGGTGCGCAGTACTAGTCCAGGAATTTTGGGGGTTACCAGCCCCGTCCAGGAGGAAAAGTCAGAAACCCATCGTGGGGCACGTTACCACCCGATTGTCCTGGCAGCTGTCCGGGCAGGGGCACGCTGCAGTGCGGGAGGACGCGAGTTCGGAAGACAGAAATGAACCGATCGCATCTTCTTGCAGCCTGCAGGAAGATGCCGGCTGGGAAAACTAACAGTTCGATATTGCTGGTTGAAACCACAGTACCCTGGGCTCTGGAGGACAGAAGTACGGAAAAGGTGTCTAGTCTTTGCTCTTGGGTCTATCAGGAGCCCCCTCTTCCCAAATCTGCATTTCCCCTGGGGTTTTGCGTAGAGCACTGAGTATCCAGCCTTGCAAGAGGGCGGGTTGACTGTAATTCCGGGTATTTCGCCAGGAGGCGAGACTCCAGGTACCCGACCCACCTAAATTGTCCGCCACCCACTGGAAACTTCTTTCTGTCTGCGCCGCCTTCCCTAAATTCCCTGAATCCAAATGGACAAAAATTGTTCCTGATAACTGACAGGGTCAGTTATGTAAGCACCTCCACGTGTGCAGACCCTGGGCGCCGGCCCCCTACTTCCTCGGTGCTGGGAGCCCCTAGCCTTTGTCCACCGAGCCCGAGGCTGACGGGGAGCGCACCAGCAGTCCTCCATGCCTGGCTCTGGCTGGCGCGCCTGGTTATCTTCCCTGAACAAGAAGAAACGCCTGCAGGACACAAGGCGAGGCTAATCGTTTTTAAATAATTAATGCCTCCCCGTTCGGCTGGTAATGCTCGGCCTCGAATCCGTCAATTACTTGTCATTAGACGAGTGTCGCCCCACGGCCTTTCCTCCAGCCTTTGATGGCGCCCGGTCACCTAGCCCAACCCACTTCACCGAGGAATTAAAAGGTGCCCAGTCTTTGAGAGCGGGTGCAGAGCAGCGGCGACTCTAATTCAGTGCGAGTTTTGAAAGAAAGACCCTTGCTGAAGAGATGTAATCTTCCAAATGGGCAATTTAAATGCCTGATCTTTATCGCCTGCCTTCTCCTCCTGAGTTTATAAAGAGAAGGCTGTCCTCAGTGCTTTGGGGACCTTTTAGTATGGGGATGTGGAGGGGAGAAGCTAGAGAGAAGGCTTAATGGGGTATAAGGCGAGGCATTGGTTCAAGAAGGTACCTTGGGGTAACTGGTTTTCTCATGGGCAAAGCATCTTTCTAAGCATGGGTGTCTGGAGGTCTTGCGGTTTGTGATGGGGGTCACTGAGACAACTTCTGGAATGCGTAGGCCAGAGGTATCTAGAGAATTAGGCAGGGCCTTTTCTAGTTGTGAATCTTCCCCATGCAAGGGTCAATAGGAAATGGAACCCCCTCAGACCTGCAGCCAACATGGACCTGGTGTAGCTAATACCCCAAACTTGTGGCCCCCAAGTTCTGCCACAGAAATGTCTCTACACACACACACACACACACACACACACCTCCTCAGTGCCACCAGTCCAATTTGCTTCCCCGGCTGCAGCAAAAGAACAAGATTTCAGACCCTAAATGCCTTAGCTGGGTCAGGGACACCCAGGACACCAGCCCCTGGTGACAGCACCATGGCAACCCAGACTAGCCAAGGGTTTGCTAATGAAATTTTTTTAAAAGAAAAGAATAAAGGAGAAAAACTTCCCAAAAGTTTATAACTCGATGTAATTAATTAAACTTCTGCTGCTTCCTTTCTCTGACAAATGTTCTTTGGACAGGATAGATAGATAGATAGATAGATAGATAGATAGATAGATAGATAGATAGATAGATAGAGATAGATAGATACACATATATACATACATATATATATATATATACAGATACTGAAATATCTATATCTATCTATCTGAGGGTCTCAGAACAGTATATGCCTTCTCTTGAGCCGAAACAATATATTCTTTCTAGAACCCTCATCGGTTGCAAAGATAGTTCCCCTCTCAGTTTTATAACAGACTTCAGATCACAAATTTTCTATACCCTTATCGCCCCCATCCAGGTTTGACTTTCCTCTGAAAAGAGAGGAAAACATATATAGGGGTGGGTGGACCAAAAGATTAAGAGGAGGAGAGAGAAACTTTTAAAAATGGATGGAGGAGCTGACTGGAACAAGCTGGTATGGCTCCCCACCCGCCCCCCACCCCACCGCTCCCCGAGATCCTGGACTGTTCCAAAACTCCAGGCAAACCTACTTGCTAGGGCATTCTACGCTGATTGGGATTTTTTGAAAAATTCCTTTTTGATGAGATGCACCGGATACCGGCAGGATGTTGCAGGCACCTCCAGAGACAAGCAAACACAAATTGCATGCAATAGATGAGTGTTTTCCAGTGGTGCTCAGTGGGGTCCCCAGCTCCTGGTGGGCTTCTTCTCCCTTTGACAAAACTCCCAGGGAGCTCCCTACCCCCAAGCACTCCAGGGGTTGCCTCGGAAGCCTAAATCCTGGGGCATCTTCCCCATTCTGTTCACAGCCTTCCTGCCCTCTCTCTTATCCTTTTTCTCCTTTCTTCTTTAAAACAATCATGTGTGTCCCCCCTCTCCCCCTCCTGCCATTGTATTTGTTGATGACCTAACACGCTCACACCAAAAGCCACACACAGAAAACCAACAACGTGGGATGGGAGGAGAGACCAATTATGATTGAGGCTAACAAGCGGGGAACACCCAAGTTGAGGCCGGCTGTCTCCTGGGAGACTGATGGAGGCTTATTTTACAAGCTGTCATTCCATCCTGGTCGCTATTGCCAGACTGGAGGTGATTCCTGATCTCCCCTCCCCCTCAACTCCTGCATCCTTGGAACTGATTCCAGAAATTTTTTTTAGATCCTCTGCAGAAGATGTTGCCACCAAAGTCCCTCTTGTGCACGGATAGAGAGGACGGGATTGTTTAATAAGCATACAACTATATGCTTATTTTCCACATTAATGGCTGTTCCTCCACAAGCTCACTGTCAATAAGACACAAAGTGGTCAAATGTTAAAGTCACCCCTCCACCCGGGGTTCCTATTAAAAGGTACTGACTTTTTTACTTTCTTTCCCTCTGCCTCTCCCTCTCTAAAGTGGGTGGGGGACACTTTTTAGTGTTAGATAATACAGCTGATAACTGAGAGTGCTGAAGAAAGCAACAAAAATTGAGTTGAGTTCATTCATGCAAAACTAGAAGTCTCACCTTCTCATTAAAGCAAGTGCCTGGGGTTTAACCCTCTTTTGAAGCTAATTGGAAGTAGCAATATTCCCTGCAATGTCAAAATGCACTGCTAGCAATATCATATTAATTTGACTTAAACATATCAGTTAACTGAAGGAAAATTTCAGCAGCTTAGACACATGTGTATAAAGAAAAAAATAACAGAGTATTATAAACATTTGAACTTTGGAATAAAATTGTTGTTTTTTAGTTCTGTGTGTTTCATAGATTCCACTTATACTTGCTGAAATGGTTGAGACCTAGACTCTCTTCATAGGTAAACTTGCTTTTTCCTTAGTTTCATTTATTTGAAAATAATAAAACACAGGGTTCAAGAAAAAGTAGGAATATTTTTTGTAACAGGGCTGGTAACGACCCCAGTAAATCAAAATAAAATTGCACCCATGTCAATTTTGACTTGTTATTTCATTACAAATAGAATCTTAATTCCTTAATCCTCTGTTATCACAAAGCAGACATAAACTACAGGATGAATTTTGTTGAAAAAAAAATTCTCACATAAAGAAAGGCATACAACTCCTAACTTGAAGACATAAAAGTGAATTACCTCAAAACAGGAAACATAACCCCGTCAAGTGTTTGGAGGGCAGAGCTTAGGAGGAACTAAGGCTTGCAGCAGTGGGTGGCTGCAGAACTGAGGAGGGTAGGTGGTTGATGATATTTTCTGTGAAGGGAGAAGGTGATAGGCAGGGCAGGACCTGACTCACAGGGAGCTCTGTATGGAGACCAGAGGTATCTTTATCACAGGAATCAGGATGTCAACATGTGTGCACTCTCCTGAAAAAATATGATCCTTTACTTAAACTTTCTGCTTGCCTTACCTCTAAAATTCCAAATTAGAAAAGCATTCCCTTTAAAACAAAGGACATCAATTCCACTCTATTTTGTGGAATTGCATTTACTCTGCAATTCTAAACTACACTATTAAACTGAGCTGTTCACACACAGAAATAAATTGTAACTTCAAAGTTTTTTGACTGTGAAGTTTCTCCCTCTACATAGAAGAGTGAGTCCAATTCTTAGCAAAACATATGGCCTTTTTTAGCTACCATCTTAGTGTTTCTTGTCTCCCCCACCCCCATACAACCATCATCTCTGTTTCTCAGTTTTACTCAGTGCAGTCGCCATGCAGGGTGGGGTCCCCTATACACCAGGCACCAAACTAGGTGTCTTTATGGACGTGACCACTTTTAAGCTTCCTCAATCCCACAGGTAGATGTCAGAATTTAAGAGTGATGGTCCTTGGCCAGAAAAATCAGGAAACTTGCTCCAACTTCAGAGTTTGTCACTGAACTCAAATCTTTCAACTCTGTGTTCTTTCAACTTCCCTTGACTTCATACAAGCCTAAGGGCAGACCTTTCCCATTGCGATGCATTTGGAAACCTCCCTTCCACCAAACCTCCAAGATTGTGAAGTAAGCAGCTGATGGTGAAAGGGAAAGCTAGAAGTATTAAATGAAGGCTGGAAACAAACAGGAAGAGATCAAGAAGAGCAAGCCTTGGGTGCTCCTTGGAAGGATGGTGGAGGCCCCACATGCTGTCCTCAGAAGGGTTAGGGAGGGTTATGTCTGTGATTCAGCTAAATTCTTATTTGCTCTTTTGGAGCATCACAGTTCGAATGCCAGTGTGACCATAGTCCCTCAAAATTGGTCAGAGGGTCAGTCAGCGCTATGGTGTATAACTCCTCCCCATGGAAGCATCCAGGGCTAGGTGGCTAATGCTGAAAAGGAGACAGAGAGACATTCCGCAGCTGGATGGCTCTTGTATTGCGATTAGAAAGAGGAAATGCCAAAGAAGGGAAAATGTCAGGGACAGAAACAATAGGCTGACATATGGGCTTAAAACCATCCACAGAACCAAATTATTTCTTGAGATGCAGTCTGTCAGCCTTATTTCTGTTAGTCTTATTTCTTGGGATTCTGGAACAGAGGTTAGGAATTTCCAATGAGACACCTACTTCTGACCTCTCCTGACTTGCACCTGGTGGCCAGGCTGCACAGGTGACAGCACAGCTGGGATGCCCATACTACCCCAACTGGGTTCCAGTGTATCCTTGGCCCAGCCCCACTTGCATGAACTGAGAGCCCCAGACCCCTCCACATCTCCTCCCACATACACAAATGCAGGTGGAGATAAACACTTGACTCTGGGTTTTGCCCCTGCATTGTACCTGAAAGAGAGATGTGGTCCAACACTCAGTGGGTCTGTAGTCCGGGAGGTGAGCAGCATTCACACACAACTGAGCTGTGCTTGAGCACTCAAGAGGTATGTGGTCCAACACTCAGTGGGTCTCTAGTCTGGGAGATGAGCAGCATTCACACACAGCTGAGCTGTGCTTGAGCATATGTGAGTGCCAAAGATGGATGCCGCTCCCACCAGGCTCTGGGACACACATGGAACTGAGCACTGGCCTTAGGACAAATGGGATGTAGACTTGGCACAAAGGTTTCTTTTTCTTTTCTACACACTGGAAGAAAAGTTCCCTAGGACTATCTATTTATAGTGGAATTTATTGTCCCATTTAGTGTGTGTGTGGGATCCTGTAGAGTAAGTATCATCCATTTTGAGATTTTGGTGAAGAGGTTTTGAACAACTGGACTCTGAGGTTAGGCCCTGGACATATGACGTCCAGGGCATGGGGCTGAGCAACTCTCTGAAGTGAACTAGTTATAGATTAAACCAGACACGCCACTCCAAACTGGACAATTGAGGTACTGAACTAAGATGGTGAGAATGCAGGGAGAACAAGGAGTTAACCCATACCAGAGTGGGTGCTTAGCCTTCTGAACACTGCAAAAGAGGAGAATGTAATCTGGGGGCTGTTTATGGGGACAGGTGAGGGTGGTTATCCAATTAAATGTTGTCCACTCTTCATTTTAATTACCATTCCCCTCCTACCAGTAGGGTTTGCCAATTAAAGGCCAATCTCTCTTGATTTCTTTGCTTTTAAAGGACATTTTGATTCATCCAGGCAGACAATTAAATCCCCCTCTAGCCTCTCCCTTCCTAGAGCTCTGGAACAGGCAATTCTTCCTATCTCTTGCGTATCTAGCAGCGGGAAGGAGTTGATCTCAGGTGCTAACCTGCAGTTATCAGAATGTCAGTCTCATTTCGGGAGCTCAACTCTGGAACCCAAGGCGATCCTTCCATTGATTGTGAAAAGCCTGTTTAGATTTTGCTGTTGCTCAGTAAACAACTAAAAGTAACTGCAGAATTTCTTCCTTGCATTCAGCAGAATCTCTCTCCCTCCTCCTTCTCCCTCTTTTTTTCCTCTCTCTCTCTCCCTCCTCCCTCTCTCTTTCCCTCCCTCACGTTCCTATGCAATCACAAAGGGACAGTCAGGACACAATCCCATAGCTAACTTCTCCCTACCCCACCCCTCAGCTGCTGAGTCCTTCTGTGTGTGCTGCCCTTCCTCAAGGACTCAAATCTTTCTCATAGGATTCAGCCTTTCAAGTCCCTGTGTCCATAGGTAAAGCTCTGGAGAAAGAGTTGCCCACTTGAGTTCCCTACCCCTCCACCTCAGAAAAGTCCCCAGCTGGCTAAAATACACCCAGGGACGTCCCTGGCCATTCGTGCCTCACCTCCCTTCCCCCACTCAAGTCCCTCCCCAATGGAGTTCCCAGTCCAGCTTTGATAAGCCTGTTGCAGCTCCATTCCAGCTGAACTAAGTCGGGGCTGGGCGGCTATTCCACTGTCTTCCATGCCAGAGTGTGGCCTCTGGACCCAGTGGCAAGGTTCTTGATACAGATCTCTTCAGAGATAAAAGAATCAAATCGACAAACTTACTGTGATGATTCAACTTTTAAGGTTTTTAACAAGATCTCCATTTAGTCCGCAGTCACCAGTAGATAAAGATGATTCCTATTGTCCACAATTTCCAATTCCCTGAATAGGCGATTTGTTTTAATTAGGTCCCCTTCATTTAGTTTTATCTCTAGGAATAGGTTTGCTCTCAAGTGATAGTGTTCAACGTGCACACTCTGCCATCTATTTGTGTAAAATAAATAGAAAGACATAATTGCCAGCCATCCACGACAATATAAGAGATTAGTACAAATCCTAACAATGATAATTTAAAATTCAATAATTGTCAAAAGACAGTCAAATGATCAAGGACAATTTATTGACGGCATTCCACACAATCAGCCTAGAACTACTGTTTATTTTTTTTAAATTAAGGAGTTTTCTTTTCCAAAGTTGGTACAATTTCAAATGAAATTTTTGTCTGCCTTTAATTAAGCCTTCCACATGATAAAAATTTATTTTACATATTAGATCACCTTATAATACCAGTAATTCCCAAGCCAAAAAAAGAAAAGAAGCTTGTTAAGTTTCACAAATCTAATTTCTGGATCTTTTCTTTCCAAGATAACTAGACCTGAATATTTTAAAAATTTAAATTGTGAGCCTTGTCTGAGAAATCCCTGAATTAATCCCCCCCCCCAATAAAGCAAATGCAATTTGTAAATTCTTAAAACTTAACATAGAAATAGCTTTCTCTGAGTGTCAAGTTCCACGGTACTGTACATCAAACAAAGAAATATATTTTTATATTGAAAAAATAGTTCCTGAAATGAGATAGTTACTTTATTACATAAGGTTCCCCTGGGCAAACCAATAAAGTCTATTATTTCTTTGCTCCATCCCCTTTCTGGCACAATTTTGTAAAGAAGTATAAAATGCATCTGGGATTTTGATCTATTTATTATATGCCAATCTGCATATTTGATGAGGCTCACATTTCTTTGCACAAGGTATAGCATGTTGGTGTGTCCGAGGAAAGGGAAGATGCCGTCCTCCGAGTGACTGTCTTGCTGCTATTTCACAGGCTCCTCACAGCATTCTCTGAGCCATTGTTACTGACAGTGCTATTTTGGTAAATATCAGCTTTGATGTGGTGAAAGCTTGTTATCCAGTTTCTCTTGGCATTTCCCCCCAAATTTTATGTTTGAGAAAATGGCTCGTTGGTGCTAATTAAACTTTTCCTTACAAAGACTATTTCTATATGTCAGCATTTGTCTTCGTAACAATAAAAATTACACTAAAAACGTTTCCGAGGGACAGGAATATACTGGACATTTTGGATTGCATAAAACTATTAATAAAATGCAGAACATGTTTCTGGGTAACAATAAAATAGATTCCATATACAAGCGAAATTTGTTTTCTTTCCCTCATCCCTGGTGCAGTGCTGGTCCAGGTCTGTCCACACCTGGAGAGTAGTTTAGATATTTTGTAAAAGTTCCCACCTCTGGGTCCCAAGAAAACTGCGCTAAATTTTGAAAAATTAATTCAGGAGAAATCTGCAGATTTCGTGGGGACGCGGGGTGACCTCCCATGGCACCCTGAGCCAGCGACGTTCTGTTTGGTGCAAGGGGCGCAAAACACGACCTAACACTGTTTACACGTGTATTCAGCCATGAAATTGAATATTATCAAAGTTGAAAAAAATGCAAATCAAATTAAAACCAGAGAAAATTGTCTTTGGAATTACAGCGGCTTGGAGCCCCCAAGTGTTTGCTTAAATTGAGGCATTTAGAAAATGGAAAACCTGTAAACTGTCCCCCTTTTGTTCCGGCGCTCCCCCACTCCCCTAGGTATGAAGTTTGTTCTTTATTTCCACTCGATATAAATGGAGCCTCCGGTATAAATCATTTGTCCTGGGCATCAGTCATATTGGAATAAGAGTTTACTATAAATAATAAATGTTTCCCTTTACCTAATTGTTACTAAAGCCGGGCTGCTTCAGAAACCCAGCGGCACCCGCTTTCCGAAATCATTCCGGAACGAGCTCCAAGGCTCTGTCCGTGGCGCGTTTGCTCCCTTTGAGTGTGGGGAAAGCGCCCGCCGCAGTCTCGCTAAAGCCCAGCTCCAGCGCTCCGGAGGCGGGCGGCGCAGTCTTGGGGAGCGCGACTGGCTCGTCTCACCCCGGTTGCGCGCCCCCCCGCCGCCCCCCCGCAAACTCCGGGATCCACACACCCCGGGCGGCTGAGCAGCGGGTTTTTGCGTGTTGGCTGCTTGGTCATCTGAGCGAAGGACGCAGCCTGGGAGCATAGTCGGGTCTACGAGGGCTTTCCCACGTCGGCCAGCAAAGCCCGCGGGGATGTGCGAAACCAAGGGTGCGTGAGGGGCTTCGCTTCCCCACCACTCAATGCTCATTCCACTGACACAGGGCTTCCCAGGGTCTTGGTGGAGGTGGCCGGGAAAGAGAAGTGCCAGATACGTGCTATTCAGAGGGGAAAAAAGAAAAATCTACAGAAGGACAGTCACCCTAGTCGCTTTCCAAATTCTAAAGCGCTGGCAAGCGACCTGGGCGGCCAACCCACCCGACAACCCCACCCCCAGCAGCCTGGGCGCTGCAAACTTTATCCCCCTCCTGCCCCTCCCTTTTCCCTCTCCGGCTTCGCTGCAAACGCGCCCGCCCGGGGATCTCCTACAGGTGCCAAGGGCGGCCGCGTTCGGGGAGCGCCCGCACGGCCCCGCGGCCGCGGGCAGGACGCACAGGTGCAAGGGCCTGGCTGCGCGGAGCAACCTGCGGTCAAGGGTGCGAACAAGACGCCGCGGCTGCGGGAGCTGGGCCGAGGCAGCCACGCCCACTAACCTTCACGGGGCCTGCGGGGGACCCTGGCGATGCTGGGTTATGCTGGCGCGACCTTGGAACAACTTGCGTCAACCCCTATGACCTCTAAGGATTTTTATTTCGCCCCGCAGGCTGCGTGCGCTTCCTCGGGCTCTACGCCTCATCCACCCTGACCGGCTCTGGAGCCGGGTGGCGGGTCTGGGATGGCCAAGGGCGGTCTGGCTTGTTCTCCCCTGAGGATGAGGAATGGTGGCGGCCGCGCCGCTCAACTCCCTACAGGCCTTCCTCTCTGTGCTCCCTTCTTTATGGAGCAGTCCCAGTTCCAAAATGGTGTCAATTCGGTCCAGCGAACCTCATGGGGCGGGTGGGGGATAGCGGAAACCAATTTTCAGTTGAAACCTGACCCATCTTTCCTTTCCAGAACCCCTGTTCAACTGTGTCTGAGAAAACAGATGTACACTGCTCAGAGTTTTTACCCGCCTATAAGTTACGTTCGTGTTTCGGAGATTCAGGACCCTTTTTGCAAAGACAGTCGTGGAGGACACGTTTATGTTTGTTGTTTTCACAACCAAGCAAAGGAAACAGCAGCCAATTAAAATGAAATATTTTTATTTGCCTCGCACGTTGTCAGTGATTTGCCTCCGGGGAGCCACAATTTTCCCAAGCCTGTTAACGGGTGACAATGAATGAGTGCCTCGTGTAATTTAATTTTCCTGTCACACTAAATAGAGCTACATTGTAAACCTTAGATCTACTCTTACTGATAGGATCGCCTTGTTTTGCCATTTGCACCATAAAGACCCCCAAAAGGGACACTGTATTGTGACCTCTACTCTTGAATTATTCAAGAACTTAATGACATTTTCCATTTTAAAAAGGAAACTAATTGCCATTGATGTAAAGCATGTGACCTTCTCTCCGTGTGGAGTATGAGAATGTAACCATCTGTATGTGGATATAGGAACTGCAGAAATTAACTAAAAATAGGAGAAAGATGAGAAACCTTCACAAATGAGCTCCAGTTTATTGTTTAATTTCACCCAGAGCCTTAACTAGTAATCTTACAAAGTTCTCTTCACCTAAGCTAAAATGTGTATAAAGTCTCAAAAATCTCAGCCTGAATTTTGGACATGGCATGACTTTTTAGCTGGGATGGGACATTAAAAAAAATGAATTGGTCTGCATTAATGTGAAATTATTTTGTGTGATAAAACAAAACGGTTCATAGCTTGTTCTCCTTGGCTTTTCTTAATTTAATTACATCTTACTCAATAGGAAAACAACAACAACAACAACAACAAAACCTCAACTACTATAAATAAATTGCCCCTCAGTGTTTGTTGTTTGACTCAGTCTAAGGTTTTCCAGGAAAGCCTGCATTGAAATTCTTCAGTCTCAGAATTCTCACTCTTCGAATTACTTGAAAATGGATGCTTATCTTTCCTCAAAGTAAAAAGACTCCCAGTAATATCCTAGTGTCCTTCTACTCTTTTCCAACACCCAAGAGGAAAGCACAAGGAGAGAGAATGGGCTTCTACCAAAGCACTTTAACTTCATATACTCACAGATCAATGTACAAAAATGATCTGATACTATTCCTGATTTATGTAAATACACAAGCAAAATGAACCATTTTAAAGAATGGGAGTCAATTGGAATGGTGGGGTGCAAAATAATTTCCTGTGCTGGGCTATAGATACTTCTTTTGAAATTTTAAGTGATGCTTGAGACAAGGAACAGGCAGTTCTTTTAAAATAAGTGTGCCCTGGCATCATTGAGTACTAAGTATCCTCTCTGTGTTAGGCTGTGAATCCAGATCTATATCTTGTAGAATTTCTGGAAAAGACTATAAACTATATTTGAACATCTAACTTGATTATGATAAATCCCACATTACATCAACATATTTGACATAATTGCTGCTATTTCAAAATTCCAGCTCCATCCGTGGACATGTTTTAAAGACTATTTTAAATAAGATTGTCATGAAAGCATTATTAATTACCCAAGGTGTGCAATACAGCAACTAGTTTCATGTTTCTTTAAAAGAAACTTGTTTGCCTTGTTGATATTATGCACTCTTTGTGTGCAGTAACAAGGCAGAAAGTTTTGAGTAAGGATACATATAGTTCTGTTGCTAAACAATAAGGACATTCTTAAGAATATGTTTGAAAACATTTTCAAATTGAGAGAAGATGGTAGATGGGTGGAAAGAGTAATGATCCACCTTCTTGCATGTGCCCTGTGACAAAAGTGACACTTTATGGGTCAAATGTTAGTTTAGTTTTAGACAATTTTCATTTAGCACCCCATATTTTTAAATGACTTGATATAGTTTCTAAGACTTAGGAGAAATTATGTGTTTTTTACAACATATCTATATTATCATTCTATAGTCAGAATTGAGTAATTTTTCCACAATGACATTATGCTCCCAAAATGAGAATTTCATTCACCTTTTAAAATTTTCACCATGGAGAGATTACAGTTATTTTTCATTTTAAAAAACAACTCTCTTAATCTAGGAACACTTGAGGACATTTTAAATGCTTCAAAGTTTAGGGCATCTTTGGGGCATAGCAAAGCCCTCTCCTGGCCCCTTTCTAGATCTCATTCTCTTCTGAATGGATTTCTGTGTTGACAATTCAGGAGGAAAGGGATTTTTATATTCACTGAGTTGAGTGGTTGGTTCTAGATGGATAAGCAAGAGATTTCGATTCAGGACCATGATTCATCCAGGTCCAATACCCCGCCCCTTCACCCTGCAAAACAAAACAAAACAAAAAACCAAACAACTCCCCAACAATGTTGAGAAGCATCCTCATTTGATTTTTTAAAAAGGGCAAATCATATTCCTTTCCCACAGAAAGGGATGGTCCATTAGTTCTTCATCTGTAAAATGGGTCCCTTATTTCTCCCTCTAACCTGGTGTGAAGGGCCACACGGAGACCATGGTTACAGTTGTGGCAGTGGGAGAGTTCAATAGTGTTTTGTACTTTGGTTATTTTTAAGGATGCTCAGCATGCCCTGGAAGGGGAGGATGAGGCAATTACAGAGGGGAAAATGTTAGCTAATGAAATTTACTCAGCTATAGTATCAAGCCAGCCTGTCCTTATTCATATACAATTTATTCAGTTTTTAGGTTTTAGCAGCTGTTTGCAAACATACTAGGAGTCTTGTTTGCATCCATTATTTTACCCCTCCACCACCTACCACATAAGAAGACGAATATGTGCATGTTTTACCTTCATTCCTGAATTTATTAGACCCTTTGTTTCCCACCCTTAAATATTTTACTTGCTGATACAGTTTTTAAAATGCCAGAGCTGGCGAAAGTTGATGACTCTTCTTTTTATTTCTATTTACCTCTTTTATTTATCTGAGTGGATGCACCTGCATATATTTACTGGACTTTTTTGATGGCCATTTTTCTTCTCTTGGGAAATGCCATCAAGATGGCTCAACTCTGACATGATTATTAAAAACACCTCTTCAAAAGCTCAGCTTCTTCTGTTTAGTAAATATTTATTTTATAAACACAGATTGCAGTCTGACTCTGTGTCAGGGTTCTGCTAATTCACAGAGTTTGTCCCTGGATAACAAGATGGTGACAAAGTCACTCAATGACATTTTCCAGCACAAGCAAATTTGGCTGTGGAAATAATCCCCCTGTTCTTATGTGTTCTCTTTCTTCATGGAGTTAGGGGTACGCAGCTCCTGAAGGATTTTCTGCATAATGTGTGAGGCCCAAGTGTTATGATACTGGTTCTTTAGGAGAACAATTTGGCGCTTGAATCATGGAGTAATTAAAGTCCAGATGAAATAGACCTTGAGATCACTGAGGCTCAAGCTTTAGGCATCAATTTTGTAAGGAGAATACAAGAACTTTGCAAGACATGCCATTAACATAGCTCACTTTTCAAACAAAATTCGGTGACTAACTCTCTTGACTGCATTCTTAGGTTTTCTCTATTTTAGACACAGCTATTAGAACAAAAAGACAAAATTGGCGAAGGATGTTTATCTTCCCCAGGGGCCCATGTGGCTTCAAGTGCTCCAGTTCTTCCCCACCCTGAACTTTGACACTGCAGAGTATCCACGTCAGATTGCGTCTGGACGTTTTCCTCAGATTTTTCCATGAATATCAACAGAGGAATGAGACTGTTCATAGAGAAATGATGGGCCCAGTCCAGTTGGGCACTGTGCATGAATATGGAGCCCTCAGGGTAAGGGAAGAGGAGACCTGAGCATCAGGACATGTCTCTCGGACCACGCCACCAGGTCAAGCCCTGATAACACTTGTCAACACAAAGACACTAAAATATACAAATTGCTGCGCCAATTGAATGTTCTCAAGTAGACATTCCACCTCCCCGGTTACTAAAGCTTCCAATGAAGAAAAAGTTATAAGTGGATGATTTTTATAAGTCCCTCACCAAAACAGGAGTGACTGGCCTCAGACAGCACTACTTTTCCTGGTCCAGGAAAATTCCAGAAATTCAGAGTCATTGTTTGATGTGAACAAACCCAACCTTCTGGGCCTTTCATTGCTGGCTAATAAAATGTAGAAAATGACCCTGCTCTCACACAAAGAGGACTAGTGCCCAGAGGATGAAGGGGCTCTCTGTGCCCCTGGGTGGGCAAAGCAGGCAAACTTTCCCTAAGGAGCCCTGAACACAATGGGGCACACGAACAGCCCAAGGCACACCCTGCAATGCCTCTGCCATCTGTCCTCCATGGCACACTCACTGAATGCTGCCTCTGGGTTATTCTGAAAGGAAGGGCACCGCCAGGACCCAGGCATGGACAGTATGGAGAGTGTTTATAGTATCATTTCTAATTATTGGGGCAAAAGAAGGATGGAACTGAACCTAATGAAAGTGAAAACATGTCAACCCCAAAGGACACAACACTCCTCTCCTTCCCTTTTGAAGACTGAGTGTCCTTCACAAACTGGTCATTTGCTGCATGGGGGTTTCGAACATAATGTGATTTCTCAGTGTGCTTTGTCTTTGTGGAGTGGCTTCAGAAAGTCCTTGAAGTCCTCAGCCTTAAATCCATGTTAAAAGGGGAAGCCTTTTTTTTTTTTTTTTTTTTTTGGTTGGAGGAAACATTGACCCAGTCTGCACTCTGGGTAAACTAGGGCTAACAGCTTGATATCATCGGCGAGGTACTTATTAACCGCCACTCATTTGCAGGATCAATATTTCCAGCAAAGGAGTCAACACTCAGGATACACCACTGCATCTCGCTTTTTCCTTGACACACGATTTATTTTATAAATGCATCTGAAGGAGAAGAAAGGCAGTACGAAGGACTGTGTCTTTTATCTCCAGGATATGCAAAGCACATTTATTTTCAGCTTTTATCTCTGGAATTGTATGTTGATCCCATACATATAGATTGATTTTGTTCAGGTAGATAATGAAAAGTCAAGTGGAAAATTACACAATGGCACTCACGATCCTGGTCTTATATCGGTATATAAATTGGTTTATTATTTCATTCTTTTGAAGAAGCTCCCCCTCCTTTTTTTTTGGTACCAGAAAACTTCAAAATACATGATGTTGTCAGTTTCACTGCATTTCCTTTTGGGGGAGGGAGAAGAAGGAGGTGATTGCTTTTGCTCCCTTTGCTAATTGCCTTGGTTAAATGAGATTTCACAGAGGTGTGTCCTTGTAGTTTTCTGTCACCCAGTTCCCTTTACAGTCCTGCAGGCAGTTTTAGTAACTTTGGGACCTTTCTGGACCAGAACAAAGATGTCCATCTAACACTTCACATTATGTAGGTGGGTATTTTTGTCATCCCAGGCAATTCTAAATTTGGTCACGATGACTGAAAACGATGCCCCACCCCCTCCTGCCCCCCATCCCCGCATCAAGAGGCCAGGGGCGAGAGCTGGCAGCAGGATAAAGGCCACCATCAAGGGACAGCTTGGAGCCAGAATCCTGGAGGAAACGTTATTAATAAACATCTCCTGGACATTTGGTAGCCCGTGGAGCTTGCTCCAGCTTAAAGCAATTAATTCAGGACACTGACATAAACTCTCCAGGTCTTTGACAGCTTGGAGCTGAAATAAAAATGCTAGTTCTCCCGGGAAGAGAAGAGGATGGCGAGCTCTTTTCTGGACTGTTTGCTTATAGGCCCAGAGAGCAACCTTCCTTGCAGAATGAAATGCAAGGGCACAAACAATGTACCAGGGAGAGAATAGAAGATGGGAATGAACAGTTTGAACTATTTGCTCAGCAGAAGGCCTCCACAAAGCTGGGGCAGCGGTTTTCCCATGCAGCCCCCATCCCCTCCTTGGGTCTTTTGTTGTCCCCTGTCTCCTTTGGCCAGATAAGGGCACAGCTGCAGTGTTGCAGCTCAGTAAGGCTCTACTTATCCCCCGCAATCTCGGGGTGCCTTTACTGTAACTGGTGAGGGCTGCTGTCTTTATTTTACAAGGAGGTGGCAGAGGAGAGAAAGGAAAATGGAGGAGAGCATGGGGAGGGACTTGGGGCTGTGGGATGCCCTGTCTCTGATTTGTGGTTTTTGTCTTTCTTGAATCCAGGCTGTGATCAGACAAAGTCTTCATGGGACATTTAAATTGAAGGGTTCAGTGATTTGTTCTGGTTGCCAGGCCAAAATGTTGCTTTATGGGGAAAAGAGGGGAAAGAAATGTGGGTGTGTAAGGCAGGACATGGGTTAAGGGACTGAAGCAGAAATTTCGACTTAAGCTATCAACTTCTCTGACTGTTGAAATAAAGGGAAAAGTTTTGCATCATCTATTTAAAAATTGTATTCAGTGATGATTTGTCACTTCTGAAAATCATTCTGGACTCTTCCTTTCTTTCCACACTTATTTTGTTTAGGATCTAAGTGAATAGAGGTTGCTGGAATCAGGATAAAAACAGGATGAGCTAGAAAAGGGATATAAAATATACTTTTGTAATTGCCATAAATTATACCTTTCATCAGAGTAAATGTCATGGAAAATAGAATCAAAATGTTCTTTCACATTTGCTCTTCTTCAGCAAGTCTGTTTTAAATGCCATTAAGTGAAAGTAGATGTGATTATAATATAAGAAAAAGCACAAAGTATGGCTTATGTTCAGTTGATTTTAAAGTTAAAATCTAATACAGGTTTGCACTGCGGGGTGTGTGTGTTCCAACTCAGTGGGTTTTGCCAGTGATGTTGGTTTTAGGAGCTACAATGCTTAATTCTATTGTAATAAGGTTGATTTAGCTTGAATGGTTTTATAAGGTGAAAAGGCAAAAACTTGAACATAAAAGAAAATTAATGCCTGGCTATGATTGCAGTAAATATTCACAGTCCAGAAGCCCACCTGCGGGAAATACAAAGTTTCTATGCTGTTTGTTTGAATTGATTTTTACACGGTCAAAACCTGTAGAAAGAAAGCTTCCGTATATTTTTCCTGCTGGGTGGTCAGAAGGAAAGGCCATGAAGCCAAAGGCCTCCCATTCAGCGCTGCCGGGAGAAGAGCCGACCTCACGTGCCGCCGCTGCAGCCGCCACCCCCCGCCGCCGCGGGGCCAGGAGAAGCAGGCACCTGTCCTTCTCCGGATTCTGAGGCTTCGTGCAGTGAACCAGGGCCGCGCGTCCGCCCCCCAGCATCTGGACAGAGGCTCCCTACAGAGAAATGCCCACCTGACGTGCTCACATCGGACTCCAGACATCCTGGAAATATCCATATGACACTTGTTCAGTAGAGCTGCTAAGTGGTTTTAATGTCAGTGAGTATTAAATTTGGTAAAAAGGGTTTGTGTGTGTAGGTGTGTGTGTGTTCTGGCCTATATTTGATGCAGGAGAGGGGCTGAAATATGGGGGAAGGGATCTATTTTTGTAAACATTTGATGGAGCATGAAAAAAAATTTAAAAGGGTTTAAGAAAATATAACATTTTTGCATATGATTTTGTGTAGACATGTATGGATGGATAAACTTTTTTTTCCTAGAAGGATTGCAATAAAGTTGTCAAGAACCGGTTGTTCTGCATTTCTTTTGCAAATATAAAAGTTTTAATTAAAATCATAGCACATAAAGGACCAAACACATTTCCTGGTTAGGTGCTTAAACTAAACATATCCCATTTTATGAAAACAGAGGCCAAGGTGGAAATTGTAGCCTGCTTGGGTGAATGTTTTGTTTTCTTTTTTTAAATGTTTTTTGACGTAAATAAAAACTTGTTAATGGAAATTTTTCAGCATGGCATTGAGGAGTGATCCAAAACCCATATCATTGCAGCTAACTCAGAGAAACAACTTTCCTCCTTTTGAGATCATGGGTTTCCAGTAGAGGCGAAATGGGTTTTTATTTCCAATTTGCACAAAGAATGCGCAATTAACTGGTATCTGGTACATAGCTGCACGTGTTGGGAGGTTTCAGAGGAAGAGGAATGCTGTGGGGCAAGGCAAATGCACAGATAATGAATCAAATTTTAAAGACTGTGGTCAGAAGCAAGGGGAAAGCTATACTGATCTTATAAGACGGGCTTGGACATCACACCAACTGCCACGGGTTTGATTAATGAGGCATTAAGGAGATCGAGTGACACTTACAGCTAGTTACTTATGGTGCTAATTTCAAAACACTTTGCAATAGACAAAGAGACTCTGCTCATAATGCAAAGTAATTTGTGGTGTGTTCCTGGTGAATGCATTTAGCGAAGCAAATATAGTTATGCAGAATTTAAATTAAGGTTGACACTAATGTAAACAGAGCCCAAGAACCACTGTCCAATAATTTGATGAGGACACAGGTTTTAATCAAGCCTCTTCCACTAAAATAGCAATTTAAATCCCTATCGTTTAAACTGGATAAAATACTTAAGCCATGAAGGTTGGGAGGTGGGGATAGAAATTTACTAGAAAAGAAAAAAGAAATACAGAATTTCTGGGGAAAATATGGTGATTCTTTATCCCAAGAAAGGAATATTCATGTTAATTTTAATATCAGTTTTATTTCTAAGCCAGATTCTGGAAATTGGAAAGCATTTGCCATGTAAACTTTGTTGTTGTTGTTGTGAAGTTATGATTTTAGTACTAATGGCAGAATAAAAATGAGAAAGTAATGAGAAAGTGGGACTCCAAGCTGATTCATGGGCCTGAGAAGTATTTATCTTTTCCATTTATCCATATACCACATACCCAGTTGATTTCTATTTGAACTGAAAATTTCCTTACAGACTGGGGCTGAGGAAGTTCCGTAAGGGAGCTGGATTAGCCATTGTGAGGGTTAGCTTTTCCAGGCAGTGCAGTCACAAGTGACTTTTCCCAGGTTTGTTAGTTGATCTCCCAATGACTAAAAATCATTGGGGGGTGGGATGCATTGTCATTAATTAAAATGCTAGCAGCAGCCTAGGTTCCAGGACCTGGGAGACCTTCTATATAGGAAACAAAACAAAACAAAATAGCAACTTAGTTCTGTCACTGCACTTGGCAGGAATAACAAGTGGAGGTTGGCAACATCTCCCCGACTTCACAGTTGGCAATGGAGTAGAAGGTGGGGGGAATCCTAAATTCTCTGAGTTGTGATCTCTCTTCCAAATCATGTTGATGAATCTTCTGAGGACAGAAATTTGCACAATGAGGTGTGTTTTTGATGCCTATTCCGAAGAAAAGGCCCAAACCTATTTGGAGAATAGTGCCTTTAATGTAAAGCACTGTAAATATTTCCAGCAATAATATGCACGGTCACTCACCTGAAGCAACTAATAGTCAAGAGGGAAAGGTGAGGGGAAACTAGAGGTCATTAACTTTGGGTTGTAGGAGGCTCCCCACCCCCCTTTTATCTGGAGCCCACAGCACTGGCCTGCCAACATACTTGGAGAAACTGAGCACCTCGTGGTTCAGTTCTTGAGAGCAGTGACGACAGGGCCAGTCTGCTCCATCCCAGAGCTGTGTCCTCTCACCGCTCTGTGATGCCATAGGATCTCCCCCTCTTAGGAAAGACGAGATTGCTTCTCCCCAGGACCCTTTCCTGGAGGGGTGGGGGGCTTAGTGGACAATCAATACTGCTTTGGGAAGACAATACTTAAATTATGTCCCTGTAGGGAAACCCACTGCTCAAATGCCCTTCCTCTACCAGTGTCTAAGGGAAGAGAGATTTGATAACCTCTTTCCCTTGGAGTTAGAGAAAATCAACAGAAAATGCATCTGCATGAATCACAGCTGCCAGGACAGCAAGTCTGAAATGGGGTCAGCATTGGTCTCTGTGTGCAACAGCCATTGACATTTGTCCTCATGGTGGGATGGGATGAGGTGTCTTTGGAGACCAATTGGGAGGTGCCTCGGATGCAGAACTGAGACTCAAACCCTGGACACTCAGCCCACGGCCTCTTCCTTCTGCTATACAAGGAGGAGCAAAGAGCAGGGACCATGGACAATGTAGGGGGAATGTTAGGAGAAGACAGAAGTTCTTAGGGGAAACTGGGACTGTCAGAATGTCTTCCAGAATGATAAAAACAAAGCAATATATTTGGTGATGACTTGGAGGGGGGGTTCCCATTTGGGAGATATAGTTTCTCCTCTTTGGTCCTGTGTCATAGCCACTTTACCTCACCTACAATCCCTGCTGTGTCTGCAGAGAGCAGTCATCAAGGGCTGAGATGCACTTGGCATTGACACAGAATGTTTATTTCTGTCCTGGGTTCATCCTACCTGGCCTGTATATGCAGGCCAGAATGTGACAAAGTCAGTTCACAGCAATCCCAAGGTCCTGGGGTACATGGGTATGGGCTGCTCCTCACTTGTGCTGCTCTAGGGACTCTTCTGATGATTCCACTCTGTTCCTCGGGGTGTCCTGGTGAACTGGAGCCCCTGCTGCCCTATGGTGAGCAGTCCATTCCTCCTCCTTGCCTCGACTTCCTTTCCTTCTTGCTTCCTGACTTTGTCTTCCTGGGAATGCACACTCACACCCTTTTCCGTTTCTGGCTGGGAGAATTGGCTTCTCTGCATCTCCATGGCTCACAAGTACTGTCCACTCGGTCCATGTTAAAGGAGCAATGTAGGAGAAACATTTAGCCATTCCCTTCATTTTATCCTTATAATCATAATTCTGGAGCCCTCAGGCCTCCCAGATGACTTGCCCCATCCTCTCTAAAGCATTTGATGGCTTCTTGCACTGCTGCTCAAAGCAGAATAGACTCTAGCTGGCTGCATTCCAATATTCAATGCCCCTGAACATGGGTGAAGGGCTTGGAAATGCCAACTCATCTCTTTTGGCCTCAGTCTCTCTCCCCCCTCCCTCCTTCTCTCTCCTCTCTCTCTCTCTCTCTCTCTCTCTCTCTCTCTCTCTCTCTGTTAGAGAATGAACAAAACAAACAATTTCGCAGACCATTGTAAAAAAAGTTTGCTTTGCGAAGTTTCCTGGAAATGGATGATGCAGGCAATGTGTTTTGGACTCATTTCTTGTAGGAACATGGAGCAGAACAGGCTGTGAACGAAGCCTGCAACTGGTCAGCAGTCAGCTCTCAAGTTGACTGACAAGTCCTTCTTGTAATTCTTTTGCCCATGAAAGAAATCCAAACCTGTTCCACCTGCCCTGCCTCTTAATTTGGAATCTTAGTGAAAATCCCAACACCAACAAGGTTGCTATGGTTTTTTTATGATTATCTTAAGAATTTGTCTCAAGTGCGGCTCAAGGACCTTCAGGGTAGGGTGCTGGGATCCAAATTTTCAGGCCGGCCTCTCAGCCCAGCACACCTCACCCTCTTTTCTTCCTTCCCATGCCTGCTCCTGCATTGCAAACACCACCTCCTTGGTACAAAGCCTACTCTCTTGCAAGAACCCAGATCTGCCTTGTAACTCTGGGTCCAGAGTCTCTGCTGATTTTCTCCTTACAGACCAGAGATGACTGCATTCTTCCCAACACCTTTAAAACATTTCTCCAGCACAGGAAATATTGACTTGTTCTTCCTGAACCAAGAGGACCCCCAGAACAGAACCCCTGGCTTGTTAATAGTAGGCTGACCTCTGAGGACACCCCCTTGTCTTGGAAAGAATCTTTTCAGGCCCCACCTTTCCTGCAAGGCCATCCCAATTGACCCTTAACTCTGTGTGCCCAGATGGGCTGTCCCTTATTAAATGCTAACATCTGTGGGTAAATCTCTTCTTAGGAAAGGAACTGGGAGTAGCAAGAGACTTGCTTTACATCAAAGGTAGTATTGCAGGAGATGGATAGGATTGGGTAGGCAAATAGTTTTTTTGGGGGGGCGTGGTGACTGGATGTCTAATGATAAATAGGTTTAGCTCAGGGACTGAGGAGATTTTCCATTGAAATCCTAAACTAAACTGCTGAGATTCACCTCTTTATTTGAATGTCCTATTTGTAATAAGCATTGTGGATTGGGTGGTTTCGCTCTGATTTTATTTCTAGGTTTCTCCATTTCCTCTTCCCTTGCCTTTTTCCTCACCTTCAGTACCTAGCTGTGGGCTCCTGAGTGTCCCTCTCGGGACACTCTCTAAAGAGTGTGTCTTTTTTGTCTGTTCTTGAACTTCCAGTCCAGCAGATTCTGCCTTTGACTGGGTCATCAATAATACTGACTTGATCAAAGAATCCACAATTTTTACTTATTCCACAGAATTCTGTAGATTTTCAGGGATGTTACAGAGCCCCATGAGAGTATTTGCTTAACCAATTTACTACACAGGAACTGAAGCATTTGGGTATTTTCGGACAAGTAGGTTAATACTTTATTCCTTTAAAATGCTGTTTGGCACATGACTCAGCTTTTTAGAGCCTCTCTGAGCAATGGGTTTACTTGTTATTTATTATCAGTTTTCTAAAGAATATTTAGAGGTTGAAGGGTGGATTACGACAGTATTTTGGGGGTTATCTGTGCCCACAAGCTGTCCTCCAGATTAGAACAATACCAGCTGGGATGTCCATTGGACTAAGCCAGCAGAACATTTCATGTTCTTGTGAAATTTCCAATTCACATTCTTTTGTTACATGAGAGTCAGTTGGTCAAGGTATTGGCAATATCTCAACTCTCCCTTTCTTTAATTATTTACCAAATCCTGTTAATTCTTCTTTCGTAATGTCATATTTATCGCTACTTTTCCATTCTCTCTGCCAGCTCTCTAGTAGAGGCCCTTTGTAACAAGGAAAATCTTCAGGACAAGGAAAATCTCCTGATGATAAAGAAAATGAAATTCTCACACCACCTGTGGAGTAGTTAGTTTCTAGACGTCCATGTTAATAGCCACAGGAGGGGATAGTTTGCATATACTGTTTTCTCCCAAATGATCACTGTGCCTTTGACAATGCAACCCATGCTTATTATTTCAGTATCGGCAACAGGCCACATTCTGAATGTTCCTCTCATTGTAGAGTTATCATGTAGAGCTTGTCAGGAATATAAACACACTTTTTATATTTAAAAAAAATATTGTTTGATTTATAGGTATTGAGCTACTGAGTATAGAGCCTTGAATTTTCTGTGATAAAAATAGAGTTCAATTTTCTGTAATAAAGCAACATCTTGTATTTTTATGCCGAAATAGTGAATGGCATTAGGGATCCACATTGGATGAGTGGGGACACTGGTCTCTGAACCCCACACACCAATCTCAACGGAATCACGGGACATTTTTACCTACTGATATGATTCAATAGGAAACACACCACATTTTAGACTGGGGCGGGGGGTAAAGCCTGAACTGCATCAAGTCTCTGGATCTCACTCCCAATTGACAGAAAACGCAAAACTGCAGAGAAATCTGTTATAAAATATATGTGTTGTCATTAAAATCCAGCCAGTGGGAAATAGGATACATGACCTTGAATTTGTTTCAATGAATAATTATCAAGAAACAAAAGAGGGCCTCCCTGGTGGTGCAGGAGTTAAGACGCAGCACTACGAAGCTGTCTGCAGCCACTGCAGCATGAGTTCGATCCCCAGCCAGGGAGCTACCCACATAGTGCAGCAGATCACTCCTGACTCGCCCACTGCTCCCTTCAACAGTGTATTTAAGTCAGTCTGCCTGTTCTGTTCCCCACCCTGTCTCTGGTGAATCCTCTCACCCCCCCACACCTCTGGCCTGTACCCAAGTTCTTGTATGCATAGATAAATCTTAAAAAAAAAAAAAAAAAGAAAAGAGGGAGAGAAAACTTCTCAATTATAAGGGATTGAAAACAAATGTTAGCTAAATGTGGACCTTAAGTTCAATAAAGCAACTCCCTATTTCCCACAAATAGTATGGCCTAGGAAGCCTGAGGTGGGTATGGGGCACCGCAGGGAAGACTAGGTGAGTGGGTGCTGGGAAACAGGGTGATAAACACTCACATCTGAGCCCCCTGCCACTTCTCCAAAACATCTCCCTTAAACGGCCTTTTCTGGACCTGCCTGATGGCGCAAGGGGTTAAGCACTACACTATGAAGCAATCTGCAGCCTCTGCAGCACTAGTTCGATGCCCAGCTGGCCAGGGAGAAACTCACATGGTGAAGCAGACCTCTCCTGTCTCACCCGCTGCTCCCCTTAGCAGTGTATTTCAGTCGGTCTGCCTGTTTTGTTCCCCACTCTGTCTCTGGCGAATCCTCTCAACCCCCATATCTCTGGCCTGTGCCCTAGCTCTTGTATGCATACATAAACAAATCCTTAAAAAAAATAAAAATAAACTGCCTTTTCTCTTTTCAAATCTACACTGAAATATCATTTCTTTCTTTCTTTATTTTTAGAGATTTATTTATCTATGCATACAAGAACTGGGGTACAGGCCAGGGGTGTGGGGAGTGGGAAGATTCACCAGAGACAGAGAGGGGAACAGAACAGGCAGATTGACCAAAGTACACTGCTGAGGGGAGCAGCAGATGAGTCAGGAGAGGTCTGCTGTGCCATGTGGATTGCTCCCTGCTCGGCTGGGGGATTGAACTCGTGCTGCAGTGGCTGCAGACAGTTTCACAGGTTGCATGTTAACCCCTTGCACCACCAGGAAGGCCTGAAAGATCATTTCTATGCTTACTTTTTGTATGTTTTATTTATTTATTTTTTAATATTTATTTATTTATTTATTCATTCATTTATTTATTTATACAAGCACTGGGTACAGTCAGAAGCGCGGGAGGGTGAGAGAATTCACCGAGCCAGAGCAGGGAGCAGAGCAGGCAGAAGGACCGAAGCACACTGCTGAGGGGAGCAGTGGGCGGCAGGAGAGGTCTGTGCGCCATGTGGGACCCTCCTCCAGTGGCCGGGGAGCCGCTGGGGATCGAACCAGCGCTGCAGAGGCTGTGGGCAGCTTCGTAACCCAGCGCTCAACCGCTGCGCCACCGGGGAGACCCCTTTTTGTATGTTTTAAACATCAACATTGAAAGAAGATTCTTTGACATTTTTTCATTTATTATGCATATTTGGGCATCTGCCCTGTGTCAGCAGCTGCGGGAGGAAATGCAGATAAAAAGAATACAATGATATTACCTCCTGAAGAGTTCCTGACTCAGTGGAGAGACAGATAAACCCACAGAGAGTGAATTCAACTCCTTACTTCTCCACATTGTGTTGATCTGCGTGTGGAACTATGGAAATTACGTTGGTTGCTAGGGCTGTGGGCCAAAGTGCCACAAAGTGGATAACTTACAATAGGACCAACTTATTGTCTCACATTTCTGGAGGTGGCAAGTCTAAGATCAAAATGTTGGTAGATTGCTTTCCTCTGAGAGCTGTGAGCAAGACTCTTCTCCAAGCCTCTCTCCCAGCTTCTGGTTTCTGGCCTCTGCCTGTGGCTCAGAGGCATCACTCCAATCCTCAAGCGTTTATTTTTCTTTTTGTGTCTTTCTCTCCACATCATGCTCCCTCTGCACATGCCTCTCTGTTCAAGTTTTCCACCTCATAAAGACACCAGCCATGCCAAAGACCTCACTGTAATTTTATTACCTTGTAAAAGTACCTTTTTCAAATCGTCACATCTGAGGTTGTGGTGCTTAGGGCTTGAATTTTTCTTTCTTTCTTTTTCTTTTTTTTAAAGATTTATTTATTTATGCATACAAGAGCTGGGGCATACAAGAGCTCTGGCACAAGGCCAGAGATGTGGGGGTGGGGGTGAGAGGATTCACCAGAGACAGAGTGGGGATCAGAACAGACAGATTGACTGAAATAAACTGCTGAGGGGAGCAGTGGGTGAGACAGTTCTGCCTCTCCATGTGAGTTTCTCCCTGGCTGGCCAGGGATTGAACTCGTGCTGCAGTGGCTGTGGATTTCTTCATAGTATGGTGCTCAACCCCTTGCGCAACCAGGAAGGCCCGGAATTTTCTTTTTGGAGGGGTACTATTCAACTCATAACACAAAGGAAAGGGAAAAGAAGTAATTTCAAGTGTTGTATCATGCTCTGTGATTTTGAGCATTCTTTTAACATCTCTGAACCTATTTCATAAAGTAATAAATCAAGATATCATCTTCCTTGTGAAGTTTTTGGAATGATCAATTTAGAAGGAAAATGGTGGCCTTAGCTAATATCTCGCCTGCCACACAATAGGTATTTAGTAAGAACTAACTCATATATACATGAGTTAGAGATACATGATTTATATTTCATAACTATATATATATATATATACACACACACACACAGACCTATCTGTCAGCTCAATTATTTATTTTAACTGAATATTTGTTTTAATTACTAACACATTGTGAAAATATTGTTTGATTTATTTGGAAAGAAGTAAAAGTGTTTACATTTTATTTTACACATATGTACATACACACACACACACACACAAGGTATAGGGTAGACATAGACAGGAAACTGATTGGGAATTTCAAAAATCTTCCTTTCTCTGTCTGTCTGTTTGTCTGTGTAGCTACTGTCCATGTCCCTCAGTGTAAGTCTGTTCATTTGGAGGTGAAGATACTAAGTTGGAGATACCACATTTCCTTACCTACTGGAAGTCCATTACAATGAAAACAACTTGTTTTTATATCTACCCACCCCCTCTGTACAGAACTGAGGGATGAGAGGATGCCAGAGATAACCAAAGGACAACATTTACCTCAAGCTGGAGGATCTGGGAAGCCTGACTTGGAGTTTTAAAGGGTGAGGCTCCACCAGGTAAGAGACAGGTGGGCAATCCTTGACCCAGATGCATGCATTGCCCCCCACTGTGCAGGAATCCAAAGCAACTCACAGCACCAACAATTGTCAGAGTAGTTGACATATTTACCACTAAGTTCCAGACACTAGTCCAATCCTTCCCCTGTTATATTTTCATTTAAATTATGCCACAACTGCTGAGGAATCATCATTCCCATTTCATAATAGAGGGAACCATAGGTAGAATGCAAGGTTTGCTAAGGCTACCACCTGGAAAAGCCCACCTTTTAAGCGCCTCAGAGTGAGTGTCAGGCTTGAGGGGTGATATTAGAGAATTGGAACTGGAGACAACAGGAGATTTAATGTCAGGACAATGGGTTCAATTGTAGGCACCTTGGGGGGGTCAGTGAAAGGCATTAAGCTCAGAATAATGAGTTCATCTGTGAAGTCCATATGCTTTTGTGTGGAGATGGGCTAAAGGGAAACTGCAGACCTGGGAAGTCAGATGGAGGTCATCTTAAGTTGTCTTGGAATCTCCTTGCATTCTTGGTCATTGGTCTTACCCAGAGAGGCGCTGCAAGGAGTGCCATTGGACACATCTTGGTGGACAGCTATAGGATGAAGAACTGTAGACTGAGTGCAAGGGAAAACCTGACATATAAATCTTATTTGACCCCCCCCCCAAAAAAAAACATAATTTATTAGATGCCTGGGTGGGGGCGGCTGGAAGTGAGGAGGGGTAGGGACTTTTTTTTTTTTTCCTTTGGCAACATTTAATTCTCCTGGGAAGAGAGCCAGGCTTTCCTCTCTCTTTTTCAAAAATAAGAAATCTGAGTCTCTTCAGAGTTGAGATCCTTTTCTAAGACCTTATAGTTTAAGTGGAAAAGTGTGAATTGCAACTTGACCCCAAAGACTGTGCTCATCACTTGACCACACGAGACCCACCTTCTGATTTCTTCCTGTGACTGAAAGCTAAAGGACAAGTATCACCCAGTGAGCCTGGGGAATGCACAAAGGGTTATTTGTTGTATATACCTCCCTGGAACCAGGGGGAGGGTTGATGGAGTAATGGACAGTGGGGAATGTGCTGTTGGTTTCCAAACTGTCAGCAGCAGTAATGAGTTACAACGATAATAAACTGCTGCAGTTTTACAGAGTTGTTACTATCGATGTACTATTGCTAAAGCAGTACTGACCTGATAGTTTTTTTTAAAGATTTATTTATTTATACATACAAGAACTGGCGTGTAAGCCAGAGGTGCAGGGGATGAGAGGATCACCGGAGAGAGTGAGCTGCAGAACAGGCAGACTCACTGAAACACACTGCTGAGGGGAGCAGCGGGCAAGGCAGGAGAGGTCTGTCGCACCATGTGGGTTGCTCCCTACATGTCTGGGGATCGAACTCATGCTGCAGTGGCTGGCTGCCTTTAACCGCTGCACCACCAGGGAGGCCCCCTGACTTAATAGTTTTTTAACATAACTTTCAAGAGACTTTTCACAAGCTTTTGTAATTATGATAGCTTTTCTTATGGCATCCTAGTTTTGTTGAAGGGAAATTCCGAAAAGGGTGAGCAAAGCACAATTGAAGAACCAGGGGTAGGTGTTTAAATTGTTGAGGAATTAGAGGGGCTTTGAAAGCTGAATAGGAGTTTTCTAAACAAAGGAGCGGGGAGGAAGGCGATTCCTGGTAGAGGGGAAACTGCATGCCATCTCTCCATTTTGGCTCTCTTGCTTGTGCCCATGCCACTATATTTTATTACTGAATCATGGTGGAGAGTAAAAAGACCTTTATTTTCCTTGCCTCCTATTCTGTCCATAAAGTAAAGAGTAGTGCTTTGCACAGAACAGTTACTTGATAAATACTTTTTGAGTGTTGAACAAATGACGATGCCCCAGGTCTAGGAGTCACTGGCTGTAGAAAGAGTTGTGCTTACTTTTCTGGTTCTCACATTGATAATCTGTTGCCACACCCATTTCATCTATTTCTGCTCCTATTTCTAGCAAGATTCTCATTACTAAAGCCAGGGCAATTGTCCCATAAGTAATCTTGAACCTACGGGCACTCATTCACATGCTCATTCCCTTCCCCTCTCCATCACGGTGAACTCGACACACCTGAAGAGCAGCTAGGATTCCTCCTTCCTTGACTCCAAAAACATCAGTGACACCCTCATACCTAATGTGCTGAGTTCAAATGCCTCATCTTGGCTTTCAAGACCTAACACAATATAATCATAACTTTCATAACATATCTAATCTCTATAATTTCTGGAAATATTACCTGTTTCCACAATACACTCTCCACATTCTCACCTTTAAGTGTTTTCTTCATGTGGTTCCCAAGACATGGAAACTCTTTCCCTTCTAAAAACACTCTTGAGATCTGCCCATCACCAACCTTGAACACAACTCCATGACTCTTTTTTGATTAAGAATTCCTAAGGGCCTCCCTGGTGGCACAGCGGTTGAGCGCTGGGTTGCCAAGCTGCCCGCGGCCTCTGCAGTGCTGGTTCGATCCCCGGCTGCTCCCCGGCCACCGGAGGAGGGTCCCACATGGCACGCAGACCTCTCCTGCCGCCCGCTGCTCCCCTCAGCAGTGTACTTCAGTCCTTCTGCCTGCTCTGCTCCCCGCTCTGGCTCTGGTGAATTCTCTCACCCTCCCGCGCTCCTGACTGTACCCAGTGCATGTATAAACAAACAAACAAACAAACAAACAAATAAATAAAACATGCCTCTCTCTAAAAAAAAAAAGAATTCCTAATAGTTTGTGTCTTTCCTAGAACACTTAGCACAGTCATCTTGGAATTTTATTCTCCATCCCATGTCTTTAGTGCAAATCCTTGAATATATTCTAAGGTATTTATTGGATTGAACTAAGCATCAGTTATTTGTCAAGTCCTCTGCTAGATACAGGGCTTACTGAAAGGGTGACCTTCTGATGATAATACAAGAGAAAGCCTGAGGAACTATTTTGTAAATCCAGAAGTAGTTTACATATGTGAGGCAAAATAAAGTTGATGACGCCAAAGATGGTGGTGATGATGATGGTAATGATAGTGGTGATGGTGGTGGTGGTGGTGCTCATGGTGGTGATGATGGTGGTGGTGGTAGAGATGATGGTGATGGTGATGATAGTGGTGGTGATGTTGATGAAACTACTGTTCATGAATACGCATGGCATTTACACTGCTTTCTTCACATCTGCTCTCAACCCTTCTCTCTGCTCTGTCCCCTGGAAGGTTGAACTTTATGGATTGAATCAGTCAGACCCCCCCTCATTCTTTGGTTTCATATTGGGTTCAACTAATAGCAAATAGCAGTAGAAAATAAGAGAGAAGGTAGAAGAGAGAGGGTTTGTGAATTTTGTCCCCTGGCTCCCTTTGCTGGGATTCAGTTTGATAGTGACTGCATTCTAAAGTTCACAATCCATTTCAGCATCCCTCACCTATAGCTAGAGGTCTCAGATTCCACTAATGACTTCTTGCCTTGCCATTTTATGCCTAGGGAGGTAAAGCACCCCCACCATTCTTGCCAGTACCAGGTTGTGTCACTAAGTTCCCTTAACCTTGCCATAACCACCTTTAAAAAACAAAACAAAACAAAAAAACCTCTGCTTTTCCCCATTTACAGTGTGCCACCTTTGTTTCTTGCCAAGACCCTGACAGATACAATGACTGACAAGATGGCAATTAAGAGACTTGGTGATTTTTCTCCCACCTGGTAGCCTTAGAATCTTTTTTTTTTTTTTTTTTGAAAATCCCATGAAATCTTTTTTTTTTTTAAATAATAAATTTTATTGTTATATTCCCCATATAATTGCAGCCCCCCCATTCTGACCCCAATCCCTCCACTCCCGCCCCCGCCCCCCTAAAAGTGTCTCTGGTTCATAGTTTTTTGTTGATTTTGATTTTCACTTTCTTATAGTTATTCATTTTCCTGGTCCCTTATTTAAGTTTTCTAGATTCCTGCTATGAGTGAGACCATCTGGTATTTTTCTTTTTCTTTTTGGCTTATTTCGCTGAGCATGATCCCTTCCAGCGCCATCCATGTTGCTGCAAATTGCATGTGTTTATCTTTTTTGAATGCTGAGTAATATTCCATGGTGTATATGTACCACATCTTCTTGATCCAGTCATCTATTTTTGGGCATTTGGGTTGTTTCCAAAGCTTAGCTATTGTAAACAGTGCTGCTATAAACATAGGGGTGCAGGTGTTCTTTGGAATTGATGTTTCTGTGTCCTTTGGGTAAATACCTAGGAGTGGAATTGCTGGATCATATGGAAGCTCTATGTTTAGTAGGTCCAGAAATCTCCACACAGCTCTCCACAGTGGTTGGACCAGTTTGCACTCCCACCAACAGTGCAGAAGAGTTCCTTTTTCTCCACACCCTCGCCAACATTTGTTGTTGCTAGTTTTTTTAATATGTGCCATTCTCACTGGTGTAAGATGGTATCTCATGGTAGTTTTGATTTGCATTTCCCTGATGACAAGTGATGTTGAGCATTTTTTCATATGCCTGTTGGCCATTTGCATTTCCTCTTCAGAGAAGTTTCTTTTTAGCTCTTCTGCCCATTTTTTGACTGGATTATTTTCTTGGTTGTTGTTGAGTCTCATCAGCTCTTTGCAGATTTTTGTGATCAGTCCTTTATCATTAGTGTTTAGCCTTAGAATCTTAATGAGCAACTCTAACAAGACCAGAGAACCATGGCAGAGACTAGCAATGTATTCTCCGGATCAGTTTTCTGTTATCTGCGTAGTAAGTTACTCCAAAACTTAATGACTTAAAACAATAACAATAATCCATTATTCCTTATCATTTTTGCAGGTCAGTTATTCAACCAGGTGGTTTCTGCTTCACCATGTCTAGGGCCACCTCTGGCAGATGGAAGTCTCATTCACTCACACGTCTAATAGTTGATCCTGGCTGTTGGTGTGGGAATGATTTAGGGCTTTAGCTGGAATACACACATGCAGTTTCTCCATATAGCTTGGACTTACTTACAACAAAGTGGTTGGAATGAGCATTCAGAAACAGAGAGAGAGAGAGAGAGTGAGCAAGCCCAAACCATTTTGTCCTTTATAACTGTCTTGAGAGTCACGCAATATCACTGCCATTGTGTTCTACTGCTCAAGATAGTTATGAAGACTACCCCAGCCCCATTTTCAAGGGGCAGAAACTCTAGGTGGAAGAGTGTTGACAACTATGACTGATTGTCACATATATCATGTGGACTAAGAGGATAGAAGCCACTGGGCCTGGGCATCAATCTCCAAGTGTCACTCACTCATTCCACCTGTGTACATGCTGAAGATGACCATGACACAGAAGTCAAGGGGTTTGGATCAGTGAGTCATCACTTGGAAGAGAACACCTCAATCCATATCAATTTTTTTTTTGTGAGCATAACAGTTAAACTTTTAGTGTGTTTACCCTCTGGGGTCTGGCAGTTGCTACAAAATCTTATCCGTATCCCCAAACTTATATGAACTTATGTATTTCTCTTCCTGTCTTGACAACCTGTCTACAAGGACTAAAAGTCTATGCTGAATGCAAGGAACTGAGGTTAATTTTCTCTTCCTCTTTATAATATATAGACTGTTTCCCTTCCCCCAGACCACCCCAAGTAGTAGTAAGTAGTGAAATGACTGTGGGGAAGACAAGAAGAAAATCATGAGACCGCAATGTAACTGCGTAGGTCATCGACAGACAGGATCACAGTATCCAAAATGATCTTGGCCAAGTCAAACGGTGCACAAGGAAAATGTTAGCATAAATGAGGCAAACATTCAGCCCATCTTTGGAGAATCTTGGGGAAAATGGAGATTGTTGTGTTGGAGATGATTGGCAGGCAGATGTCTGCAGGGACTTCACCACACCACAGAAAACATCGTCTGAAGGAGAAAGTCTGCCTGACATCCAACCCAATAAAAAGCCTGGGAAAAACATCTGTCAAGTGATATTTAGAATTGACATTTTCATAAGGATCCAGTCTATAGAGGGTTTCATAAGTCCTGGAAAACCACATTTTTCATTCTTCCTCCTCCCCATTATCTACAATTATACAGTGCTACAGTGTTAAATGTATGTTTCCAATGATGTGCTTTAAGGACTGAATTTTAAGAGTTTTTATTTGAAAATATTTTTGACAATAACAATGGTAATACTTCAATAGGAATAATCTCAGAATACTGGTAGCAGTAATTTTGAGAAATAGTCTTTATTTCCCAAAGCATTTGTGAGTAAGTCACACATAACATAGCTCTTCTAAATATTTCCTATTTACTCCTAAATAAATCCCAAGCTGGGCTCTTCAACATGTAGGAGGAACCACATGTTACCCGAAGTTTTTGGATTGGATGTTTAGATTCTGAATTTATTCTCATTTAGTTGGGAGATTCCTGAAGAGCACGGATCGAAGACATCCACATAGATGTGTGTTTCTCTCTCTTGCCATCCGTGCTGTGCTGCCTGATATTTTCACATCCCACTTGAATGAAGAGGAACAAGGCACCCGATTTTCAAAAATATTGATTAGGAAGGGATGATTAGCATATAGCTTCCATCAGTAACCATCCTGACAAACTAGAATTTACACAAGGTGTACACCTTAAGCACCACACATATTACTGTATTTTTTGTTTGTTTTTTTCTAAGAGGCTCTCCTCTATCTTCTGAATATTAGATGCCTCTTAAAAGTGTATGTGAAAGGCAATTAGTTATTTACTAGTTTTAGTAGCTGGAAATAAAATTTGCCAATATGTAGATAAAGGTTCTATTAGGTTATCACCTGTTTTTTCCCCACCATAGGTTATAGTACACAGGAATTTATTTTTAAACAAGGTTTAATTTATGTGTTTTCTTCTTATTTTCATTTCCGTGAGTTTCAACAAATGCACATTCATGTGATAAATACCAAGATGAAGGTATAGAACTGCTCTACCCTTCAAAAGTGTCCCTTTATAATCAAACCCTTGTCTCTAGCCCCTAGCAATCTGTTTTCTATTCTCATAGTTTTGCCTTTTCTGGAATGTCATAAAAATAGAATTATTCTTACATAACCTTTCTACATCTGGTTTCTTTTGCTTAGTGAATGCATTTGAAATTTATAAATATGGTTGCATGCATTAATGACCTTTTTTTTGTCACTCCATCCACAAAATGCAGACAAGAAAACCCCCTATTTCAATTTTTTTTATTGTGAGCAATTAAAATAAGCTAATCCATATCAAGTTGAATGTACTTGGAAACTGTCAGTTATTATTCTTGCTCTTTGTCACATATCCTCTTAAGTTTCATTGATTTGGGTTCAACCATGTATAAGACATAGGTGGTATTAAAATGAGGTAACAGTCTCTCAAGAGGCTTAGCCTAGTATAACTGGAAATTGGACCAAAATAGACAGTGAAAAGAGATGACCACAGGGTCTAGCTGTCTGAATAAGAGTTATCTTGCATATGTTTGTGTATAGTGGGAGATATGACTGAAGATATCTACATTTATCGTGATGGGACTTTTGTCTTCTGGTGGAGATAACATTAAGCCAAGGGTGCAACATACAAATGATGAAATATTCCTTTGAAATAACTACAATAAATATTATCATGAGCCAACTGGGTTAGCATGGGTGATGAAGGTCAACCAAGGCTTTCCAGAGGCCTGACCCTGGAACTCTGACTTGATGGAATCAGATAACCTGGATTCTGGTGGAGGAAGTACACAGAAGGAGATTCATAGTGAACCATCAATTGGCTACCTGGGACTTGATGGTGAAGAACATGGGTTTTGGTTATAGAGACCTTGTCTTAAACAATTCTGGGCAAGTGACTTACATTCTTTAAATGCCAGTTGCCTCACTTGTAAGGCACTAATAATTTTTTCATCACAGATAGCTCTAAGAGTGAAGAGACAATTGCAGAGGCCTTAATGATCAACCAATGTTCTGTGCTGTTCTTACAATTATCCTTGTAATGTAAACCATGCTGCTAGTGAAAAGAGTATGGTAAAGGAGGAGACTTGAAAGACAGAAGGGACAGATAATAAATGGGCTGGGATAGCATGCAAAGGAATGTGGATGTTATCTTTAAGGTAATGATTAGCCAGGGAAGTGTCTTAAGTAAGGAGTACAGAATTTTAGAAAAAACACTTGGGCACCAGACAGGACAAGAATTTACAGGACGTCTGATTGGAGGCAGGGGAGTCACTTGAAATCAAGAAATCTGGGGTTGATTTCCCTGTAAAAACTCAGGCAAGAAATGAAAGCTACAGGAACTGAGATGGAAATGGGGAGCAAGAGTCAAGGGCAAAGTGAGAAAAATCCAAGAAGAAGCACTTGTGGCTTGACTGTGTTACTGGCCTTTTTTTTTTTTTTTTTTTGTCACTACATCCACAAAATGTAGATAAGAAAACTCCCTATTTCAAATGTTTTTATTGTGAGCAATTAAAATAAGCTAATCCATACCAAGTTGAATGTACTTGGAAATTGTCAGTTATTTTTCTTGCTCTTTGTCACATATCCTCTTAAGTTTAATTTATTTAGCTTCAACCATGTATAAGACATAGGTGGTATCAAAATGAGGTAACAGTCTCTCAAGAGGCTAAGCCTAGTATAACTGGAAATTGGACCAAAATAGACAGTGAAAAGAGATGATCACAGGGTCTAGCTGTCTGAATAAGAGTTATCTTGCATATGATAGGGATGAGGAGAAATGGAGGTTGACATGACTTCCTCACATCTGATTTGGGTGAGGTGGGAAAAAATGGGATGCAACAGGTTTGAAGAGAAAGAAAAAAATTTAAGGCTTTGGGCCTCCCCAGTGGCTCAGCGGTTGAGCACTGGGTTGCGAAGCTGCCCGCGGCCTCTGCGGCGCCGGTTCGATCCCCGGCTGCTCCCCGGCCACCTGAGGAGGGTCCCACATGGCGCGCAGACCTCTCCTGCCGCCCGCTGCTCCCCTCAGCAGTGTACTTCGGTCCTTCTGCCTGCTCTGCTCCCCGCTCTGGCTCTGGTGAATTCTCTCACCCTCCCGCGCTTCTGACTGTACCCAGTGCATGTATAAACAAAACAAACAAACAAACCAGCAAACAAATAAATAAAGCATGCCTCTATAAAAAAAAAAAAAAAAAAAAAAAGAAAAAGAAAAATTTAAGGCTTTTGTTGAGTTGCTGTGGGTCACTCAGTGGAAATGGCCTGTGGCCAGTTAATATTTACATATATGCCATAAAGAAAGTGTCTTCCTTAGAGATGCCAGCATGGCAGATGTCAACATATTGGTAGGCAGAACCTTCCATGGGGACAGACTGGTTACATGACAGTCAATGAACCTATGTTTATGGACTTCTCTGACCAACCTTAGCACATTACTTAACCATCTTGAGCTCAATTTCCTCACCTATAAAATGAGAGCCAAATTTCTTGTGATCTTATTTGGCAATGAAATTGATACACATAGGTAAAGTGTTTGAGCATCACCTGGCATGGAGTAAGCACCTGAAACTCTTTTTTTTTAAATTTATTTATTTATGCATACAAGAGTTGAGGTGTAGGTCAGAGATGTAGGGGGTGAGAGGATTCACCAGAGACAGAATGGGGAACAGAACAGGCAGACTGACTGAAATACACTGCTGAGGGGCGGAGCGGGCGAGACAGGAGAGGTCTGCTGTGCCATGTGTGTTGCTGCCTGGACTGCCAGAGCTCAAACTCTTGCTGCAAGGGCTGCTATTTCTCATAGCGCGGTGCTTAACCCCTTGCGCCACCAGGTAGGCCCACACCTGAAACTCTTGAATGTTACCATTTTAGTAGAAGAGCAGAGGGCTGAGGGAAGTCTCCAAGGACAGATGCTAGAGGAAGGGCTAAGAAAGAGGAGCCATACTGGAGAACAGGAAGGAGAGACTCTCCAAACAACATGATGTAGATGCCAAGTGAGAAGACTTAGAAAAAAGGGAGAGTGCCAGAACACTTCAGAAGATTCTTCTGAATTAGACAACCAGGAGGCCGTTGGCGTCTTTGTTGGAGATGGGAGTTTGGTAGAAGAGGCTGAGGGAGTAGAGTCAAATGAATGCTTAATGTAGAAAAGAAAGAGAATACATATATGTTCTGAGAATGATTCATTTATTTTTCATTTCTAATTTTGTTCCCACCACCAACATTCCTTTTACCCCACTACCATGCATTTTTCCCATATCCCTCCCACATAACCCTTTGACCTATACTTTGCTTATTAATGTCTGATAGGTTGTGTAAATATTTTACTTTGTCAAAGTACAATGTAAATGTACAATATTTGTAAACATCCTGCATTTGTCTTTGTCATGTGATTGGTTTTAGATCACAGACATCTCTCAAACTCCCTCCATTTTGCTGTAAATGTCAGCATCCATCTTTTTTATGGCTGAGTAGTATTCTACAATTTGAATATACCACTCTTCTTGACCCAGTGTCTATTGAAGGACATGTACACTACTTTCATGTCTGAGCTATTACAAAGAGTGTTGCATATTTAAATCTGTTGTATAAGCCAAGATATATTACTCATGGGATATAATACATCTAGGTGGATTTTATCATCCTCAGCTAAACAAACTGAGGCACAGAGAGTTTGAGAGAGTTGTTTAAGTTCATACATCTGGTTAGACTGGAGCATGATGTTGGATTGCCTTGGATTAAAATTCTAAATTCAATAGGTAAAGATGCAAGGAAAGAGGTTGTAAAGGCAGAAATGGGCACTGAGCAGGTTTTCTGATCCAGCAGACCAGACCGGGTAAAGGAGGAGTCCTGAATCCCTCAATGGCTTTTGCAGGCTTTTATTGGGATTTATCAGGTACACAGAAGGCTGGGTGTGGCGGTGGGGTATTGGGGGTGGGGGCGGTGGCAGGTGTCCCAGCCCGCAGCAAGTCTTCACTCTGTCTAGGTTCTCCGGCCTTTTCTGGTGGTCTCCGCTGTTCTGCTCTTGTGGTTCTCTCTCTCTCTGCTTCTCTTCTTCTGCTTCTGCTGGCGTCCCCACAACGCTGCCCTTAAAAGCCCAGTCTTAGCCCAGGTGAATCCCATTTACATATGCCCACACCCTATTCCAGGTGCCCACCATCAGGCATACATTCGGGACCACATGTTTCCATTATCTATCCTAATGGCAGGAGGGCAGAAAAGCCTGATACTTTTTACCTTACCCTACAGAGGCATAGGCCCCAAATTAGTATGAACATTTTAGTAATTACAAATACCTGGTGATATACTAAGACATTTCACAACAAAAGGAGGCACTGCCATGGGACCATTTGATTATCATCTGAATGACAAGCCTCCCAGAGGTTCCATAACTTTGTATCATGTATATATGTTCACATGCTTATATCCCTCACTGGAGAATGAGTTTTGAAGTTTTATTAATTTTTTTTAAAGATTTATTTATTTATTTATACAAGCACTGGGTACAGTCAGAAGCACAGGAGGGTGAGAGAATTCACCAGATCCAGAGCAGGGAGCAGAGCAGGCAGAAGGACCGAAGTACACTGCTGAGGGGAGCAGCGGGTGGCAGGAGAGGTCTGCGTGCCATGTGGGACCATCGCCCGGTGGCCAGGGATTGAACCGGTGCTGCAGAGGCTGCGGGCAGCTTCTCAACCCAGCGCTCAACCGCTGCGCCACCGGGGAGGCCCAGTTTTATTAATTTTTAAACCTTCTGATTACTACAGTTCCTGTAAAGGTGGGAAGACCAGCTGGCTTAAGGGAAATTGTACCAAGAGGTTACACAATTATGTCTGTGCTCTAAGATCCATCCTTGTTCTAAATCTCTGAATTTTCTGAGCTACAAATATGATCTAATGCTAGTTGGAAGTGGAAGCGAGCTGATGCCAGGAAACAAGAGAAATCAAATAGGGACCCAAGGCCAGGAGTCCAGCTCAGGGACAAGAACACAATGAAAGTATAAACTGGGTAAGCAGAGATCCTGCATACATTGGGTTTACCCAGAACATAGTTCCCAAGATGGAAATAGACACAGGTCAAAATGGCTAACACTGATCCCATCAAGCTCTCTGGTTCTGCTTTGTGGAGTAAGCTGGCCGGTAGTTTAGACTAGAAGCAGCTGAGCCAAGTTAGTGGTTAGCCCCACAGATCCTGTGTGAATCAACAAATTGGTCACAGGGGGATGCTGGAAAATAAGTAAAAATGGAACAGTGGAAACCAGAACCCTTACTCACCTGATTGGACAAGGGAAGGCAAGAGTGCCTTTGAGTATCATTGTAGAAAATGCTCTGGAAATGAAGGGTCACCAACAGGGCACATCACACACATCATGTGACTCAGTGCTCACAGTCAACCAGGCGCATCTGTGAGATGATCCTGACCTACACGGATGGTACTGAAGCCCAGAGAGTCTGAGCATCTAGTGTAGAATCATACAGCTGGGAATTGGGGAACTTGGAACCAAGCCTACACTTCCAGGGTCATAAAGTTTATTAAATTGTTCTTTACAGATATCAACACCAGAGAGTAGACGTTTATTTCTAATTAAGGTAGCCTTTGTATTGCTGGGGAATTCCCTTGAATAAGAATAAAAAATGTTGCCTAATATTTTGATTGCAGATGCGGGTCTACTCACCCCACTACATCTCTGGATGTGGTTGAAAAGACTTTCAGAAATCAGAGCAATGTTTGGAATCTGAAAGGATTGTGTCTGAAATGGTAGAATGGTGGTGAAGGAGGTAATGTGGTGGTACATGGGCACGTAAGTGGCAGTGTGTTATTCTTCCCCAAGACTGCCAGGTTGAACCCATCTTGTAATGAGTTTGTACAGCAGAGCTTTGTACAGCACCCTCCTGGGAGCTGGATTCCAACTCTGCAGGTGAAGTGCCTCCTGCCCTGGCTGGATTTCCAAGCACAGGACCTGAAGAAATAACTCAAGTCCTTGCAGAGAGCTTTGTTCTTCTCCCTGCCCCCTCCAGTCTTTGTACCTGGTAAGTAAATTTGGCTCAGTAGTTAATGAGCAGGCCCCAAAGTTAAAGAGAACAATGCAGAGGTCCCAGTAGTTTCCTCCACCTGGCTTCTCATTTTCTAGGAGGTGGGTAATCGAGCCGGGGGGCTTGCAATCTCTGCTTCTCTTCCAAACTATTTCCTCCATCACATGAGGTGTTAATTCTGTCTTCTGTTTGCCCCATGACATCCTCACTAAATCCACAGGCTGTCCCTGTGACCTCCAGTACCATTTAAGAGAAAACTGTTGTTCTTTTTTCCTGGGAGGTAAACGGCCTCTCTCTGTAAGTGTAGAGAAAGCAAGAGGATTGCCATGGTCTACCAGATACCCTATGATACCTAATTTATCTCCCAATGTCCCCCAAAGGTAGGGTAATGGGGCCCTGACTTGCCTTAGCACAGAAACATGCACACATGTTGTCGGCGTTCCAAGTTTTGTGCGGCACTTACACAAATCACCAGTCTGTAAAAAAGCCTATTGTGATCTCTACAGGCAGGGCATGGCTCCTGCCCCAGCCCTGCCTCTGCAGGTCACCAGGGCCTGTTGATTTGCAGACTCTTGCTATTAGTAAAGGCGCTTAGGGTTTTTGTTTTTTGTTTGTTTGTTTTAGTTTAAGTATCTTCTTTTCTCACCTTGAGGTTGAGAAAGACAAGCTGTTCATCTGTGCTCACACAGGGATAGCCAGGACCCCGATCCCTTGTAATGTTCAACATGAAACCTGCTAGTCTTGGTGAATTGACACCTACATATATGCAAAATGGATGCAAAGACCTGAGGTGAAGCCACTTGGCAGTAGGTCCTGTCTGCTCCTCCCTACTTTCTACTCCTCTCCCCTCATCCAGTGGGTCCTCAAACATTCTGTTAAAAAATATTCCTCTTTCAGGGCCTCCCCGGTGGCGCAGCGGTTGAGCTCTGGGTTGCGAAGCTGCCCGCAGCCTCTGCAGTGCCGGTTCGATCCCCGGCTGCTCCCCGGCCACCAGAGGAGGGTCCCACATGGCACGCTAGACCTCTCCTGCCGCCCGCTGCTCCCCTCAGCAGTGTACTTCTGTCCTTCTGCCTGTTCTGCATCCTGTTCTGACTCTGGTGAATTCTCTCACCCTCCCGCGCTTCTGACTATATCCAGTGCTTGTATAAATAAATAAATAAATAAATCTTAAAAAAAAAAAAAAACATTTAAAAAAAAATATCCCTCTTTCAGTTTGGATTCCTTCTATTTCTGCCCACACACACTTAGTTCTTGCTTCAATATTCTCCTTGACAAATAAGCAAATGTCAGCGAAAACCTTCCGTCATATAGGATTTTTGGAGGGAGGAGATGGTCCTGTGTAGTACCTATCAAACGTCATTAAAAGTGTTTGGTCCTCACCACTCTGTAAATCCATTTTCAAGAATTCAGGCTTGGAAAGCAATATATGAACCAAGCTTTAAACCTAGAGATGTGACCATAATTTTCCTTATAATAAAGGATGCTCTTGACGATAGGGTCATCAAGTTAAATTAGGATGATCAAGTTAATTGTAAAGGATTCATTGGAAGGAATACAGGAAAATGATGAATATGGAAATGATGCAGCAGCTTTGTTCCTGTGACAAGTCTGAGTGAATCAAACACAAGGGAGGGGCATTGTTAGATGTTTTGTTATTGCCACTGTTCAATATGTGGGGGAAGGTGAAGAACAGTCACCCAAAATATCACTGTGATTGATGCAGCACTGAGATTACAGGAAGATGTCTTTTCTTTGATTCAGAAAACTTTTGTAGTTTGTTTACATTGTTTTTATAATAAAAAAAAGGTTTGTTTAATGTCATTCAGAGATTTAATGTCACTCAGGTATAGAGAAAAGAAGGTTTTTATACTTAGAACCTTTAATCCAGCAATGCTGAAAAACATTGGGATAGCAAACTTCTAAAATATCTGGAATGGGTCCCTTGCCTCCCTACCCCTGTCCAAATCTCATGCCTCATGACACCAGTCTGCCTGAGAGATAACCTTATAGGGGCTTGGTGGTTAAGTCTCCAGGCTTTGGAGCCAGGCTGCCTGTGCTTGCTTCCCTGTGCCTCAGTTTCCTTCTTTATAAAATGCACAAGATAGTTATTCCCACAGCACAGAGCTGTTGTGGATATTAGAAAGGTTGGTTTAGGTAAAGCCCAGAGAAGAGCACTTGGCAAGTAGTAAGGCCCACCAGATATTAGCTATTTTTATTGTTTTGGAGCCAGGCTGCCTGTGCTTGCTTCCCTGTGCCTCAGTTTCCTTCTTTATAAAATGCACAAGATAGTTATTCCCACAGCACAGAGCTGTTGTGGATATTAGAAAGGTTGGTTTAGGTAAAGCCCAGAGGAGAGCACTTGGCAAGTAGTAAGGCCCACCAGATATTAGCTATTTTTATTGTATGGTCTATGCCTCTGCATACTCCTTAAAGGCCAAAAGGTGTCCAATTTATATTTACCTGTTAGCTCCTGTGCATAGAAAGGCTTTAAGAAATATAGTTTCCATGTCATTGAGTCAAGGGCCCTGGAAAGAATCTCAGTTCTTCAAAATAAAATGGGCACCGAGGGCCTTTCCCCATGATAGCAGGAATTGAGACAAAATTTGAGGTCCCTGACAACCTGGGAGCAGGGCGCTGGGAGCATTCCAAGTCTGCAGCCTTGACAGGGTGCACAGTAGCTGCTGCCCTTGAATTATGACCTCACAGCCCTGCCCAGTCCCAGTTGGGAAACTAGGAGCTTTAGATGTGATCTTCTGTGATGTGACCCTGACTCTTGCTGCCTAAGAACAAAGGGCAATTACGGCTCTTTTGTGAGTAGCAATTAAGTGGACGCAAAGGGACTGGTTCCCTGAAGGCTGGGGCCTGACCACTGCCTCATTTCTGAAATCAATAATACCTTGTCTGTGCCCAGTTTCTGGATCAGAGGCATCCAGTTTTCAGCAGCCGGTCTCCATTTCTTCTTGACCCATTCTTGGGGGATCATTTTGGTCATTAAGATAATTTTGGTGGACCTCCCTTGTGGCACAGGTGGTTGGGCACAGTGCTGTGAAGCTGTGCACAGCCTCTGCAGTGCCAGTTCAATCCCCGCTGGCTGCAGAGCAACCCACATGGTGCAGCAGACCACTCCTATTGTGCCCGCTATTCCCCTCAGCAGTGTATTTCAGTCAGTCTGCCTGTTCTGTTCTCTGCTCTGTCTCTGGTGAGTCCTCTCACCCTTCCGCACATCTGGCCTGTATCCCGGTTCTTATATAAATAAATAAATCTTAAAAAAAATGCTTTCAATGGACCTCCCTGGTGGCGCAGAGGGTTGAGTGCCATACTGTGAAGCTGTCTGCAGCCTCTGCAGTGTGGATTCAATCCCAGCCGGCCAGCGAGGGTCCCACATGGTGCAGCAGACCTCTCCTGTCTCGCCCGCTACTCTCCTCAGCAGTGTATTTCATCAGTCAGCCTGTTCTGTTCCCTGCTCTGTTTCTGGTGGATCCTCTCACCCCCTGCATCTCTGGCCTGTACCCCGGTTCTTGTATAAAAATAATCTTTTAAAAAAAGAAAAAACAAAGAAAAAATGCTTTCAAGATAATTTTGGAACATATAATCATACCCTCTCCCCAAATCTATGGTTTCCAATATAAACTTCACACTCTAAGAAAACTGAAATTTGTGAACCCAAATTTCAAAGTTTGGCAACACGGGTCCTTGCAGAAATACTGGAAGCAACAATGAACTTGAAGTAGGGGTGGGGAGGGCTAGCCAGCAGGCATGTCTGAACCAGACAACTATTGTTTTCAAAGTCGATTCTGGGGTCACAGTAGAACAATGCATTTGGCAACCCAACAAGATTTATTTTAATTTTATTTTTATATTCCCCATACAATTGCAACCCACTTATTTTGACCCCAATCCCACCTTTCCCCACCGCCTCCATAGTGTGTTCATAGTGGTTTGTTGATTTTGATTTTTTCTTTCTTATAGTTATTCTTTTTCCTGGTCCCTTGTTTAGGTTTTCTAGATTCCTGCTATGAGTGAGATCATCTGGTATTTTTCTTTTTCTTTCTGTTTTACTTTGCTGAGCGTGATCCCTTCCAGCTCCATCCATGTTGCTGCAAATTGCATGTGTTTATCTTTTTTGAATGCTGAGTAATATTCCATGGTGTATATGTACCACATCTTCTTGATCCAGTCATCTATTTTTGGGCATTTGGGTTGTTTCCAAAGCTTAGCTATTGTAAATAGTGCTGCTATAAACATAGGGGTGCAGGTGCTCTTTGGAATTAATGTGTCTGTGTCCTTTGGGTAAATACCTAGGAGTGGAATTGCTGGATCATATGGAAGTTCTATGTTTAGTAGGTCCAGAAATCTCCACACAGCTTTCCATAGTGGTTGGACCAGTTTGCACTCCCACCAGCAGTGCAGGGGTGTTCCTTTTTCTCCACATCCTCCCCAACATTTGCTGTTGCTAGTTTTTTTAATACGTGCCATTCTCACTGGTGTGAGATGGTATCTCATTGTAGTTTTGATTTGCATTTCCCTGATTGCAAGTGATGTTGAACATTTTTTCATATGCCTGTTGGCCATTTGTATTTCCTCTTCAGAGAAATTTCTTTTTAGCTCTTCTGCCCATTTTTTGACTGGGCTATTTACTTTGTTTTTGTTGAGTCTCATCAGCTCTTTGTCGATTTTTGTGATCAGTCCTTTATCATTAGTGTTGTGTGCAAAAATGTTCTCCCAGTCGGTGGGGTTTCTCTTTGCTTTGGTTATTGTCTCTTTTGCTGTGCAGAAGCTCTTTAATTTGATGTAGTCCCAGCTGTTTATCTTTGCCTTCACTATCACTGCTTTGGGTGATATGTCTATAAAGATGTCTTTGAGGTGCATGTCATGCAGTGTTTTGCCTATATTCCCTTCTATATATTTTATGGTTTTAGGTCTTATGTCTAGTTCTTTAATCCATTTTGAGTTGGCTTTTGTGCATGGTGTGAGGTAGTAGTCAAGTTTCATTCTTTTGCATGTAGCGACCCAGTTTTCCCAGCACCATTTATTGAACAAACTTTCTTTGCTCCAGTGCATATTTTTAGCTCCTTTGTCAAAGATTAGTTGACTATAAATCTGTGGGTTTATTTCTGGGTTTTCTATTCAAGTCCATTGGTCTGTGTGTCTGTTCTGGTTCCAATACCATGCAGTTTTGATTATTATGGCTTTGTAGTATAGTTTGAAATCTGGGAGAATGATGCCTCCATTCCCTTCTTTTTTTTTTCAGGAGGGTTTTGGCTATTTGGGGTTTTTAGTGGCTCCATATGAATTTCATCAATATTTTTTCTATTTCTTTGAAGAATGACATTGAAATTTTAATTGGGATAGCATTGGATCTGTAGATTGCTTTTGGTAGGATGGCCATTTTGATAATGTTAATTCTTCCGATCCATGAGCAGCGGATGTCTTTCCATTTCATTGTGTCTACTTCTATTTCTTTTAACAATGTTTTATAGTTTTCTTTGTATAGGTCCTTTACTTCTTTTGTTAGGTTTATTTCCAGGTATTTGATTTTTTTTTGTTTCAATAATAAAAGAATGGTTTTCTTGATTTTTTTCTTCTTCAGATTTATTGCTTGTGATTATGAAGGCTACTGATTTTTGTGCATTGATTTTGTATCCTGCCACTTTACTAAACTGATTGATTAGTTGAATTAGTTTTTCTGTGGAGTTTTTTGGGTTCTCTATGTATATTATCATATTGTCTGCAAATAGTGATAGTTTGACTTCTTCCTTGCCTATTTGGATTCCTTGTATGTCTTTCTCTTGTCTTATTGCTCTGGCTAGGACTTCCATTATCATGTTGAAAAGCAGTGGTGAGAGTGGACATCTTGTCTTGTTCCAGATTTAATGGGCATGCTTTCAGCTTTTCACCATTGAGAATGATATTGGCTGTGGGATGGCCTTTATGGTGTTGAGGTACAACAAGATCTTCTTTCAAAGCCAAGTCACTCTTGCCAGTAAAGTCAAGTGGAGAGCCTTGGATATAAAAACCCCCATTTACTTTTTTTCAAAATTTGAGAATGAATACCAAAGGAAAATCTTTCTTTTTAAAGAAAATGTAGTATGACCACATCGAAGGCAAATTTACATAAAAGAAAAGAAAGCCTTCCTGTAATTCTAGCCCCCTTATCAAATCACCTTGTTTTTTTTTTTTTTGGTTGCCTGTACTTCTAATCTTTCTGTTTTCCTTTTATTTCATGTAATTGAAATTGCCATATGAAAATGAGTCTCTCTGTCACTTGTTTTACTTAGCATTATAATAGGCATAAAGTTGCTGTATTGTCTTTCATTGTTTTCATGGTGTAGAGTATTCCCACAGAGTGATGTGGCTAATATACTCAGACACTTGTCTTTTTAATAGAATGTTGTTCTTAGAATGTTTTTAATAGAATGTGTGTAAATAAGACAGAAATGAATATCCCTGGATGATGATTTATTTCACTGGGTCAGAAATTATTACTTTTTCATTGTTTTGCATTTTGATAATGTTGCCTTTTTCTTTAATTTCTTTCTTTTATCCAAGATGGAAAAAAAAATCATTGCCTCTACACATGTATGATACTGTAGTTTACAACTAAAGTGATTTTTTCCCTCCCAATATTTAATTATGAAATATTTTTTAAAATGGAAGGAATTTTATCATAGTTACCCAAATACTGATTCAGGGTGACTTTTGAACATAAACACATGTCTTTCTGCCAAGCAAAAATTAACCAGTTGGATAGAGAAATATGTGTCATCTTTCAGCTAATGCTCTTTGCATGTGATAATCATGACGATTTATTAGAGTAATACTTCATAGTCATTAGTATTTTCAAAATAGCTTCAGGCTTATTTTCTTGTTTGATCCTCAAAATCCTCAAAGACATAGCCAAAGTCACATTTCAAGATTCACCATGTGAGACATAAATATTTTGGGGTCTTGTGTTCCTGATTTTCACATTTCATGTAGCAACTGGCTACAAACATGGATTTTAAATTCCTGTATTTAATGCAGACTTTCTCCTAAACTTACACCCATATATACATTTGTCAAAACTCGAGTCTTGCTAAAAGTCTTTGTTTCCCAATTTAATGTAGCTCCAGTCCCTATAGGAAAAAAAAAAAAAAAAGATAAAGCCAAGGCAGGTATAATCATGTGAATTGATTGATTGATTGATTGATTGATTGCACGGGAGGGTGAGAGAATCCACCAGAACCAGAGGGGAGAGCAGAACAGGCAGACTGACGAAGTACACTGCTGAGGGGAGCAGTGGGTGGCAGGAGAGGTCTGCGCGCCATGTGGGACCCTTGCCCGGCGGCCGGGGATCGAACTGGTGCTGCAGAGGCTGTGGGCAGCTTCGCAACCCAGTGCTCAACTGCCGTGCCACCAGGGAGGCCCAAATCATGTGAATTTAAAAATGAGAAAAAGATGATCAGAGAGGTAGCAGTATTGCCTAGTGTCACACAGTAAGAGAGGTATCACTGCAATACAATAGTGCTAAGCTCTCAATTGAACCTCCTTAATTAATCAACAAATTACAGGTTTCTATATGTCCCACTGCTTTTCCCTGATTCTGCTTCTCTGTGACTTTTCAGAATATGAGGGCAAGGACACTTGTCATTGGTAGTCCAGCCACCACAAATGTCAATGTTAAGGTTAAAGACTAGCTGCAGAGAGTTTAGAAGCTCCACCTACTCCCAACACTTGTCTCTAAGTCTTGTGCTGGGGAATAGCAAAGACAGCTCAAATGTGGGTTTTCACCATTCATGGTGGTTTCTCCTGCTCAATGCACCAGGTCTCAGTTCCCTACCTTGGGGATGCAGGCCTCAATGCTCCAGAACGCACCCAGAGCAGGAACATGGATTTGGGACAGGAGGGATCTTCACCAACTCTTACAGTTGCACTTGCCAACTGCCTTATCTTTATTCCTTCATAAGAGTCAGTCAACCATCTCCATCCTTGCTCTAATAAAACATCCAATACACACACACTGAAGCCTCCTGCCTACAGAGACATCATTATTCCATTCTGTGGATGAAGAGATTGAGCCTGGGCATGATAAATGATGTGACCATTTCAAAAGAGATTGTGTAGCTGGGGCTGGCACCCACTCCTCTTGGTCCAATGCCCTTTCCTGGTTACGCGGCCACGGTCTCCACTTTGAGCTCACGGGCAGAGGCTGTGCTGGCATGGCGTGGCACTGCTCCAGTCTTGTGTTATTTTGGACTCTGGAGCTCTGTGTGGACAGAACTTTCCTGGTCACAGCGGTTCTTTGCTAGTGCAGAAACACACAACAGAGGTGAAGGTCCCCACAGCACGGGAGCTCAGGGAGACACTACACTGGGGCAGGGCCTTTGGGACAGGCTCTGTACCTGGTCAGCTTTTTCTAGAGAAAATGTTTCTGCTTTTAGCATATTCCACAGTAGACAAACATGTTTTTTGTTCTGTTTTCTATTCAGCCTCCAGAAAGCAGCTGTTCAACAGAGAGTGCTGGTAAATTGTCGAGGAGATCTTTTTTTCAATGGGGCCATCTGTTCATACCTGCCCTTTGGAAAAATCAATACATTTGATTTTTGGACAGTCAGTTCCTTAAGCCTGAAAATATTCATTGGAACACCATGGGTGGATAAAGTCCATCCTTCCAAACCTCATCGATTCCTCTGAAGTTGGTCAGATGTTGTCAGATGTCACAATTTCCCCAGAATGTGTGGGGAGGTTTTAATGTAAGAATGGTACCAAAAGCTTGCGTGAACCAACAGCAGGTAGCAGTAAATGGCAGAGTTATTCCAAGCAGAGATTTTTTTTCTTAAAGATGACATAACTCTTTATAGAAATAAATATAAATCCTATATATAAAGCCATTGGCCTAGTAGAAGTCCAATGGAGACTCCAATTATCTGGAACTTCACAATGTTATAACTTAACATCTCATCCTGACCTGAAGCTGGGGATTGCGGTCAGTTCTGATGAATCACAGGGATGAATGTGAAACACTGGAGACTGGAGAGAATTTTGTCCCAAGCAAGTGTCTTGAAAGTCCACAGAAAGTCCCTGGTGAGTCCAGTGCAATTTAACTTTTTGTGGAGTATTCAGTCTTTGAGGAGTCAGTCTATCTTTCTTTCTTTTTTTGTTTTCGTTTTTTTATGAGTTTTTTTTTAAATTAATTAATTTATTTATACAAGCACTGGGTACAGTCAGAAAAAGGGGAGGGTGAGAGAATTCACCAGAGCCAGAGCGGGGAACAGAACAGGCAGACTGACAAAGTACACTGCTGAGGGGAGCAGTGGGAAGCAGGAGAGGTCTGTGCACAATGTGGAACCCTCGCCTGGCGGCAGGGGATCGAACTGGCGCTGCAGAGGCTGCAAGCAGCTTCGCAGCCCAGTGCTCAACCCCTGCACCACCAGGGGAGGCCTTCTTTCTTTTTTCAAAAAATATTTATTTATTTATTTTATACAAGAACTGGGGTACAGGCCAGATGAGTGGGAGGGTGAGAGGATTCACCAGAGACAGAGCGGGGAACAGAACAGGCAGAAGGACCAAAGCACACTGCTGAGGGGAGCAGCAGGAACAACGGGAGAGGTCTGCTGTGCCATGTGGGATTCTCGCTGGCTGGCTGGGATTGTACCTGCACTGCAGAGGCTGAGGACAGCTTCATAGCAAGGCGCTCAACCGCCTGCGCCACCAGGGGAGGCCCCAGTCTATCTTTCTTCACACTGTGACTTGCTACTTTCTTTTCTTCAGCCAAAAGTCTCAACTTTGTTTTCTCCATGACATGATTTGTGGGGTCCAGGCATGCCAGTGTGACATCAACATTGTTTTGATGAGAATTTCATTTCATCACTGAGGATTACAGGTAAATGACATAACAGCTTTCCTTCACCCAGGAATCCCTGACAAGGGGGATAATACTAGATAACCCAGGGGAAGGAAAGAACATTAACTTTTATTACCCTTCTCCTAGATCTAGGTGCTTTACATAGATTATTTCACATGAATTCATCTAAAGTAACAACCCTTGAGGATTGTCATTTAATGGACAAAGAAAGGGAGACTCAGGGGAATTAAAGAAGTTATCCAAGACCTCCACAAAACCAAAGTTTTAAAACACATGGTCACAGGACCAAAGTCCAGAAACTTACAAAGCACCAGTTCGAAATGCAAAACACCTATAACTCGTTCACCCACTTCCAAGGTCTGCAGACCAGCAGGGGAAGGAATTATCTTCTGGAACCTTGGGATTAAAGAAGATGTCCACCTGGGAACCCCTAATAAACTAGAACCACAATAACCCAGTACTCTAAAAAGCAGCTCCCCCCTCCCTGCTCAGTGGGGACCGTGTGAGCTCACCTTCCTTCAGGTCTGCAACTTGAAGTTCCTGCTTTCAATGACCCAAGTCCTCACCTAGCTATCAAGGTATGTAGGGCTGACTTGTCATCTTCAGCTCGCCCCAGGGAATGGCCAGATGGCATTCAGTCTGATTCTGGGCCTCGGGCTGACTTATCTTTCCAGGTACAAGAGTAAATAGAGAGCTTGGGGACACCATATGTCCCTGACTCATCATGCTTGCTGAAATCACCATCATTCAACATGGCCTATGCTTCCTTGGGCCAAGGTGAGGGGTGGATCAGAGGAAATATGTCTTAAAACTGAAGGCAGCAGGACTGAAAACATAAAGGCATATAAAGGAAGAATGCATCTATTAGAGATAGCTTAAATGGCCTCCTTTTTTTAAAATGTACTTTATTTTACTAGATAGCATTCAACTTCCTATGCTCCTTCTGGTGTCCATTCGAGGCCTCATAGACTGTGGATTGAATTGAAGTGTTGTGTTCCTAATCCATTTTCTTTGTTTACCAGTCTGGAATTTCACTCTTGGTTGAAAATGGAACTTACCCTAGTTTATTGTAAAGGATCTTCTACTGGCAAGTGGCATCTGATTGGAAAGTTTCTTTGAATCACTTTTGAGCTCCCCAAGCAGGAGAACCTAAAGGTGAAGGTTGAGGTGAAGATCTGGGAGTCAGCTGCTCAGGGGCTGAGAAAATTAGACTGCTTCTGAGAATGGCACCTGGTTCTATTTAGCAAGATAATGGCACAGACAAAAGAATCTTCCACAATTCTATTTCTCCATTAATAAGAGTAATGGGATCTAGGTTAATCCAGGCCAGAGTCTTAAGCAGAGGATCATAGAAGTATTGAGTTTAGGAGTTAGGCCTGTCTAATTTATTCTTCTCCTTCAAACAAAGAGATGAAGTCACCCATCTAGGGCCATATATTTGGGAAGGGCCAAGTGGAATCAGAGTTCTAGGTCTCTCAAAGTTCTAGTGCTTTCTCAAAAGACAGAATCCAGTGAGACCTCTATTTTCTGAGTCACCCAAGCCATGAGCTATGGGACCCCAGGGGTGCCCCATTTGCCACTGTATGCCTTCAGGCCTGTTCTCTGCAACCACAGCCACAGGAAGGTTAGGAATGGTCCTAAGATATGTGAACTTAGCCCTGAGTATACGATTGTTCAACCTCTACTCACAATCTTTTGTTTTTAGACATATGGGATCTTATGGATACAGAAGAGCAACTGGGAATTTAATGTGTGTGCCTAAAATACTTTGAGAGCTTCCTGTCCCAGCACAGCAACTAAGGCAGAAGTGGATAAAGATGGCCCAAAGAAAACAGGAGGCTGCTTACCTCCATTCAGCACTCCAGTCCTAAACTTCCTATCCTGCCATAGAGAACATCGGCTTTTACTATCTTCTTGACGTCTTTTTTTTTTTTTATTTAGTCAAGTCTGAAGCTTTTCTTCTAAAGTTAAAATTCCACCTCCATGTCCAGAGGTGTGACATCAGTCCCTAAAAAGAATGAATTCTCTACTCTTTAGAAAGCTGGACTCAATCACTGTCACCCCTACTTAAAAACCTTTAAGAGGTGAAATCTTAGAAAATTAACCCTCTCAAAATAGAGGAGGACTAAAATCCCCTGGCTTCTTGTCCAATAGGGTGGGATTTTATTTTGAGAAAAGAGTTGGTGAGCAAGTCCAGCCCCATCCAGGTCACTGCTGGTGCAGAGGCAGACACCCACACACCTGGAAGCAATGCTTACAGATGGAGGTGTCCTCACTGCAAGGGGTATTTGGAAAATAAGCGCTTGGAAAAGACTTATGTCAATATAAGCCAAATGTATTCAAGTTCCTAACTCTCAGTCCCCTGCTTGACTTCTCATTAGAATTTCTTTTTTTTTTTTTTTTTAAGATTTATTCATTTATTTTATACAAGAACCAGGGTACAAGCCAGATTCGCGGGAGAGTGAGAGGATTCACTAGAGACAGAGCAGGGAACAGAACAGGCAGATGGACCAAAATGCACTGCTGAGGGGAGCAGCGGGCGAGACAGGAGAGATCTGCTTCGCCATGTGGGACCCTTGCCGGCCAGCCCAGATCGAACCGGTGCTGCAGAGGCTGGGGACTGCTTCACAGCGCTGCACTCAAGTGCCTGAGCCACCAGGGGAGGCCCTCTATTTTTCTTTTAAAATTTATTTATTTCATGCATACAAGAACCGGGGTGTAGAACAGAAGTAAGGGGGGGTGAGAGGATTCACCAGAGAGAATGGGGAGCAGAACAGGTGGATATACTGAAAAACACTGCTGAGGGTAGCAGCGGGTGATACAGGAGAGGTCTGCTGGGACATGGGTTAGCTCCCTGCCTGGTGGGGGATTGAACTGGTGCTGCAGTGTCTGGCAACAGCTTGATAGTGCTGTGTCTTTATTCCCTGCACCATCTGGGAGGCCCTAGAATTCCTTATTTGAATTCTCTTGCCTCTATCAGCATCTCCACAGGCAGATCCATTTTAAAGGGGAGTTTTTAGTTGATGATGTCAGTGCCTACTCACACCCCTAGGCACTGGCCTTTCCATTTGCAAGCCCAAGCACTCTGTGCTTCTCCCAGGGAAAAACTTCCTTTCTGCTTGGAGGCTATCTCAGGTCTCTGCACCAGGGAGAATCAGAGTCAGTGTCTCCCTGAAGGTAGGAAAATAAGTACCTCAGCACCCTCTCCCCTAGGTGGGGTATTTCTGACACATGCTGGTTTCTTCCAGAGGACCCAGGGCCTCAGCCCCCATCACCATAGTAATAACCTATGTGATCCTTTATTATTGTCTTCCCTTTCTTGTCTTGTTTCCCCACATCCCCACAATTTTTTGCAAGGTTACCTTCCAAATATACTACTTACAAATGAGTTACCTTTCAGAGTCAGCTTTTGGGGGAATCAAACTAAGATATACCTCTTTCTCGGCATGGTTGAAACATGTTTCTCTCCTTTCTGTTTTTCCCATTTAAATTAATATCAGCACCCCAATAGCTCCCAAACCAGACACCAGGAAAATTGTTTTTCATTCTTATTTTTCCATATTGTAAATCCCATCTTTCAAATTGGTCACTGATTCCTATAAATTAAACCTCTAAATATCTCTCCATTTAGTTAGCCCTTCATTTGTACTTCTCTAGTTAAAATCATCAACAAAATCTTGAGTAATTTTAATTGCTTCCTTATTTTTTCCAGTTATTTATCCTCTCTAAATTATTCTTCATAAAATTGTATGACTTATTCTTTGAGAACACAAATTTGACCATGTACTGTCCTGCCCAGCAAGCTCTGAGAGCTCACCATTGCCATTTCCGCTTACGCCCTCATGAGCAGCTCCCTGTTCTAGTTCTCTTTCCTTAACCTGGGTCTCCTCCCACAGGCAACCCACCAGCCACGCTCTACTTCCAAACCCCAAACAATCCACCTTCTTTGTCAACATTGGGCTGTGCACATGCTATTTTTTGACCTTAGAATGCCTCTTGACTTCTTTTTTTTTGGGTCTTATGAATTTGTATGCATCCCCAAATAACCTAAATGAAACCTCACTAGCTGCCCCTGACAGTTGAGTGTGTGTTCTGTCTTCTTTCACACACATGCTGTCAAATACAGGGCAGTGCATTCTCCCACGCATGTGTTTTTCTGACCATTTTGTTGTGGCATCTCCAGGATGGGGAGCATCTGGATTTCTGTATTTCCTACATTGGTGCTGCTTGGTGCAAAAATTGGGTACTCTATAGTTTTATTCTTTCAGGTGTTTAGGTTAAAAGCTGGGCATCATCCTTGATTTGTTTCTTCTTTTTACAGCTCATCTACCCAATACATCAAGACATTTTGTTGGTTCTACCTCAAAAGTTAGTATAGAAGCCTGCCACTTCCCACCATCCCTACTATTATCAGTGTGATCCACCACCAGTTTGCTCCTGGGTTATTGCAAGAAGCTCCTTACCTTGTTTTCATCCTTAATCACCTAGATTCTACTCTCAGCATAACAGGCAGCCGTCCTCTAAAAATGTAAGTTGGTTTAAGCTGCACCACATCTCAACACTCAGCAATAAAATCTATCACTGAGATTGAAGCAAAAAATTTCTACATGTTCAGCCACCCTACCCCTCTGAGGTCTTCTACTATTCTTCCCTTTGCTAAGCTGTTCTAGTTCCACCAGTCTCCCCTCCATCTGGAATGCTCTACCACATGGTTAATACCCCCGCGTGCTTTACATTTTGCCCCAATATCACGTTCTTAATAACAACACCAGTGGTCATCCTTCTGTTCACACTTATTCCTTCCCTCTCTGTATCTCTTTTCCACAGCAATCACTGACTTTAAACATGGTCTAAAATTCACTTATTTCCTGTTTTTATTTCTTACTTTCTGCCTCTGCTCAAGAGAAAATAAACTTCAACAGTGTATGCCAGGAGCAGTGTCTAACACACAGAAGCTAGTCAGTAGCTTCTCCCAGGTGAATCAGTTAATGAATGGGTACAAATTCTTGGAAATAACTTGAGTATGACCTTAGATGCTTAAGTTGAGAACCATTTTCAAAAGAATACCTCAGAAGTATGATCTTTTATTAAAATTCTGGTTACAATGGCTCTTTCTTTCTTTCTTTTTTTTTTTAAAGATTCATTTATTTATTTATACAAGCACTGGGTACAGTCAGAAGCACGGAGGGTGAGAGAATTCACCAGAGCCAGAGCGGGGAGCAGAGCAGGCAGAAGGACTGAAGTACACTGCTGAGGGGAGCAGCGGGCAGCAGGAGAGGTCTGCGCGCCATGTGGGACCCTCCTCCGGTGGCCGGGGAGCAGCCGGGGATCGAACCGGCGCTGCAGAGGCTGCGGGAAGCTTCGCAACCCAGAGCTCAACCGCTGCGCCACCAGGGAGGCCCTACAATGGCTCTTTCATTAAAAAAAAATGATGTTTGCTACTATTATCAACAAACAATATTTAGTTAGTATAGACTAGTTTGTATAGTCAAATTCCAGAAATATAATTAGCCTAAATATCAAAGGTGGAGTAATTGTCATTCAGCCAGTCTCTAAGTTTTTTTTTTTAATTTATTTATTTATGCATACAAGAATAGTGGCACAGGCCAGAGGTGCAGGCAGTGAGAGGATCCACCAGAGACAGAGTGGGGAACAGAACAGAGAGATTGACTGAAATGCACTGCTGAGGGGAGCAGAGGGTGAGTCAGGAGAGGTCTGCTGCACCCTGTGGGTTGCTCCCTGGCTGGCCAGGGGATCGAACTCACGCTGCAGAGGCTGCCAACAGCCTCATAGATTGCATCTCAACAACTTGCGCCACCAGGGAGGCCTCAGGCTCTAAGTTTTTAAAGAGGAAATTGTCCCAAATATAGCTGCAGGCTCATTGTGTTCATGGATGAGTGCAGAATCTTTCTGGGTCATCATCTTGATCTGCCAAGAGCCCTTTAATAATATTTTACTTAATGAGATATTTTACTTGCTATTGTATATTAAGTCATTAAAATCTAGTGTATCATCCATACTCATATTATATCTCATTTCAAACCTGCCCGCCTTCAAGTTCTTAAGAACCACATAAGACTCATGTCTACCATATTAAACATAGCAGATCTATGCAACTCCATATTTAGGAAAAGATCTTGTCTGAAAGATTGATTTTGTTGGCTTGTCTCTGTAATAAATTCATGATTTGAAACAAATTCTAGCACTGTAGATGAGTTACATTTTAGAACAGTCCACATAAATCATATTAATGACTCATATACCTGACTATTAATTCTCAACCACCTTTAACCACTGTTGTAAACTTGATGTCAATCAAACCTATCATTGGAGTCCAAACCTGAGCCATCAGCGTTGGGTCCCTTTATTAATTTTGCTAATGATGATTCTGTCTTGGTCAGACAGCCTATTCCCCCCCAAGCACCATGACTTCTAAAGTTGAGAAGCAATACGTGAAAAGGGGCTTCCATGATGGCTCACCCCTCACATCTATTTGTGGGTGTGCCTGGTTCATCATTCAGAACTTCTGGTATGGACTTGAAAATATTGCCTGATAGCCTTGGGTCAAATAATTGTACCACTTTTCCACATTTACTTCTCACTGCCAAATTGAGGCACCATAGCTAAACTGTAAGATGTCTTATATTATTGTGGCTCCAAAAATTTGTGGCTCAATGTACCTCATCCTCAGGTACATTGATTACCTGAGATTTTTTTTCTGAGAAACATGTATATATTCTCCTGGATGTGTACTAGGCATTTAATCCTCTCAACAACCATTGTGGTCAAAGGAATCTGAAGCAAAGAAAGCTTGGAACCCTTCTTCCTTGTCTAATGAGGACTTACTATATGCTGGTTCCATAGTACATTATTTTATTGACTCTTCTCCACAGTCAAAGAGGGGGATTCCATTATATTACCCATGTATTTGGTGTGGTTTGGAAAGGTTACAGAAGCTTAGCAAGATCTCTGAGAAGTTTCCAGAATGTGTTAAATTTCATAGTGAAATGAAATACAGCAGAATGACACAGTGAAATGAAGTTGGCCATTTTGCCAACACTTATGGGTGTATTTTAAAAATTCATTCTCTGAGATTTGCATTTCATGGCCATATGAAAAAATAACAAAATGGAACTGCATCCTGTTATTAAAGCCATACAGGGTAAGCACAGATGGAGGTCAAAAGTTGCTCCTCTTGTCATTGACTCAGGGAAACAGCAACCTGTGGGCAGAGGGCCAGGTACCAAAGGGAGGTCAACTGGGGGTTTTCCAGTTATGTGCTTTTCTTTCCCTATACTTCCTTGGAGAGGATCACTGCTTGCCCCACCATCCTGGCAGGGAATCAATACCACCAGCCTGGTGTTAGCACAGTTTCAGCTGGGTTGCAGAGGTAGTAACAGGAGGGAGCACCCACATAGGACAGATGGGTGACTACTTCAAAGAACACAGCTGTGGGGAAACCGTAGGGCCCCAGGAGAAGTTTAGAGAGGTCAGTCCCCCGGGGGGTGGGGGGGAGGGACATATCACTCTGAAAGGGGTGGTTTCTACTTAAGCCCAGTAGATGCCATCCTCACGCCTGCTGGCCTCCTCAGGACAGGGAGAATGATGCATTCTTTCTTCCAGGACAACCTGACCCACCAAGCCCACTAGTGCTCCCAAGTGTGTGTGGACTCAGAAAGAAAATAAAAAGATTTATCCGGAACAATTCCCACAACTGAGTGAATGACGTGGGGTTACAGTGCTGGTATGAATTAAAAGAAATGTAATAAATATCTTCAAAGAGATCAGGAGACAAAAAGCAGGAACACCAAACCACAAACAAACTTCGGTTATTGAGATAAAGAGCTTAATAGATGGACTCAACAGCAGGACAGAGACAATGAAGAACATATCAGTGAGCAGAAGTTCAGGTTAAGAAAATTTGAAGGTCTCAGAAAATAAAGAGGTGGAAAATACAAAAAAAAGTTAAGAATATGGAGAATAAAAGTGTTACTATTTTAACAGAAATCTCCCAAAGAGAAAAAGAATAGGGGCTAAAACGACAAATTCAGAAAGTAAGTTCTCATAGATAAGAAAATTATAGCAGTAGATGTCAATGCCCTTGTAAAATATAAAATGTATGATCAAGGACATTAAAAAAATTACAAAAACTTGGGATGTATAAAAAACTATTATAAGCATGATTTAATGCTCTGTTGTCCAATATGGTAGCCAAAAGCTGCAACTGGCTCTTCACCACTTTGAAATGTGGCCAATGCAAATGACAAACTGAAGTTTGTTTTAAATTTTAAGTAATTTAAGTTTAAATAAAAATAACCAGTATTTGAGGGCCTCCCCGGTGGTGCAGTGGTTGAGCGCTGGGTTGCAAAACCAGGCGAGGGTCCCTCATGGCGAACAGACCTCTCCTGGCGCCTGCTGCTCCCCTCAGCAGTGTACTTCGTCAGTCTGCCTGTTCTGCTCCCTGCTCTGGCTCTGGTGAATTCTCTCCTCTCCGGCACTTCTGATAACTAACACTTAATTTAAAGTTGGAAAACACTGAAATATGTTTGAGACATTGTGTATGTAATCTACTCTTTCAATTGTTAATTAAAATCTAAATACAGATCAAATGTATCTGATGTGAATTTAGTATTTATATTGAGATACACTTTCAGCATAAAATTTACCTTTGATTTCTAAGACTTAAGTGATTTAGATTAATACTCATATTGACTATAAACTATTGATATTTTGGGCATAGTGGGCTAATAAAATATACACTTATAATTAATTTAGCCTGTGCATTTTTACTTTTTTAATATGGCTGCTATAAAACACACAAATTACATATATATGGCTTGCAATATTTCTATTGGACAGTGCTGATCTAACAGGTAAATGTGATAAATACAGATAACATTCATTTTGTTTTAACAGAACAAAGGAAGCTTCAATAAATACCAAATAATATACATAGCTTATCTCTCTGATCATAGAGAAATAATATAAGAAATTAGTAACAACAAAAGAGCTTTAAACATTTCCTGAACCCATAAAAGCATTATAATATAATCTGTATATTCATTTTGATAAAGAGAAAATTTTAAATGATATTACAAAATACTTAGAACTGAGTCAGAAGGAATGTTAAATGTCAAACTTTGCTATTGATGAAGTGACATTGGGAGTTTTGTATAATTTTCAATTCATGAGCAGTGTATGTGACATACTGAAAACCAAAGACCTAAAACCATAACTAAACAAATTAGGAAAAGAGAGAAAAGAAGAATAAGATGAAACCAAATCAACAAGAAGGATGTAAACAAAGAAAGAAAAGAAATCGATGAAATAGTCTAAATTCCCACTAAAATCAGATTCTTTGGAAAGAGGGATGACAAACATGGAGATGGAATTCTCTGCACCCATACATTTTAAGACGAGATGGTAATAATGGAGGCAGGTTAGGAGGAGGTGGAAGCTACAATGATTTGGCAATTACAACAATCAATCTTCAAATTTTGAACCCATGGAAGGAGGAAATTTTGGAGGCAGAAGTCTAGCCTCTAGGGAGGTGGAAGCCAGTACTTTGCCAACCACAAAACCAGGATGGCCGTAGTGGCTCCAGAAACAGCAGTGGCTATGATCATGGCAGAAGTTTTTAATCAACTGCAGGAAATAAAGCTTAGCAGGAGAGGAGAACCAGAGAAGTGACAGGGGAGCTACAGGTTACAACAGATCTGTGAACTCAACCCAGCACAGAGGTGTCAAGGCCGTGCTGCTCCAAAGAAGACATTTTTTAGACAATTCTCATGTGTGTGGGCGAAAAACTCGAGAACTGTATTTGTGACTCATTGTATAACAAGTTATTTTAGTTTCTGTTCTGTGGAAGTGTAAAGCATTCCAACAAAGGGTTTTAATGTAGATTTTTTTTTTTGGCACCCATGCTGTTGTTAAATGCAATAGTCTAATCATGATGCTGAATAAAAGTGTCTTTAAAAAAAATAAATAGAATGAGATGAGATAGATAACGATATAAGAAAAAAAAAAAAAGTGATTCCAGATGAGAGGAATCACAAGAATGAAGTTGTCTTGGCATCAAAGATAACACTCCCATTCCCAAACAAATGCCTCAGCCCAGAGGGCTCCTCTCACCCTCAGCACGCACATGTCCCTTGTGCCAGCCGAGTGCATTCTGTAGCCAGAATAAATAAGGGGCATCAAGGAAAAATAATGTGATAAAATCAACGAAAAGCAGGGCTTTGTGCGAACATAATGGCTTGAGAATTATTTTTATTATTTTCACTTAAAATACAGAGCTCCTTTAACTCTTACAAAGAACTGTGGGATATTTTCTCAGCCCATGCTTTATGTCTTCTTTCTTGAACTTCAACAATATGGTAACACAAAATTTAGCTTATCACTCCCTGCCTTTTTCTCCCATTCTGCAGTTTCTAATGGAAAGTGATTTAGAAATGAAATGGCTTCACAACTGGGGGTGGGGGAGGTAGGGGAAGCAAAGCAAAGGTGGGGGGCATGAACTATGCTGGCAGGTGATGGGTATTTTGGTGGTGGACATGGTGGTATAACACATATCAGAGGAGGTGTGCTTATACCCACAAATCATACATAATGTTATCATCCATTGTCACCTCAATAAAAATAATATATTACAGTACAAATAATTTTTTTAAGAAAGAAATGATTTCTAATTTCTTAGCACTTAGTTGCTCATTAAAGATGGTGTATGTCAACACCTGGTACTAAGTAGAGATGGTGAGGATAGTTGTGCGGTGGGGTTGGGGGGTTGGGGAGAAAGAAAGGAGAGGCTTGGAGTTTGAGGACTGGGAGGGGGGGAGGAGGAGGAAAAGTAAAAGGAGGAAGGAGAGAGCTAGGGGAAATCAACTTTCCTTCTTCTTCTGTAGATGTTGTCTAAAAGACATATTTTTAGATTTATCTCCTGGGTAGTTTCTTCATTTTATAGGTGGAACTGATCTAATTTAGGCCAAGGGGACTGTCCCAAGTCAATATGTCCTGCTCACTGAGGTGGGGTAGCTGTCCCACCAGAAGAGAAGATAGAGACATCTCAACTGTCGGAAACACCCAGTTGCTCAAGGCATCACTTTTTCCTAACATCGCTAGATAATGGCCCAAACTCCCCTTGCTGCAGCTGTGCAGACACACCTATGCGCCAGTCCCTCTGCGTTAGCCACTCATCCTCTTCCTTTGTTGCTAACAGTGAAAGGGGCAGCCGCTGGGAGCCCCAGCCTTCCCTGCTCAGGCCAGGTGCGTTTCCATTGGCTGCTGGGCCAGGTTGAGCTCTATTTTCTTCTGTACATAAAGATAAGAAGCCAAGGGCCCCCTTCCCAAAGCAAACACATTTAATTTGAACGACCGCCTCTCCATGATTCACCGGATGGAATTTACGATGGTGTTTACTCTTTTCTACAAAAGTAGCAAATGAATCAGTCCTAGTAGGAAATATAAACCCACAGCAGATGCATTTTCAAGCCCATGGTGGTGATTTCACGGAAAAGGCTACCTTGATGCCAGAATATTTCCCCAGAAGTGAGGATAAAGAATGGCCCAGATCTTTCAAAATTACAGAAGTGACTCTAACTATGAGGAAAACAAGTCTTAGCATGTGCCAAGTTCTACTGGCCCCTCTTAGTAGTGGGAATTCAGACAAATCTTCAGGAATGCTTTGCGGGGCAGCTGTGGTGCATTCAAAGCAGAGAAACAGCCTTAATCTTTGCAAAACCAACAAAAGATAAGCAATAGCTTTAGCTGGGCTGAAATTAGCCAACGCGCTGCTGCTACACAATGTCCTTGTGACCATTATCCAGGCTCTGACCGTGGAATGGCACTGCTCAAGTATGCTGGCAATGTTTAACAAACCATCTGTCTTGTACCTGTTCCACTAAACAGGAGCCTTTGTTTGAACCCTGGCCCCACCAACATGTCTGCTGTCTGCTCACCAGCCAGTGAAATCTCCTGGTTGCATTGTATTAATTTCACGAGTCTCTTGATTATGGTTTGTGCTTCTACCTAGTGCCTCAAAGAACAGTTCAGAAAGGACAGGGATTCTGTGTCTGTTACTTTACATATCACCATGGCTGGGAAATCCTTACCAGCTTATTGCTACTGCCATGATTTTTCTTCTTTAACAGGAATTTTCATATCCATTCAAATATGTCTTTTCCTTCTTGGTCAAACAACTTTAAACTAGAAATACCCCCCCCCCCCGCCTCAGATATTTTTACTTACACCCAGTAAAGCATTTTCTGCTTAAATATCACACTTTCAGGTGTTTACAAATTATGTTACGTAAGTAGTTGGGGGAACTATTTGAACTTAATGTTTTCATAGGCCTAAAGTATTCAAATACCGGCATTTTCATGCGGGGCCATATATATATTTTCTTGTAAGAGTACTCATTTTATTTTAGAGGTGTGAGATGGTAACTCATTCAATTCATGATTTTAATTTTGCAAAAAAAAACAAAAAAAAAACGAAAAAGTTTCCTTTAAGAATTTTCTTCTACTCATCTGCCTCGTCCTGCTCTTCACGATTCTGCTCCATGCGCAGAAGGGAAATGTTCCTACCTTTTCCAGATGTCACAATGTTCATATAATTTGGACTCTTCCAGGTGTGCCTTCACAAGGGCAACCTCAGGAATGCCCTTTGCAGAACGTGTCCTTGAAGCTCACCCTTATGCCTTATACCAGGGAGCCATGACCTGTGTCCAGATCCCCGTCATGCCAGGCTGGGTTATCTCCTGCCCTCACCTGGACTCTTGGGACGAAAGCTCTTATCTATCAAGGGACTGGATTTGATAAGAGACAAACACCAGTTAGAAGTGTGGGGGGACTCCAAGAAGCTTAGAGTATAAAGTTGGAAATAGCTCTGCATTTAGAGATTTTCAGATAAGGGTGTCCACTTCACGACCTAGCCCTGGGGTCTCTGTGTGATGGGCCATCTTTATTTAGTTGTTCATTCTCATGAGTATGCCCTAAACACATTTGTCTTTAAACAAGACAGACAAGGGCCTCCCCTGGTGGTGCAGCAGTTGTGCGCTGGGCTGTGAGGCTGCCCGCAGCCTCTGAATGGCCAGTTCAATCCCACTGGCGAGGGTCCCACTTGGTGAGCAGGCCTCTCCTGTTGCGCCTGCTGCTCCCCTCAGCAGTGTATTTCACTGGTCTGCCTGTTCTGTTCCCTGCTCTGTCTCTGGTGAGTCCTCTCACCCTCCTGCACTTCTGACTGTACCCAGTGCTTGTATAAATAAATAAATAAATCTTTTAAAAAAATAAACAAGACAGACAGAACTAGGAATTCAAACACCCATGTTGTCTTTCCTGAAGAAATTTGGAAAACAAAGAGTCATCTTAAAAACAACAACACAACAAATCTTGTCCTTAACTTAATATGTTTCACTGAAGAAGAAGAGGAAAGATGAGGGTGAGGGAACTCTTGGGATTTTAAGTCTTGGGATTTCTAGGCCAGGGGAAACAATAGTGGGAGGGTTCTATCATGTGGCAGGTCACCTTTGGGAACATGGGTAAGAAAAATTCCTTCATATTTTCATCCCATATTTCAATTGCAATGCTGGCATATGTTGTTTGTTTTGTAAGGTAATTTAACATTACATGATGTAGTAATCATATTGTTCATTAAATAATTATATACCAACCATTTATACAATTGATTCTTTCATTCATCTGACATCTGGTTTGCTTTCACTTTTTGGCTACGGTGAATAATGCTGCCAGGGAAATAAGTGTCAATGAGTTTCTTGGAGTCTGTTTTCAGTTCTTTGGGGCATAAACTTGGAGTGGAATCACTCAGTTTAGTCAAAATTTTGTTGAGGAACCACCAACCTACTCTTTATAATGAGTATATGATTTTACTTCCCTCACCTCTGTACCCCCTAACAGCAATGTACAAAAGTCACAATTTCCCCACATCTTTCCCAACACTTACATTACTTTCTCTAAAAAAAAAAAAAAAAAGCATCCTATACTAGGGGGTATAAAGTGGTAGCTCATTGTGGCTTTGATTTGCACATTCCCAGAGTCATCTTGTTCGGACAATCTTTGGAATGAAATTGAAGAACATGGGTATGTTCCCTCTAGTGTTTGTCATAAATCATCTGTGGGTTCCTCCATGGACACACCTACCATCTCCTGAAACTGCCACCTGATAGCAAGTGATGATATCCTAACAAGGTGTCCCTCCTAAAGGGCATTGCAGCCCTCAGGAGGGAGAGTGGATCTTACTGGAAAATAGAAATAGGTCTTAACTCAAGGCAAAGAGAGAGTGAGGTCCAAAGTCCAGAGAGTGGAGACAGCCAGGCATTAGGAAGTCAGATGACTTGTGAGCAGACGACTCGAGCTGGTGGGCCTAAGCTCTGAAATCCTAACAGGATTGAATTGCACAGAAGGGTCTTTGGAGTCCCCAAGCAATGGGAGGCATCCTGGTCAAGAGCAGGCAAGAAGGGGTGGCACTGAGATCCTGGGTGCTGACGAGCCACTAGAAAGTGTGGAGTAAGAGCAAGGAGAGTCCAAAACAAAAGAATAGCTTTACAAATAAACAGATCTGAGAGCGGTTTGCTTATGAGCCTGTTGCTGTCCTCCTTGGTTTTGAATGGGTCCTTCCCAACTTACACCCATGGTGGAATGACCTGGTGGGCTTGCGAGTTCCCCTCACTCAGGTCAGTGAAATCTGACTAACTGTGCATGGGACGCAGTATCAGTATTTTAACATTTCCTAGATGATTCAAATGGGCAGTCAAGGAGAAGAGTAGACTCTTAGGTTTAAACTGTAAGCATAAAATGTAGATTTTATTAGCTTGCGGTGCTGTGATTATAAAAGAAATACGGGCACATGCTAGAGATTTGGATGAAAGGAAGACATGGGGATGATGCCACCTGTTGCTCTGTGACCTAATAGCTGCTGCCCATGGTACAGCCTATGCCCTGGCTGGGTCTCTAGTCCCAGAATGGACAAGGGCTGACAGTCAGGGCAGGGCTGTGCTGCTGAGGACACACAAGATGTGGTGTATCTTCTGTGTCCCCTGCACTGTGGCAGACACCATGAGGGCTACACTCAATAAATGTTTGTAGGTTGAGTGAATGGAAGCAGGAAGGCATGAATTCATGAAAAGCAGCCCAAGACATGGTCCATACCCTCTAGGGACTTACAAAGAGGCAGTTGAATAGACATTACAATGACAATAATCGATGGCAATAATAGTTCCTGCATCAGTGGCTCTGTGTGTCTGTGCACGCAGCCCCGCAGCCAGGGAAACCAGGGGATGGTTTTTGAAAACTCTGTTTGGTCGCTATGGTCTCTCTTATCTTTATTAATGCCTTGCAGAGCACTGACATACTGCTGCTGCCACCACCCCCAAAACATCCATGGTGATAACACAGGTAAACAGGAGCAGAACTAAAGCTCACAAGGCAGGTAGCCAGTGGTACCCAAAGCCCACGTGGGTGGTCACACAGAGGTCAAGAGTGAAGAGAACCTGGCCTTGAGTATGGAGTTATTCTGTTGATTGCTTCTTTGACAAAAGTTTCCCGAGTCCTCTCCAGAAGCCTATAGAAAAATAAAGTCAAATGATGAGCCAAGAACTCATTGTTTATTAGAACCTCCTCCCCAAAATGGTAGGTGTGATGGAAAGAACACCCACAGGCCATGGGAGAGCTGGGAGTTTGTCTTGTTTTAGTGGTAATAATCTATATGACCTTTGTCAAGTTTGATATCTTTGTCAGTTTCATATCTTCTCTGATCTGCAATGCAGGCAGCAATTTCTGTTCTGCTTTCCTTGCCTGGTGGTTGTACAAATTTAGCAAGATAGAACTATTAATTTAAAAGGTACATTTTCGGGCCTCCCGGGTGGCGCAGCGGTTGAGCGCTGGGTTGCGAAGTTGCCCGCAGCCTCTGTAGTGCCAGTTCGATCCCCGGCTGCTCCCTGACCTCTGGAGGAGGGTCCCACATGGCGCGCAGATCTCTCCTGCTGCCCACTGCTCCCCTCAGCAGTGTACTTCGTCAGTCTGCCTGCTCTGCTCCCCGCTCTGGCTCTGGTGAATTCTGTCACCCTCCCACGCTTCTGACTGTACCCAGTGCTTGTATAAATTAGTAAGTAAATCTTAAAATATATATATATATATATATATATATATATATAAAGAAAACTCTCAAGAAGTTTGAAAAAAAATAAAAGGTACATTTTCATCTGTGGGTTACCTGTCACTATGAGGACTGGGCATCCACAGGTCCCTCAGGAACAGAAGTTGCCCACAGGCCAGGTGCACTGACTCTGGCTGGGCTGTGGTCACAGTTCCTTGCAGACTTTCACTTGCTGGGGAAAGCAGGCAGCCACCAGTAGCCAGGAGGTACTAGATTCCTACTAGGATACAAAAGAACACTTCGTACACACCTACGTTGTTGCTATTTTAATTTTTCCCCTTATTTTCCTCTGTAACTCCCACTTATTTTTCCATCTTATGCAGAGAAAATGGTTTTTCCACCATGACCTATTCTGGTTTTTATTTATTTATTTTATAAATCCAGATCAAAATGTGTTCAGGTGTCTGTAGTTGGCCAGTGAATCAATGTTGAAATGGAGTGAGGATGTTTACTACTGCCTGCCCATTAAGAGCCCTTTCATCAGGAAGCATTGCTGAACTATTAGCTCAGAGACTTTGACTGTCCCTACAGAGGTTCAACTGTCTTGTAGTGACTTAGTTCAAGCTACCAGGAGCCAGATTATGGCTGGCTTGTCCACATACTATTTGAAGAGCTGATACTTCAACTAACAGCTACAAATTTTTAAAATTATTTTATTTCATGATTTCTTTTGTGGTATGCTAAACTACAAAAAACTTCTCGGTCGATTTTAACTTAAGAAGTAAAATTTGAATTTGAATTTGATATTCCTAACTTGTTTACATTAAAAAAAACTTGTTTAGATTAAAAGACAAATTGTATTGGGCTGAGAGAGATTAGCTGTCACACTTTTCTTAGTTCTGTTGATAAATTGGTCTGTGACTTGCTAATTCCTCTTTTTGGATTTTATTTTTATCATCTGAAAAATGGGGAGATCTGCAAAATCCTGTAGTTCTCAGAAAAAAAAATTAGTAAGTATTTTTTAAATAAATTGTTATATACTGACCTCAATCTATAATATTTGAAAAGGAGATATTAGTTAAATAACAGGTTTGCATAGCAGTTTTTAGTTTAAAAGTGATAAAATTTAGGTATCACCAAATCAAAGAGAATAATGATGATTTTATGGTTAACATAACCATATAAATTATTATAAAATGTTAAATCATTTCAACTTCTTACAATTTAAAGTCACATTTTTACTAACCTCATAGTCATATAAACTTGTACTAAACAGTTGCAAGTGATACCTTTTGAAAACATCCACAGTCTCTATATCTTCTTTAGTGATAAGAAGGGGCAGATAAAGCTGTGTTCTGAGGCAAGTGCTAATCTGTCATTATGTCATTATGTGTTTCTAGTGTGTTCTAATTCAGTGGAGTATGCATGCTATTTACAAATCCATTTCTAGAATATAAAAATGAGAATATATATATAAAAAAAAGAATCAAGCAAGTATGACACAGCAGCCCAGACCCAGCAGCCCAGCTGCCCAATGGCTAGGTAAGAGTCTGGCTCTGGAAGCAGGGGTGGTGTGTGTCATGTGGCCATGGTAGAGCAAGGGAGCACCTCCTGTTGTTTCAGATCCCCACATGTTGCACCTAGAGTGAGCATTTTGTTGCATCAACTGTTAAGATTTGTGTCTTTTTTTTTTTTTTAAGATTTACTTATTTATTTATTTATACAAGCACTGGAGGGTGAGAGAATTCACCAGAGCCAGAGAGGAGAGCAGAACAGGCATACTGACGAAGTACACTGCTGAGGGGAGCAGCGGGCGGCAGGAGAGGTCTGTGCACCATGTGGGACTCTCGCCCAGGGGCCGGGGATTAGCCGGTGCTGCAGAGGCTGCACAGTGCTCAACCTCTGCACCACCAGGGAGGCCCTAGATTCATGTCTTTTGAACAAATGAATACCTGCCAATATTTCACCATTGGCTTGTGTGTGAAGAAATAGCCATTTTTGGTGCTGGAAGAGAAACAAAATGGTTGCACATGTGAAACATGATATAATAATAATATCTCCTGGGCAGTTTCAGAGATATTTCAGGGTTTACATTCAACTACACTTGTGCCCTACATACACCTACACTGGAGGTCACAAGCTGTAACTCTACTGTATTCAGAACATATAAATTCCTGGAGAGGCTCTAGAAGAATCACTAGCATATTCAACACTGTGCACCATGTTGGAGGTTAAGTCAGTCTCCTGACTGGAGATTATAGAATTCTTTGAGCCTGTTTAAGGGAGATGGTTTTGTTCTGTCTAGGATACAATATGAAAGAGAACACTGCTTTATTTTGAGTGCACATTTATATATGTGTGCACATAAAAACAGTGTAAACAAGTAACATGCTGGTATGAACCAGATAAGAAGAAGAGATTAGTGCACCTGGAGATGAAACTAGCCAATTAGAAAAGACTCCCCAGAATACGAGGATTTTTCGAGACTTCCCCATTCCTAATTCTGCTTGTTGAAAATCAACAATGTGGAACACAGGGAGGTGATTTCAAATTCTTGTTTAAGATTGCTCGAATTGTGAAAAATGTTAATGTCTGTGCTAGTGTTGTCCAGATGTTTTCTGTGACTATGAGAATGTTCTCACTTGTCCTGTCTGGTAGGACACTAGTCACACCTGTGACCATTGAGCACCTAACAGAAGGCTCATGTCATAGAGCAGGTCCAGTGACCTCAAATCTAGTAGATTCCATGTGCCTGAGGTGGAGGGAGGCTTAACATCAACGGTATCTGAAATTTCCTACCTTTTCATCAAAACTGAGTTGTCAGACAATGTCTAGCTTACACTAGGATGCTGAAAAAATCCTTCTGTTGCTTTGAACCTGGAACCTCTTCTTCCCCACCTTGGGCCAGGCACCCCAGTTCCTCTGTCCTCAGAACTGTATAGGGAGAGAATTGAATAAATTTGTGAGAACTGAAACTTTGCTTCTAGCAAATTAAAACAAACAAGCAAAAAAAAAAAAATGACAGATTTTCAGGTATAACTTAGTGCTATAAAATTTGGGGATGAAATTGTAGTATACGTGAATCTGATTCCCCAAATGACCGGATTGTGTAAACTATGCACAGTCTCTGGATGGCACCCAGTGCCATGACAACCCAGTATGATTCTTCAGCATGACCTGTGAGTCCCTTGCCAAGTGCCCCTGGTGTCCAAATTCATGGCATCCCCTTCTATTTTGCTGTCTGCACAGGCAAACCAAACTCAGGACTCCACAGATATGTCACCTCACTCTCCACACTCAGCTGCTGTGCTGGTGCCATCCCCTGGGCTTGTGCTGACCACCCTGCCAGAGGGCTTCCTCTGACTTCAGCACTTCTGCCCACCCCCCACCCCACCTGGCGCTGGCAGCAACTCTCAACATCTTTCACTGTGAAGAGGGCAACTTGGACTCTATGCCACCAGCCACTTTGGGGTTTATCTGTATGGGCCTTCACCCCAAACAGGTACAGGACAATCACTGGTTGTTAAATTCAAAATGGGAATTTCAAAGACTGACTTAGTTTCCTGTAAGGCTTTGAGTCCAAGTTCCCTCATTCTGTCTTCACCCCCCACTGCATCGCATAACAAAGAAAAAGAATGACTTCTTTGTTCTTCTGGGGCAAACTTAAAAAAAAAAATCTTGCTCAGCCTGTCCCCTATAAAAGACTTATCTTCCTGCTGGTAGGAGACATTTTAATTCCTTCCTGTTTGCTGATCCCTGCTCCTCAAGGCCCCAGAGTGCAGGTCCCTCCCTGAGCACCAGGTAACATCACCAAGTGTTGGAGCCCATCTGTCACCTGATGCTATCTTTACAGCCGCAACAGGTGGGCACTGGCCACTGGGCCCTGGTGTTGCTTCTAGCAACACTTCAAGAGAGCAGTTGGTCTTCTCTAACCCTCTTCCTTTCCTTCCCTCCCAGGAGAGGTATTTTCTGGATATTGGATTTTGCACCTCTCTCCTCTCCCTATTGGCCATCTCTTTTCCTACTACTTTTGTTTAGAGTGAATTTATGATGATAATCATTTTAAAAATTTTGCAGCCTAGCTTGCAATGTTGGAGACTCTCTGAGTCGGAAATCATGAACCCTTCTAGGAAATGACTGATTTAGGCTTAAACCAGCAGATGTTTAGGGGAATTGAGCACCTGAAGGTATCAGAAGTTAGGGTGCTAAGAAATGTCTCCGCTTAGCCTGTGAATGGATCCCTGCATTTTAAAATGTAGTGACAGGTAACTCAAAGCATAGCTTTCTGTTATAAAAATGGTGCCTCTAAGTGAAATGGTTGTCCATGATGTTCTGTACTCTGCTCCCATTCTCTCTGTACCTGGGAAGCCTTGAGACGTACGTCACCGGAAGTTGGGCTACAGTGAATGTTAAGGGAGAAGGAATATATAAGAATTGAACATTTTATGCTTCTGAAGTTGCTGGGGGAGTGAAAATTTGGAAGGGGGAGTCGGAAGATCAGAGAAGCATCACCAGCTCATCAATCGGAAAAGACAGGTACCGCCTGCCACAGAAAAGGGACCTGATGGAGGAATTTGGGGAAACTGCTTTCTCTGTGTAGCTAGAACTCAGGTGTCCCATTAGGTAGGTGCTTGGTCAGCAGGGCTGAGAATCTTGAAAATGAGCTGGACCCAGGACAAAGGAGAATGGGACAAGCCAAACACATGAGGCTTATCTTTTACATCCATCTATCATTGTAACCAACCCCTTGGCAATCTTGAAGACTGATGGTTCTTGTTGCTTTGCATTTGCAGCCCAAATTCCTCTTTTGGCTAACTGTACCTCAAAATAAAGGGTAGGGGCTCCTGGAAAATGTAATTACCAGGTAAACCAAGTTGGCACTGCATAGACGACCACAATTGTATTGAACTAGGAGAACTGTTTATCCCAAACAGCTGGAGTGGGGAGCAGGGCCATCGCTGAGAGGAGTCCCTGGAAAAGGCAGAGCACCAGCTTTCACGCACAGCCAAGCAGTATGGGAACAAGAGGGCTGCTGAGTCTAACAGGGCTGTGCAAAGCCAAGACCATGAGTGTGTCATTATCTGAGATGAGGGGAGATGCTGAGTACTGCTGCTGAGGGTGGCAGCTTAAAGGTAAGTGCCCTGAGCTGATCACAGGCATTTTTGATTATGGAGCAAATCAGTGTTCTCCTGGGGAGGTGGCTGTAGAATGGCTCCCCTGGGAAAGCAGGTCCCTACGGATCTCCTTCCTCCACCCCTCCAATTTGTGTCTTGGTTTCTACAGCTGAAACCTACTTCCCAACTTGTGGAGATCAACTAATATGCATGGGTAGCATCAGTAGCGGCTGTTATGATCATGCCTATATTATTGAAGTAACAAGAAAAGGAATTGGTTTGCCAGTGTTGAGATTTGATTATTGTAAGCTCATCCATATTTTTTTCATGCTACCTACTGCCAAATGGCCAATAACAACATCCATGAAAATGAAAGAAACCATCCTCAGGCTGAATGAATGGTTGTGAGTATCTGTCAAGACCCAGGGGCAGACTATGATGGATTGTGATGGAGAGAAGCAACCAGGACTCTGAGGAGGGGGTGGAGAGAAAGGCTCATTAGGTGCCAGAGGGAGACAAAGGCCACTTCACAGATAGTCCGAGAAGAGATATAGTTTGGGGGTGTTACCATCATCTCTGCATATCTGCTCAGTCTCTTTACTTTCCTCCTTTTCCAAAACATGCCCTTTCTGGGTATCTAGTGCCCTCTTGCTTTGATCACATAGCAAACCCTTCATGTCGAGATCTCAGAGCAGGCAGTGTTTGTGGGTAGAAAGGAACTGTAGGTATAGGATGAAAATATTACAGCAAGGTGGTTCAAACAACAGGGAATGGTTCAAATTTCCTTCAAGTGCAAGAGTGAACCTTTCAGGCACCAGGACCACCATGTAGAAGGGAAGGCAGAAGCTCCCCACATTGGGTCAGCTGGGGCTTCATGAAGGTGCTGCTGAGTGGCAGGTGATGGCAGAGCTGCGTCACCATCTGAAATGCATCTTCCGCTTTGCTGCCTCTGGTTGTTCTCCTGGGGAAACTTCTGGCAGGCGAAGAGGCCAGGGCTGGGGTAATGAGGGAGGCTTTGGGTCTGAGGGCAGCTCCAGATGCAAGCTGTTGTTTGCAGAGGGAATGTGTTCTTAGAAGCAAGAAGCCCATTGGACAGCTGTTGGGGGGATACTTGGAATTAAAAAATAAAAGGAAAGAAGAAAGCTTTGTCTGTGAAACAGCATTGGCTAAACATCTGTTGAGCACACAGAGTGCTCTGGTCCCTGGTAGAGGTGGGGACGGGGAGGTCTGTAAACAAGATCTGAAGCAGGTGTGCCCCACGCAGCCCATGTTGTCCCTTGTCCTTCCTTATGCCACCCAGACTCTAAATGAGGACGAGGTCACATGGGAAAGACAGCTGCTGCAATCAACAGGGTGAGGTGCCCATCAGATTACCCAAGCATAGCACCTGTGACCTTACTCTAAAGATGAACAAGGCTGTGAAGCATCATCGATGGCGCTTCCTGCAGCTGAGGGAACAAATATGGCAATATGATTGGCAGGGGCTTCTATTTGCAGGCAGGTGTTTCTGGTAGATCCTCTTAGCATTACATTACCGGTGCCATCTGCCTGCAAAAGCATTACTCATGCCAGTGAGTGTCTGGGGCTTTAACTCCACTTGTGTGGCCAACAGTCATCTATTACCCTTTGGTTTAGAGGAACATCTACTGTGTTACATGTGGGATACTCACCAGTTGAAAGAGCAACCTCTCTTCTGTAGAATAAAGGAGAAAAAAAGACCCAAGCAGTTCTCAATGTTTGTAGAGAGATTTTCATTTTCCAAAGCACATTCACATCCATCACCCCAGTTGAGTGAATTGTCACAGCATCCCTATTCATTAGCCATCATTAGCACCTCTAAACAGATGAGAAATTGAGTTTCCCAGCTGTACACACATGTGTGGAGGGGCTGGGAAGACTGGCCCTAGAGTTAGAGGTCCTCTCCAGTCACAAGGTGTCATGTGACACTGAGCAGTTCTCATCTCTGAGCCTCGGGCTCCTTGTTTGACAAATACAGGAGACAGTCACAACTATATCATAGAGTTTTTGTGAGCTTTAGGAATTAAGTATGAAGTTTATATAGTGCTCACGGTACCAGCGGGAGTGGTTTTACCGTCAGTATCTCCTTTCTCCTCCTTAACCCACCTTCCAGGGACATTTTGGCCTCAGGGGGTTCCCTACACCCCCTCTCACAAAAATTTAATGAGTATCTAAGGCATTCTTCCTTAGCTTTCCTCTCTAACCATCCGCCACCTCAGTCGAGGTCTTTGGAAATTATTCTTACAGCATCTTTGGCCACCAACCCACCAGCATCACTTCCATGACATGGGACATGGATCTTTTTATCCCCCATGTTTCTGGTCCCTGACTTGTTCATATTGAAGCTACCCTGGGGCATGTATTCACACATTACCTTACAGAATCACAAAATGAAGATGTCAGATACTAAACGGGGATGTCAGGGACTAAATGGTGAAAACTTTAAAGTTAGTTAAAGTTGACTTTAAAGAATGACCCTGAATCTTCACAGTTCATTCAGAACAATGACATCTCATGTGGGTTGCTATAAAAAATGCAATCTAAATGGGTACAAAACTTGGTTCTAGTACCAATGGGCAATGCCATTTCATTGTAGACTTTGAAAGTGGTCATGAAATTCTACCCTCCTTTATGTAAAAGCCTCCTAAGAGCCATGTGTAGAGGAAAAGTGTTCTTGTCATTAAGTCTTGGGTTGTGATCGCCACACAGGGAGGGTAAGTTCAGGATTGGGAGAAGGGTAAACTTAATTGTAGTGATTTTGCCCCACAATTATAAAATGAAAATTTTCAAACAGAAAGATGGATGAATTGTTCAGTGACGCCAAATACTCAGACTCTGTAAACTTTAACTTACTTTCTTACATAACCCTCTACCTATGCATCATCACTTCTGATGAATTTCAAGGTAAGTTACATACATCTATGCATTTCAGTCCAAAACATGTCAACATGTATCTTTTTATTAATGGGAGTTCAATATTTGCAGTTTTAAGGTAAACGTTTACATACAGTGAAATGTACAAACTTTGCATTTCCCACTCACTGAATTTTGACAAATGCAGACATCTAACAAATGTAGACTCCTCACAATGTAAATGTCTCTATCAAGATACACCATTTCTATTACCCCCGAAAGTTTTCTCTAGACCTTCCTTTCTATATTGTGATGTCTCCCATCCCAAAGCTACCATTTTTCTTTATGTTTCACCATATGGTAGTTTTTCCGGCTTTGAAAATTTAGATACATGGAATCATAGTATGTAGTCTTTTGACCTTATTTATTTCAGTGAGCATAATATTTTTGAGATCCATCCATGTTATATATATCAAGAGTTCATCCTTTTTTGTTACTGAGTAATAGTCCATTGCATGAATATATCACTGTTTATTCCTTCCTCTGTTGATGGATATTTGGAGTTGTTTCCAATTTGGTGTCATGAATGGGTTAATGTTTTTAGTCTTATCATAAAGGTTTTATGTAGTTGACAAACACCTCTCAAGTCCATCACAGGTAAACTTTCAAATTTAGATATAACATAAAAATATTTAGAAAATAGGGCCTCCCTGGTGGTGCAAGGGGCTAAGCACCACACTATGAAGCAATCCACAGCCTCTGCAATACGAGTTCGATCCCTGGCTGGCAGGTTCGATTCCTGGCCGAGCAACCCACATGGCTCAGCAGACCTTTCCTGTCTCTCCCGCTGCTCCCCTCAGCAGTGTATTTCAGTCAGTCTGCATGTTCTGTTCCCCACTCTGTCTCTGGTGAGTCCTCTCACCCCCTGCATCTCTGGCCTGTACCCCAGCTCTTGTATGCATAAATAAATAAATCTTTAAAAAATATTTAGAAAATGTTTTATGTTTGAAACATTACTCTAGGAATAAATTGGGACAGAGATTGAGAAATATCATCCACTTAACTGTTGGGGAGAAAATTAATGTATATAAGAAATGAGTCCTTTTGTGGGAATTAAGTACAATATCAAAAGACACAAAAGCATAATTTCTTTGGATTTTTTTAAAAACTAGAAAAAAAATATTCTTCTCCTTCCCCCACCCAAAGTATGTTTATTGAGGTAAAGTAGATTTATATCTTTGTATATGCTCTGGGAATTATAGTTTCAAACTTTTACACATGTCTATTTACCCACCCTGCCTACCACATGGGCCCCAACAATTTTCCACCATGTTCCACTGGGCCACTCCCCTCCCTCACTCCCCCACTTTTTCAGTCAGATGTTAAAAACTTATTATTGGTTTGATATTGACTGACCCTTTGCTAAGTTTCTCTATTTTCTATATGTGTGAGACCACCCAGTATTTCTCTTGACCTATTTTGCTTAGAATTATCCTTTCCATTTTCATCCATATTGTTGCAAACGTCAGGAGCTCATCCTTTTTAGTAGCTGAGTAGTATTACTATATATATATATATATATATATATATATATATATATATATATTACATTTTTCTGATCCATTTCTTTGTCCTTGTACATGTAGAATATTTCTATAACTTAACTACTGTACATAGGACTACAGTGAACATAGGAGTATATATCCCTTTGGATTAGTTTTGGGGTGTGTGTGTGTTTATGTGCTTTTCAAGTAAATACCTAGGTGTGGAATTAATGAGTCATATGCTAGATCCATTTTCAATATTTTGAGAATTTTCTGTAGGTTTTCTATAAAAGCTATAAGGGTTTTCTATAAGTCTATGAGAGTTTCTTTTTTCCTCCACTTCCTTGTCAGCACTCTTTTTGGCCTTCTTGATGTGGGGTATTCTTATGGGTATGAGATGACATCTCATTGTGGTTTTGATTTGCATTTTCTTTTTTTTTTTAAAGCTTTATTTATTTATTTATACAAGCACTGGGTACAGTCAGAAGCGCGGGAGATTGAGAGAATTTACCAGAGCCAGAGCGGGGAGCAGAGCAGGCAGAAGGACCGAAGTACACTGCTGAGAGGAGCAGCGGGCAGCAGGAGAGGTCTGCGCGCCATGTGGGACCCTCCTCCGGTGGCCAGGGAGCAGCCGGGGATCGAACCCATGCTGCAGAGGCTGCGGGCAGCTTCGCAACCCAGTGCTCAACCGCTGTGCCACCGGGGAGGCCTGTGATTTGCATTTTCTTTTTTTTTTACAGATTCTAGGACTTTATTTTATTTTTTTTTAAATAATAAATTTTATTTTTATATTCTCCATACAATTGCAACCCCCCCATTTTGACCCCAATTCCTCCCCTCCCGCCCCCCACCCCCAAAAAGTGTCTCTGGTTCATAGTTTTTTGTTGATTTTGATTTTCACTTTCTTATAGTTATTCATTTTCCTGGTCCCTTATTTAAGTTTTCTAGATTCCTGCTATGAGTGAGACCATCCGGTATTTTTCTTTTTCTCTCTGGCTTATTTCGCTGAGCATGATCCCTTCCAGCGCCATCCATGTTGCTGCAAATTGCATGTGTTTATCTTTTTTGAATGCTGAGTAATATTCCATGGTGTATATGTACCACATCTTCTTGATCCAGTCATCTATTTTTGGGCATTGGGGTTGTTTCCAAAGCTTAGCTATTGTAAACAGTGCTGCTATAAACATAGGAGTTTGCATTTTCTTGATGATAAATGATGAAGAGCATTTTTTTCATGAGCCTGTTGGTTATCTGCATGTCTTCCATTTTCACCACTACTATTCAACACAGTATTAGAAGTCCATCTAGAGCAATCAAGCAAGAGAAGTGTATAAAAGGAAAGAAGAAATTTCCACAAATTTGGAAAGAAGTAAAACTTCACTATTTGTGGATGATGTGATAATATATATGGAAAACCCTAAAGACTCCATCAAAACTAATTTAAATAATAAATCAGTTCAGCAAAGTGGCAGGTTACAAAATCAAGCAGCAAAAAATCAATTTCATTTCTATATGCATACAATGAGTTTGAAGAAAATTAAATCCAGAAAATAATCCCATTCACACTTGAAGTAAAAATAATTAAATCCCTAAGAGTAAATTTAATAAATAGGGTATAGGACCTATATAATAAAAATTTTAAGACACTGTTAAAAGAAATAGAAAAGACACAATGAAATGTGAAGTTATTCCCTGTTCATGGATTGGAAGAACAAAAATTGTTAAAATGGCTATTCTACTGAAGATAATCCTATTATGGCTCCAACAATATTCTTCAAAGAAATAGAACAAACAATGCTGAATATCATATGAAACCATAAAAGACCCCAAATAGACAAAGCAATCCTGATAAAAATAAGGAAGAGTGGCAGCATAGCACTTCCAGACTTCAAACTAAACTACAACGTTATAGTAATTAAAACAGCATGGCAACAACAAAAAAGACATACAGATCAGAAATAAACTTGCGCATTTATGGACAGTTAATTTACAGCAAAGGAACCAAGCATATACAATAGAAAAAGGAGAATCCTTTCAACAGATTGTGCTGGAAAAACTGGCCAGCCACATGCAAAGAATGAAACTAAACCACCATCTTACATTTTACACATACACAAAAACCTCAAAATGGATTAAACACATGGATATAAAACCTAAAACTATAAAATGCATTGAAGGAAAAATAGGTAAAATGCTCTCCATGACTTTGGCTTCAGTGATGTCTTGCCAATGGCAAGAGAAACAAAGGTAAATCTAAACAAATAGGATCACATCAAACTGAAAATCTTCTGCACAGCAAAAGAAACTATCGGAAAAACAAAAGACACTCTGCTTATGGGGGAGAAAATATTTGCACATAGTACATCTAACAAAGGGCTGATATCCAAAATGTACGCTGAATTCATGAGATTCAACAAAAAGGACACAATTAACCCAATCCAAAAATAAGCAGAAGAGCAAAATAGACACTTCTCCAAAAATTTTAGTTCTTAACTGATTTTTAATATTTTTGCAACAAGAATAGAAAGATGATTTTCTGAGAGCCCACTCAAAATCATAAGAGGAGATCAAAATACTGTGGGATCCTTTTCTATGAGGTCATACCACTGTCAACAGACAAGGCAAACTCAACAGACAGACACTGGAATGTGTCACAGGGACTCCCTTTCAGGGCTGAAGGACTTATTCCCCAGATGTTGAAGAACAATAACTGACTCAGGGGCATACTTTACAGGGGCATCTCCCACCCAGCTCCTTGCCCCATGTGGAAACTACCTGGAAGATCAACTCAAATCCAGTAGTTGGTAGGCAAATCCCCCAGGTTCCCCCTCCTGGGTGGGACAGTCCTGGAATGTATGCTGCACAGAGGAAGCTCCAGCCATGCACAGTGGTGACACAGTCAGTAACACTCTTTATCAACTGCATCCTTTGGCCCTCACCTTCTTCACGCCTCTCCCTCGCCTTGTTCCTGGAATTGCATTCCAAGGAATCTGCACTTAATTTCTTGACATAGGGACTGCAACTTGGGTATCTAAACTAATACTCCTCTGTTCTCCCCAGGAAATGAGACTATGTAGAGCACATATCTATTTTTCTTTCTTGATTCAATACACCTTAACAAAACAGGAGAATGTCAATACCAATGAATATCAATACTTCCTGTCAATGTATTGATTTGGTCTGCATTATCTGCCCCAAATGGCCATTTAATTGCTGACTAAATCTTAAGGAGTTGTTCAGATAATTTGCCCTCAAATTAATAGGACATGGGCCTCCCTGGTGGCGCAGGTGGTTGAGCGCAGCGCTGTGAAGCTGTCCGAAGACTGCAGTGCCGGTTCAATCCCCCCTGGCCTTGGAGCAACCCACATAGTGAGCAGACCTCTCCTGTCTCTCTCACTGCTCCCCTCAGCAGTGTATTTCATTAGTCTGCCTGTTCTGTTCCCCGCTCTGTCTCTGGTGAATACTCTCACCCTCCCGCACATCTGGGCTGTACCCCAGCTCTTGTATAAATAAAATAAATCTTAAAAAAAAGTAATAGGACATTTTTCTCTGTCTCTTGCATGCATTAAAATAAATATATTTGTTTGAATGCATGCTTAGCCCATAGCTTTGTTCTCTTTCAAAGCTTATTCCAATCTGTTCTAGATTGACTCTCATGTTAAAGAGACAGTAGAGTCAACTCTAACCTTATACACAAGCCTGTGTTTGATGCCTGTAACGAAATGGACTGTGCAGGGCACAAAATTTGGTCATTCTCCATGTATGAAGAGCATTTTAAAAAGCAAAGACTGATTATACCACAGACCTTGCTCATTATGCTAAAACTGATAGCATTATTTGAATTGGATGCTTTCCACATTCTAACATTCAGGCATTCTGAAATCATCAGCTTTGCCACTCTGTGGGGAGTGTTGAGATCTGGGGCAAAGCTCTACTAGGATGTAAGTACTTAGGTATTTCTTCAGGTAGCAGCTAAATGCGCCCACATTTTCTTCTGATGCAGTATTTATTTGTGATACCTGTCTTATCTCCTGAGCTGCTTCTTGTTGGTGGAGCCAAATTGTCTTCACCTTTACTCCCTCCAGAATCAAGTGCTCCTCGGCACATAGTAGGTGACCAATAAAGAATAAAGCAGGCTGCAAAGTATATGAGGGAGGACATAATAATAAGCAGCAATTCCATCCTAAAGCACTGACCATACAATCTAATCCTTCTGGGATTCTAATCATCTGTCTGTTGTTTACAGTTCCAAGATGGCAAAGCAAGTCAACTTTCACTTCCTTATCTATTAAAAAACACTGGCAATAAAATTTGTTATCATCCAATATGCCATAGATGTTATAAAGATCAAGTGGATAAAATCTTTAAAGGTATTTTGACTCTGGCCAGAGGGAGATACAGGAATACATGGTTGTCCACCTTATTATTAGTACAGATTTACCGACAATGCCTTCACATAAACCAACAGTTGTTATAAAAATTTTCATTTGCTCAGTTCCTTGAAAAAAAAGCTCTGCATTTTGATGGCTAAATTCTTTCAAATCTCTGTCCTTTTATAAGCCAGCCTTCAAAGATACTCTTTCGATACACTTGTTTTCGACTACTTTTAATGAACAATGGGACATTCATGATTCATATGTCGTCAGTTTATATTTTCAAGGTGGGCTGACAGTCATATGGAAACCCACATCCAGAGAACATTTCCAGCAAATTAGAAGCAAAATCATACATTTGGGGAGTTTGGGTATGTTTTTCCTGGGAGGGAGAAGCTTCACAGAGTCAGGTAAAAGAACAGGTAGCAAGGGGGTTTTACTCTGGTTGGCATTTACCAAATTCCAGTCTGTTGACACATGGAATTTTTAATGTTAAGGCTGGAGACGGGGTTTTCTATTTAAAAAAAAAAAAAAGTTGTCAGGGACACCTGAATTTTAGTTGCTGAAATGGAAATACAAGAATGCATCCATGGGTGAATCTCTTTGCTAAGTTTTGGGAGGGTAATACCCCATTGTTGTTAGAGCCAAACAGTCCATTCCCGCTTCACATAAAAACAACAACAAAAAGAACATATGTAATTTAGCTTTACTTTTCTTCTGGTGGGCGAAAGATAACCCCCGGGGAAGGGAGAATCACATCTCCCAGCCTTGCTGCGTTGGACTCAGGCTTGATTCAGAGAAACACACAGGACTGAGGCCAGTGGAGGGGGTTGGTATTCCGAAACAGCAAGGCACAAAGCGGGTGAGGGCGAACCAGGCGGGGGGGGGGGGGGGAGGGGGGGCGAACCCGGGGTGGGGGGGGCTGAGGGGTTGGGTTGGGGGCAGGACTCAGGTGGAAGGGCAGTGTCTCTCGCCAGTCAGTCTCTGTGGGCACTGCAGCGAGAGCCTGGAGCCCATGGTCTCATTAGTACCTGGCTCGGACTGCAGCCGCCCCATGGCAAATACAGGCTATCAAAGCCCTGTCAGCACTCCTGAATGGGACAAAGAGAAGGCGCATTAATGATTAACTCTGCTAAAAGCTCCGGCTTTTGTATTCCCATGGTGCCTGGCCTATCTGGCTGCCATGTGACCGGCCTGGGCCATTTTCTCCAAGATTGGGGAAAGCTAGTGAGCAAACACAGGTGGTTCTGAGTCGGCCCCGCTGTCAGGGACAACCGCGGACAGCACCAGCTATGCCTGGCGAAATGAGCTGCTCTGTTTGCTCCAGTTCTGCTTCCTGGTGCTCTTACTTTCTAAGTCGAATGTCATTTTGCACTCATTTTCAACTATTCATGAGAGGTTCGATAAGGAGGGGGGGGCGTGCAAAAACAGGCAAGGGAGACACCCAGCACCACGTTCTTTGAGCCCCACGATATCATTTGGTGACCAAAGGCAAAAGCCTGGTAAACTAATTAAAACCTAACTCCAAGTAAGAACAAATTTATTCTCAGAGAGAAAGATCTTAGTGATCTTGACCCAATACGAAAGGCTCAGTCATGACGTCGTAAGCCCACCAGCTTGGAACCCAGCACGGTGCCCTAAGCTGTGGGATCTGGAATGTGTTGATTCTGCAGTTGGTGGTGGTTCTCGTATGCACCGTACAAGTAGTGCAGATACAGGGTGACCTTGCCTAGTCCTGGTTTAGAGTCAAGGTCCCTCTAGTGGCACTATTTGTTTAAATGCATTGCTTCCATGGCCTACATCAGACAGACTTTCCTTTTCCTGTTCAAATATTTATATGTGTGTATTATTGCATGCTGCTTCAACTGTTCCCAATCACACCAGCAGCCATAAAGCACATATTATCAGCATGAGGTGATAAAGGACCTTTGAGTCAACACCAGAAATGAACAGAAAATGAAATAAAGTTATAAAAAGAGGATAGTATAAATGTCTACAAAGAGTATATCAGTTTGTAGATATTCAAGCAATTAGCTACAATAGGAAAGACATTTTATCCAAACTAACAGTACCACTGAAATGATTACCAATGTTTGATATTTAAATATAGCATTCTGCTGGATTACCAGTTAAAGGAGAAAAAAAAAAAAGGCTCACAAGCTTGTGAGATCTTTCTACCTAAATGCAATTCAGAGTTGATGACAGTCAGCTCACACACACACACACACACTCTGTGTGTGTGTGTCTGTGTGTGTGTGTGTGTTGAGGGGGGATGTGCCTTCATCCTATTGAAGCTGGCCACAGAATAAACATTAGCAGCCATATCTATCAGTGATGTTTTCTGGGGATTATGGGGTGTTTATTCTGCAAATGTCCCCATAGTTGCTAAACTTTAATTTTTTTTCTGGTGAAGAGAATATGGTAGCAGTTCCCAGTTATTGGGGACTTGCTTACCACTTGGTGTGGGCACCAGTGCAGAGTTCAGTGTCAGCAACCAATTTTAACAGATAATTCTTTTTTTTTTTCAGCTGATAAAGAATTGCTTTTCTGTTCCAAAAACTTGCAGACAAGGTGGAACCGGTATTGGCTGGATGACTTAGAACATAAGAATCATAGTTAAATAAAAACTGTCTGGTAGCCAAGCCAGAAATAAATGAACACAAGGACCACTGCTGTGAAAGTGGCATAGGGGAGAATTTTGAACTGAACAATCAGCCATTGACATATTCCCAAAGGCTTTCCCTACCCTTGATGATACTTTACAGACTAAAATGATATCACTGCATTCCTTAAATTCTTTAAAGGATAAAGATAAGTGTTCTATAGTAGCCACTGATAAAATACAATTTCAGCTTAAATAATAATTCCTGATTGATTTTTCTCAGAAGACTATTTTTGTACTTGTCTCCATTGAATTTTTTTAAGATTTATTTATTTATGCATACAAGAACTAGGGCACAGGTCAGAGGTGTGTGGGGGTGGTGGTGAGAGGATTCACCAGAGACAGAGCGTGGAACAGAACAGGGAGACTGACTGAAATACACTGCTGAGGGGAGCAGCGGGTGAGACAGGAAAAGTCTGCTGTGCCATGTGGGAATCTCCCTGGCTGGGATCTAACTCGCACTGTGGAGGCTGCAGGCAGTCTCACAGCGCTGCGCTCAACCTCCTGTGCCACCAGAGAGGCCCATGTCCATTGAAATTTTTAAGCTATTTGTCCTTTTGAAAAATTCAACACATAAATATGGTACACATTTCAAAATGACTAAAAGAAACAATATCTATAATAATAATGATGATGCCATCATAAAAATAACCTTTTTATGATGTTTACTATGTGCCAGACATTGTACTAAGCACTTGTGGTATGCTTACTCTGGTAATCCCTCACAATGAACCAGAAGTTATGTGCTCTCATTATCGCCAGATTCCAGAGAGGTTAAGTAACTTGCCCAAGGTCACACAGCAAATTGCCAGGTTGGGACTGAAATTCAGGTATTCTAGTTCCCAAAGGATAGAAGTTAGTCTATTCAACTCAGATAATCAAATCTATAATTAATTAGAAAATGTATGGCCATCACTTTTTTCTTGTTGCAGCAGTTAAAGTGGACTATTGATCTGCATGTATAGAGAAAACAAGTTTGCAAGAGGGGTATGGAATCTCAGGTCACAGGTTGAAATCTATCTATACATAAGCCTTTCTTTTTTCCTTCAAAATTTGAACCCCTTTGCAAAAGAAAAAAAAAAGAATTGTCAGTGTTTTTATTAAAAGGGAAAAAAGTCTGAATTCAATAATCTTAAGTACAGAGATTAAGTATAAAACAGAAGGAAGGGAATAATTAGGATTACTATGAAGATGAATGAAATAGAGAATAGAAAAATGATAAAGAAAAGAAATAAATTCCAAAGTTGGGTCTATGAGAAGACTGAAAAATTGACAAGCCCTAAGCTAGTTTCACCAAGAAAAAAAGAAAACTGAGCAATAACATCAATCCACAGAATGTCTTTAACATTTATAAACATTCTACCTAGCAACATCAGAATCACTAACTCTCCAACTGCCCAAGGAACATATATATCAGGTTTAACCATATCCTGTGTCATGAAACAAATCTCAAAACATTTATAAGAACTGATATCAGACTATTGTTCTCTCACAATAATGGAATGAGTAGCCAATTGATAATAGGAAGATAATAGGAAAATCTCCAAGTACTTGGAAATTACACTACATACTCTTAAATAATGCATGAGTCAAAGAGGAAGTCTCAACTGAAGAAACTGAGCTAAATGAAAATGAAAATGCAACATTTCAGCATTTGTGGCATACAACCAAAATGGGGCTGAGGGAAACTAATAGCATTGAAGTCTCAAATCAATAATCTATGCTTCAATGTAAGAATCTAGTAAAAGAAAATAACTCCAAAGCAACCCCAATAAAGATAAGGTATTGATGAATTTTAAAACAAAAAATCAATGTAACATGGAATTGAATAAAACTGATAAAACTATCAAGACTGTCAAAGAAAAAATAGATGACAAATTACTAATATCCAGGAATTCCACTACAAACACACAAAAAACAAAAGGATAACAATAAATAGTACAAAAAAGACAGCACACATACATTTGACAACTTCAAAGGAATGGACTAGTTTCTTGAAAAACACAGCTACCACAATTTACTCAATAAGAAATAGATCGTTTGAATTACTCTACATATGAAGAAGTTTGAATCTGTAATAATTCCCTCAACAAGAGATCTCCAGTCTCAGCTGGTGTCACTGGAGAATGCTACCAAATATGCAAAAAATAATTAACTGCAATTCTATACAATTTATTCCAGAAAATAGAAGAGAGGAAACACTTCTTAATTCATTTTTCAAAACTATTGTTACCCTGATGCTAAAATTAGGCAAAAAATTTATTAAAATAAAACTAAATCCCTCAAGAATATATATCAAAAATCTTTTCCAAAAACATAAACAAGTAGACTATATTTAGCAAATAGACTGTAATAAATCCCATTTGGTATACCATGACCAAATGGGATTTATTATAGAGAAATAAATTTTTAAAAATTTAAATTTAAAATAAAAAAATTAAATAAAAAATCTTTACCAAAAACATAAGCAAATATGTTATATTTAGCAAATAGATTGTAATAAATCCCATTTGGTATATGGTGACCAAATGGGATTTATTACACAGATGCAAGGGTAGCTCAAGATTTGAACATCATTCACCATATTAACAGCCTAAAGATGAAAAAAATCATGTGATCATATCAATCTACACAGAAAAAGTCCTTGACCAAATTTTACATCCATTTATGACAAAAACTCTCAGGAAAATAGAAATAGTGAAGCTCTATTAGATGAAGACCATTCACAGAAATCTGTATCTAACACTACATTGAATGATAAAGATTCATTGCTTTCCCCTAAGCTTAGGAATAAGACAAAAATGTTTACTCTTACCATTCATATTGAACACATTGCTGGAACTTTTATTACAGGAAATAAGGCAAGAAAAGTAAAGAAAAAAGAAAGCTTACAGAAAGGAAGAAATAAAGTGTTCTATTTGCAAATTCCATGGTTATCAGCATAGGAAATGCTAAGGACTCTAAAAAAAAACTATCCTTGAACTGATTAATGAGTTTAGCAAATTGGCAGGATACAAGATACACAAAATAACAATTACAATTTCCATACTAGTAATGAACATATGGATGCTAGAATTAAAGAAGATGGTATATTGTACATACATTTAAAATAGTTAAAAAAGAGAAATGTTTAGGCATAAATATAACAAAACTTATACTAGATGTATATGCTGACAACTACACAATGCTAATGATAGAAACTCAAAACCTAAATACATGGAGAATACATACTGTGCACATGAATTGGAAGACCTAACAAAATAAACATGTCAGTTCTCCCCAAATTCACCTAAAAGTTTAATGAAATTCTAACCAAAAGTGTAGCCAGATATTTTTATAAGATGAAACAAGATTATTCTAAAATGTATATGGAAAAGCAAAGGCAATAGAGCTGAAAGAATTGTGTAAATGAAGAACAAAGTGGAAGTAATTTATTGAATTTCAAACCTTATTTGTAGCTATAATAATTAAGACTGCATGGCATTGGTACCTATGTGTCTATTGATCTAGACACATAGATCAATCAAACAGAATAAAGAACAATACAACAGGATAAAGAAATTGTAGACCCACACACCTATCCCCAAAAGTTCTTTCACAAAGTTGCAAAAGTCATTCAATGGAGAAAAGATAACCTTTTTAACAAATAACACTGAAGTAATTGGACTTCCATAGGCAAAATATGAACCTTGACCTAGGTCTCAAATCTTAGACAAAAATTAACTCAAAATGGATTATGGGCTTAAATGTAATTGTAACACTATTATAGTTTTAGATGAAAAACATAAGATAATATCTTAGAGATTTAGGATGAGGTAGAGTTCTTAATCCTGACACTACAAATATGACCCATAAAAGTCAAGACTTATAAATTGGACTTTGTTAAAAAAAAAATGGTGAAAAATCCTGTTTGGAAGATGAAAGACTTCTGGAGACAGACTGGGAGGAAATACCTGTAAACCACGTGTCCAAAGAGGACAATATATAGAATGTATAGAGAAGTCTCAAAACAGTAGCAATGCAAACAATTCTGTGGGGAAAAATGGGCATGAAGAGAGATTTTATAGAAAAGGATACACAGATTGCAAATTAACACATAAAAATTTACTATGGACCAGGGAAATCATTAGTTTTTAGAGAAGTGCAATTTAAAAGCACAGTGAAGAAGAAGGACAATACCAAAAACTGGCTAAGATGCAGAGAAACTGAATCATTCTTAGATTTCTGGTGGAAAGATAAAATGCCACCGTCATCTATTTTTGGACATTTGGATTGTTTCCATTGCTTACCTATTGTTAATAGTGTTGTAGTAAACATAGGGGTGCAGGTGTCTTTTTGAATTAATGTTTTTGTGTCCTTTGGGTAGATCCCTAGGAGTGAAATTGTGGGATCATATGGAAGCTCCATTTTTTAACAGATTGAGGAACCTCCGTGCAGTTTTCCATACATAAAATAAAACAGAAATGCCACAGTCACCGTGGAAAACAATTCAATAGTTTTGTTAAAGACTAAATATACTACTACCATATCACCCAGGAATTGTGCTCCTGCACATTTATTCTGAAAGAATGGAGACCTTATGTTGATGCAATGATCTGTGCAGAAACTTAACGGCAGCTTTATTCATAACATTCCAAACTGAAACAACTCAGATGTTCTTCAATGAGAGAATTGTATTTTTTTTTTAAAATTTACTTATTTATGCATAATAGTACAGGCCAGAGGCATGGGGGTTGAGTGGATTCACCAGAGACAGAGCAGGGAACGGAACAGGCAGATTGACGGAAGTACTCTGCTGAGGGGAGCAGCGGGTGAGTCAGGAGAGGTCTGCTGCGCCATGTGGGTAGCTCCCTGCCTGCCCCGGGAGCAATGGAACTCGTGCTGCAGAGGCTTCGGACAGTTTCATAGGCTGTGTCCTAACCCTTTGTGCCACCAGGGAGGCCCCAAATGAGAGAATTGTTAAGGGATGTGGTATATCTCACTCATGGTTTTCTTACTCGGCAAATAAATGGAGCAAAATATTGATACATGCAATTATGTGATGGATTCCAGAGAATCATGCTGGAGGGGAAAATTTCTCCAAAGAGTGCATATCATTTTTCCCATTTCTATAACAATTTTTAAGAGACAAAATTATAGAAATGGAAAGACATTCGTGGCTGCCAGGGTTAAGAAGAGGGTAGCACGGGAAAAACTCAGGATTGGCTCTCAAAGGACAACAGGAGGGACTCTAGTAGAGATGGAAGTATTTTATAGCTTGACTCTGTCAATATCCCAGTTTGACGTTGCATTATAATTTTATGGGGTGTCACCACTGGCCAAAGAGTACGTGGAATGTCTTTGTATTTGTATTATTTTTTACAACTGCATATGGAATTACAATTTGTTCAAAATTAAAGGTCAGGAAAAAATAACTTGGCCTGGTTTTTAAGCTGGAGAACATCTGCAAGAAAACATGAAGAAGGAATTGCAGCCAAGGAGCTTAGTGTCACCCATTGGGTTCCTGGGTGTATCCCCAATGTCTTCCTTTCACATTTGTCCCCTTAATGGACAGCCAGAAAACCAAGATTTTCTCTAGAACTACAATAAAATAGCAAAATAGGAAATTTACATTTGATGTCACAATAGATTGTTTGGAAAATATTAGGTTAGGTTAAAATGTAGCTAACAATGAGTTAGACTTTTTAACGTAGGTTTAATAAAAATGCTCTTCCTCAGATGTATAATCATGATTTTTAGACTAAGTAATTCACCTGCTATAAAGACTCAGTCACAACATTATTAATGATAGGAATGGTTATCAACAAAAACAAAAAGATAAAGAATTGGTGATGATGCAATACATATTTATCCATGTATCTATAATTATATCCCCCCCTACTTGAGCTAGAACCAAGGTAGCCTCATGTATTAAATATTCAGGGGCCATAGTCACTCTTTGATATACCATTGGTAATTTGCAAATCAAGACAATATTATTGGTTTCTCTCTAGTCCTGTATTCCCAACATTGGTAAAAACAGAAAAAAAAGCAAAACTTCAAGAAATGGAAAGCTTATATGTAGCCTATTTTCCAGTGACTAATAATGAAGAAATTTCTAGGAGGATCCTGCACTTAGGCAAGCACATCTTGCTCTGTGGTCACCATTTTGCTCTGATTGGCTCCTCTAAGAAGAGCATCATTAAAATCAGAGCAGCTCTGGAGCATGGTGACTCACCTCTTTTTGGCAGAGGGGGTCCCACAGCTTTGTGTTGCTCATAGTACTTGACACTCACAGGAACACTTCAGGTCTCCTGTGCCCCTCAAAGGTTTGAGTTCCCAAGGGGAGCCTGTTCCCTTTGTGAAAGTGTAAGGCAGGAAGTGATATGGTGTTAATCAATACACCCAGTGATAAATGTTTATCTTGAGCAGAAAGCAAATAAAGGCAGGTTAGCCAGCCCTTTATTGCCTGCAGTGTGGCCACATCCACTGTCAGCAGCTGAAGTCTTTTCCAGGTCACGTGGCATAAAAGTTTAACAACCTTTTTTTTTTTTTTGCTGGAGTGCTGAGGACAGGTTGGAAGACATTTGCCAATTCTAGTACATATTTATTCTAAAATTTTCATTAATGTGTTATCCTTTTTCCCCAAAGGCTTAGGAACCAGCATTAAAAAACCTGTGGGTTTGGGAAGCCCCCAAACACCTACCTGTATATGAGAGAGGTGTAGGAAATAAGTGTAGTATGAGATGCTAAAGTAAAATACTCTTGTGCATATGGACCCCTTCCGGAGCAGTGATTCTTATATTTTACATGACACCTCTTGAGGGTGGCTTGGACCAGATGGTTGGTTTTGCTCTCAGGGTTTCTGATTCAGTATAAGTCTGGGCTGGGACCCAAGAGTTCTCATTTCTGCCAAACCCAGCTGATGCTGATTCTCCAGGTAGAGGGACCCTACTTTGAGAACCACCACTCTAAAATATGTTTGCTGTTCTCAGTTTATTCAGTTAAGCAGATTTGACATCAGCGGTTCTTTGATGTTCTGAGAAGGACCACATTAAATCTCCATTTTCTTCTGAACTGAGCAGAATTTCTGGAACTAGGGAAAGGTGGGAGATGGTCTAGCACTTGGCAGCAATTGATGTAGCTGCACATGGTCAAGAATGGACCTATAAAAGATGCAAATGTTAGAAATTACCATAAATGCTTATAACAACCTGTTTTTATTCTTATAGGTCCCTGCACCCCTATTCACATGCCAGTTTTTAACAGGGACCATGGCTACTCATGTGAAAAATAAAATCTACATTTCCCAGCCTTCCCTTGAGCTGGGTATGACCATGTGACCAATTACAGGTCAATGAAGTATAAAAAGTTTTGTGTGACTGCTTTGTGGATCCTTCCTTCAAAAACACTGATCCATTTTCCTGCCTGAAAGGGAAACACAGTGATGCTATCTTAGATAATGAAGATCCTCAGCATAGCTTAGAGATCACCGATGAATGAAAAGCAAGAAATTTATGGAGAAGAACCTGGATTTTATGTGTGAGAGAAATAAACTACTTTCTTGTTTCAGTTATTAATGTGTATCTGTCACTTGCAGTTAAACCTAATCCTGAACAATACAACCACATAAATGTTTGACGATTTTTAGTAATGATTTTTGTGTTTATTTATATTTGAACTTGAGACTGCTTTATTGCAAACACACACAGGACCTACACACACATTTCAAGAGAGGTGGATTATTCTAATTTACCATTTGGATGACCAATTTCTTCTTTCAGACATTTTGATGTCTGTGCTAAATATTTTTTTTTAAATGTTTAGCCCCAAATTCAGAAACAACAATCTATCTTCATTTATATGTTAATTTCATTTGAGTAAATGATGCTATGAACAAAGTACATCTCTGCAGTGTGTGGAAAACATATGGGTGTTAATCTACGAGGGGTTATTAACTTTACACTTTCCATCTGGAGTCCATAAAGGATCTGTTCTCTGAGATAGTAAAGACTCAAGGTCATACTGAAACATCACATTTGCAGTGAATAATAAGGCCTTCTGATGTTTGAAATTAGGAGTTACCACTCTTAATATTGCTGAAAAGACACACTAGTTCCTCCTAGCCTCCCATTTACACAAATGAACTGGCATAATTACAACCTGTGTGCATGCGGAAATTCTCAGTTGGATTATGACACCTTTAAAAGCAATTTGAAAAATCATTGAGATTCAGAAAGTTGCATTTCATCTTCATAGTCTTAGCAGTGACATGCTAATTAGTTCTCCGTTATTAGCAAGTCAAGTGTCAGAAGGAAACAAACGTAAATTACCTGTTTGCCACCATGTGATATTGTCAATTCTGAGTGGAGGTGTGCTTGGAGTTTAGCAGATGTGTTAAACCAGTCCTGGTGAATAAGAAGTATTCTTTTTTTTTTTTTTTAAGATTTATTTATTTATTTATTTATACAAGCACTGGGTACAGTTAGAAGCACAGGAGGGTGAGAGAATTCACCAGAGCCAGAGCAGAGAGTAGAACAGGCAGAGTGACGAAGTACACTGCTAAGGGGAGCTGAGGGGAGCAGCGGGTGGCAGGAGAGGTCTGCTTGCCATGGGGGACCCTCCTCCGGTGGCCGGGGAGCAGCCGGGGATTGAACCGGCGCTGCAGAGGCCGCAGGCGTCTTCGCAACCCAGCGCTCAACCACTGCACTATCGGGGAGGCCCCAAGAAGTATTCTTGCAAAAGAAAAAAAGCTGAGAAAGAACCCCCAGAAATCTTGGATTTTTAATAAATATGGAAGAATGTGACAGCAGACAGAATGGGGTTTACCAACCTTACTTTGGAACTTGTTAAGTTGGTTTCACATTCTGCTTTATCACTTGCTGACTGAGGCAGACACTGTGGACAGACCTTTCTAGACACTTGTTCCATTTTTGTCTCCCTTCTCCCAGCTCTGGTGTTTCTGCTTTTAACAATCCACACCATGACTTGTCGGTGGTGCCCAGTCCTTGCACTTTTCTCAGACAGCAGAGAGAACCAGAATTTTCTTGGAGTTTAATATGTTCCCAGAGTGAGCAAAGCTATCTAACTAAGGGTGTGGGAGAAAGAAATCTAACTTCCTGTTGGAAGAAACCGAGGGGTGACTTATACCCTGGGGTTCCCCCGAGGGTTCAGGATGAAGTTGTCCCCTATGGAACTTTCCTGAGATCTCAGGCTTGCTTTCTTTTGTCACTTTTGAGTCCTGCCTCAACACTGCCTTACAGATTTCTCTTGGGAGCATTTCCTTAATAAATTGCTTGTTCGTGATTTCCAGGTCTGTTTCAGGGAATATGACCTATGTTGTGTGGTTCTGTGATGTTGAGCAAGTTATTTCTCTTTCTCAGTTTCCTCTTCTGGAAACTGCAGACAATAACCATCCTCACTTTGTGAGGTTGTGAGGCTTAAACATGAGTACAGTGCTTAACCAGATCTAGCCTAAATGTAGAGTACAGTCAATGTTTTTCAACAGGGGTGCTGATGGAGGAAGGTGGGTCATCTGCTTTATTCTTCTCTATCTCACCCCTGTTCCCTTTAATATATGTATATATATTTATACATGTATTACACACACACACATATATATCTCAAATCATGGAGTCTGCTTGACTGTGTTTTGTTCATGCATCTCACTAAGTTAGCAATTCTTCATGACAGAGATGACACCCAGAATCACCGACGGTCCCAGTTTTCCTGTGAATGCCCAGTTTAAGCATTGAAAATCCTGAGTCCCAGGAAACTGTTGTCTTGGGCAAATCAGGAATGTACTGACCCTGTGCCTCTCTTGTCCATAATTGTATCTCATCATCTAAGCTGACAGGCATACAGCAGATGCTTGAAGATACTCTTAGAATGATGTAGATACTCTTAGAATGACATATACTGATGAATGAGTGCACATGCCATTCTGTGACATGCTTTTTGGTCTGTTTTCTTTAGAAAAGCTTTATGGGGGGCCAGTGTAATCACAAGCATCCTTAAAAGTGGAAGAAAGTAGCAAACAAGGAAGATGTAGAAGAAGACATGAACACAGAAGACCGAAACAGTGGAGTTGCTTCTAGAAGCTGGAATGGGCAAAAATTAGATTCTCCTGTGCAAAGAAGAGAGAACAACTCTACCCACTTTTGGATGAGACCAAAGTCAAACCTCTAACTTACAGAAATGTTAGAAATTTGTATTTTCATCTCTAGGTTGGTTGTAATTTGTTATAGCAGCAAGAGAAACTAATAGAGACTCCTTTCAGAATCTACTGAAAGTTACACACACTTCCAACAACAACAACAAAGAAATCATTCACCTTTGGAAGTTTTCAGACCATGGTCTCCAGGTAAAGCATCTCAGCTCTGACCCTGAAAGCTGTGTTGCAGATGGAAGCAAGACATCGTCAACTCTGAGAAGGAGTAAATAGTGCTGCCTGGGTAACAGTGTTATCATGAGTGCACTGCTGTTTTATGAACAAAGAATCTGGGTGAATGCCATGTGCTACTTCATAGATGCATGATCTGGTATCAGATTGATGGTCTGGAAGGGACAGTTGTCTCAGGATCAATACCTGATGACCCTATTCAAGACTTCTTGACCCCTCCAGTCTGCACCAGTACCCCCTTTGCCTCCAGTTCCCTTGCATTCAGATATGGGGGAGAGTCTTTCAGTTCAGATTTCATTCCAATAACAGCCCTGTGCCGTGGGGCTAATACAGATGGAAAGGTGGGGTTTTGTCAGAATCTGATGCTATGGTAGTGACCAGTGCACCAGGGTCAACATCCTCTTCAGGATGGGCCAGGGGGATGTTGGGACAGACTGCAGGGGTCAAGAAGCCTTGAACAGAGTCATCGGGTAATGTAGGTAAGGACTAGATGGAGCAAAGATCAGAATAGGAAAGAAATGAAATGAAAATTTAAGAAAGAAATGAAAATTTAAATAAATACTGTGAATATATTCTGGAAGTAATAAGTTTGCAATTTAAAAAATTAATGGAATAAAATGTAAATATAAATCCAAGTAGATGCTCTCTTTCCAGTGCTAGTATGTGTGGAATGTTCACTTGCTCTCTGAGTGTCCTCCCGGAAACATGGGCCCCTCCCTGCATAGACTTCAGAGCATCCAGTCCAGTGACCTTCTTGTCCCATTGTAATTTGAGCACAGGTGCTTTTATCCATTTCTTTCAACTGCCTTGTCTAACAGTTGACTCTGACAGACTTTAAACTGTTTTAAAATGAATGAAGAGCCCGGTCATGCTGGGTCTTCTGAGTACTGATCACCCACACTCTGGTGAATTTCACAACCAAATATAGTTTTGAAAAACACCGATCTCATTTGCAGGGAATAGTTCTCTCAGGTTTTGATTCTAAGGACCTAACACTAATTGCAGTGAAAAAGTTCTTCCTGTTTATTTAAATACAGAACAAATTATTGTACCTATTGAAACACATTAAATAAATGAGTAAACATACACTAACTCTGTGACTAGTATTTTTTATGATTAAATGAAAGCAGATGACAGAAATGTCTACTTTAACTTTTTAGTTAATTTTGCCTTATGTGTGCATTAAAATCTAGAAAACATGTTAGTGACCATCATCCCTGAGCGGGGGTATGATTTTTATTTATTTTTATTTTTTCTTGTGATTTTCTTCAGCAAATATTTTTATATAACTGAAACTTTCCCCAAAAATCCCTATCAGAGATGGGTGTTTGCCTCTTATTTCTTTTCATGCCTCCTACTGTGTAGATTTTGGGTAATATGTAGTGGTTTTGAGTCTGCCAATGAGATGACATTTTTTCTTGGGCTTTCTGGCATTAAGTCTCGATTTAGCTCATTGCTTTTGCGGTAGACAGTACGTATCCACACCAGGTGAGAACACTTATGCAGCCCGTCTTACCTACCCAAAACATGGAACTTGGCAGAAAGAGGACAGAGGAACCCAGGTGTGATCTGGTCCAACTCAGAGTGAAAACACAAAGGTGAGTCTTTCACTGCTTTCTATTATTATCCACAGTCCTTCTATGTCCATGGAAATTTATTTGCAAGTAATAGTGCATTGAGAAAATATTCCCAGAGATGGTGAGGAAGTGGTAGAAGCTGAGTAGGAAGGAAGGAATCCAAGCTAGGGTATGATCTCCCAGTCATACAGAAGATAGCTTCAGCTTGACCCTGTAGGAACTCTGGAGCAAAATGTGTAACCCACGAGTTTTCCCCATGCAAGGCAAGGCAGCTAAGTGTTTTACCATCACCAATCATTGGCCTTGGATGGGTGGAAGATGTCAGTTCCCAGGCATACTACCTCCATAAGGGGTGTGATGGTAGTGAAAGGATTTTGGGGTCAAGGGCAGAGCCCCAAGAGTGTCAATGCAGCCATTCCTCCTTGGAAATGAACACATTGATCCTCTTCAATTCCATGTACACCATGAATTCCGGACCTCCTCCTTGGACCAGTGTGAGCACAGTGTCAGATCTGGGGAATGAAAGTTGATGCAGCCATCCAAGCATCTTTCCTTACTTGATTGAAAACAACAATGCAGGGTAAAATAACAAGTTAGTCGCTGCTGAAATTAGATGGTGTGCTCATCTCAGCTATGTCAATCAATTACTTTGGTATAATGCAGTAGTGCAATGAGGAACTCGCTGAACCTCTTCCAAAGAGAAACTTCAGTAAGTTTAAAGTGCAATTTAGAAGACTCGATTGGGCTGTTTTTTTGGCCCAAAATTCGGAGACAAGGTGTGAATGCAGAGGACAGGAGGGGTGTGATTGGTCAGCATTGTTTGTGGGCAGCCCCTGAACAGGGAACGTGGGTCCTGGGACCAGGTGAGTTCCCAGCCATGCTTTCCTCTGTGGTCAGATCTCCTCGGGGCAAATTTACCTCATGGTCAACACCTTCCCCTCAACTTGTTGGTCAAGTAGACATTTCCTTCTCCATTTTAAAAAAAACACCTCTCTCTTCCCCTCTTTTCCCCTCCCCTGTTTTATCTCACTTTGGCGCTTATAGGTTTTTATTCTATAAACACTTTGCAGTCTTTGTGACATGGACTCATTCAGGACATGTTTACAGTACTTAATGACATCTCCCTGAGAAATAATGAGAATGCCTTTAAAGGTTGTCGTCCTCTCGCGCATGCAGAGGGATAGCTCGCCAGGCCTGCGAGATGAGAGCCCGGGGTCTGGCAGGGGGAAAATTGACTTAATTTCTTTTCACCACATGAAATGGAGTGTCTGGGTGATCTGACCTAAATGCATGGCCTAAAAACCAATTAATTCTGAATTGTGAATTTGCGAGTACATCAAGCTGTGTGTGGAATTCCCAATGAGGCAGACAATGCGTACCTGGCTTATTTGCAAAATGTGAAGATTTTTCCACATAAATATTTCTAATGGCCTATTATTAAAGTGCAGCCTCAATCATATTGCACATCAGCTCTAAGACCTGGAGCCACTCCCCATGACCTTCTGACTGAAATTCAAGCACTGGCCTGTTTGTCAGGCTCTTGGCAAACCCAGCTTCCCTCCTTTTGATTGACTGTCCCTCACTGTCCTCTAACGCTACCATCAGGAGCATACCTGAGAGTTGGATCCAACACATAGTCTTATCCTGCCTGGTCATTGTGCTGCCATAAGGTTAGATCTGAAGTTGGAAGAGTATCAGAGTCAGTATCCAGCCAGTCAGGCTTGGTCTTCATGGACTTAAGAAAGCACCTGACTCACCTTCTCTAATGACCAGTAGCCTTCCCACACCTGTGCATTTATTCATTTTATGTCCTCTTTTTTTAAAAAAAGATTTACTTATTTAGGTGTGCATAGAAAAACTGGGATATAGGCCAAGGGGTGGGCATGAGAGGATTCACCAGAGATAAAGTGGGGAGCAGAACAGTTGTATCTGCTGAAATACACTGCTGAGGGGAGCAGCGAGCAGGACAGGAGAGGTCTGCTGCACCATGTAGGTTAGCTCCTTGGCCACGGATTGAACTCAGGATACAGAAGCAATAGCTCTGAGACTTAGTACCACTCATTGTTAAATTACCTTCAATTAATCATATTCAATTCCATTCACCAAGTGATCACTGAAGGTACTGTGCTCATGACACTGATTTACTTGTTGGGAGTAACACCAACAGAAAGGCCCAACTAAGAACAAGTTAGGAGGGAATAGAAATAACTATAATACAATTTCAAATGTGATTGCATCAATCAAGGTAGCTGTAACTAAGGCACTGAGAAGCAAGGAGAAAGCTGGGGAGAGCTGGGCGCATGTGTATGGTATTATGTGTGTGTCACACGTGGTATACATGCATGTGGTGTGTATAAGATATGTGTGCACAGGTCATGATGGTGGTATATGTGGCATGTGGTATGTGTGGGCAGTATGTGTGTTACAGCATGTTGTGTGTGATCAACATGTATAGTGTATATCTGGTATGTGTATACTGTGTGTGGTATGTCTGTGTCTATGCTTTCCGATAGGCATGAGTGTGTAGTATGTGTGTGCTATAGACATGTGGGTGTATATGTTGGGCTGTCAGAAAAGTCATGACACAATTTTACTTGCAAAACAGAAAAAATACATGATGACTTTTCTGACAGCCCAATAGCGAGGTATATATGTGCACAGGTTGTGATGGCAGTGATGATGTGTGTGGTGTGTGATATGTATGTTTGGTAGATGTGTGTATATGTATGCATGTTACATATGTTGCATATATGTTTGCCATATGTATGTGGAGGTGTTATATACATGTGGTGTGCAGTGTGTGTGTGTTTGGTGGGTGGTGTGTGTGCAATATGTGTACACAGGTTGTGATGGCAGTGGTGTGTGATGTGGGTGAATGTGTGGTGTGTGATGGGCCATGTAGTGTGTGTTTGTGAGGGGCAACCGGGATCATAGAAGTCTCAATGGGAGAGTTGGAGTCTAAGAAGTCAGTAGGGTTTCTCAGAGAAGGAGGCAGAGAGTCAGCTTTGACAGAGGCCTCAATCCATCAGTGCCAGACAGGAGGCACACAGGATGGGAGTGTCAGTGAAAAGAGCTGGCTGGCTGCACATAGGGAAAGACTTCAGCTGAGAGGCTCCACCTGTGAGAGGTCAGCCCTGAACTGTGGTGCCTGCTCTCCTGGGCTCAGGTGAGGAGAAGGATTAAGGGGCCTAAGGAGACCAGGGAGGGAATGGAAATTGCGGTAACCATCTTCCCAAGAGGTGGCAAAGTTTGAATCAGGGCTGCAGGGATAGAAGAGGGCCTTATATCCCTTAAATATTGTTGTTTGGGGATCCCCAGATCCTAGGTTTGTTCACTCCTAGCTTTGGGCAAGAAGCCCGAATATCTCTGGGGCCCCTCCTCTAACAATGGTGGAACAACTGTGGGGATGGGATTCCTGAGAGGACACATCTAAGGCACATCTTCCAGGGTGACAGAACCATTTCACTCAGCAGTAACCATTTCAGGGGCACCCCTTTCTTGCCTTTTCCCCTCTTTTCCATCATACTCCATACATATTTCCAACCTTCTAAAATTATCTCAGAATTATCACCCAAGCCCTTGTCTTAAACTCAGCTTTGGGGAAGCTTCTAGTCACACAAGATACACAGCCTGAAAGAGGAAGAAGTCAAAGTTAAGATCCCTCTGGAGCACTGAATGGCACCATTGAATGACCTTTTATCCTGAGCCCCAGTGGCAGAGCACTTGCTATCTGGAATTCTGGAGAGTTCCAGGGGGTATGAGCCTCAGATGACCACAGTACAGAGTTCAAACCCAATTTTCAGTCTCCAGAGTTCAACCCATCTGTTCAGGACCTGGGTAAATGAGACCCAGTGTTTTGAATATATTTATCCACTCATTCATCCCTCTGCTCATTCATGTATTCAATCTATTCACCATTTATAAGTTCCTATATAATTATTCCCTGGAAATTCCTTTAGCTTCTAGCCTACCCTCCCTAGACCGTTTTTTTTTTTTTTAAGATTTATTTATTTATACAAGAACTGGCAAACATTCAGAGGCATGGGAGGGTGAGAGGATTCACTAGAGACAGAGAGGGGAGAACAGGCAGACGGACTGAAGACAATGCTGAGGGGAGCAGTGGGCGAGGCAAGAGAGGTCTGCTATGCCATGTGGGTTTCTCTCTGGCCTGCTGAAAATCGAACCCGCACTGCAGAGCCTGCAGACAGCTTCACAGCGCGGTGCTCAACATGCTGTGCCACTGGGGAGGCCCCAGTTTTTTTTTTTTTCTATGACTCTTTATGTAGAATTTATAAAAATTCAAAATAATTTTTGAAATTCCACTGTATTTGTTTCTATACCACTCTCTGTATAACTGGAAACATTTTTTCTATGTAACTATAAGAAGGTTTACATATAACTCTCTTACGAATCCAGTATAATTCTTAAACTTGATATACAACTTTAATAGCTCTTCAGATTTATCTAAATCTGTACATATTTCCCTCTATATTTTCTAGGCAGTTTTATATCACTCCATAAATCTTTAACTCTTTAAGTCATTATTATGACTCTTAAAAAAAACTCTGTCATTCTTAAGTTTCCTTATAAAAAAGTTTCTTCTCCCTGGTGTCTGTGAGAGTCTTATGAAGGTCAGGTATGCAGGCCAAGTCAAGACACACATGTGTTCTGTGTGAGGACCTGCCACAGACATGTACCTCCCCCTTCCAAACCTTTCCTAAAAAATGATCAAGATGCCTCTAAAACTGACGAGTCTATGAATAGTACTCCAAATACAGGTCTAGGCTTAACACTAGAATTGTGAATATGAATAGATGATTTTTATATATTTTTAAAAAAATATAAGTATATTTCCTCACTAGAGTCATCAACTAGTCCTGGTTTGTCTAGGAACTAAGTGTAGGGCACAGTGCAGGTTTTCTAATCCCATGCAGACCGGGTAAAGGAGGAGTCAGAGTCCTCAGTGGTTTTGCAGGCTTTTATTAGGATTACCAGGTACACAGCAGGCAGGGGTGCTGGGGGGCCGGGAGGCTGGCAGTCCTCACAGCCCCTAGCAAATCCGCACTCTCTCTGGGCTCTCTGGTGTTCTCTGCTTCTGCTTCTGCTTCTTTTCTTCTCTCTTGGCTTCTCTTCGGCTTCTCCTCGGCTTCTGTTGGCGTCCCCGTCACGCTGCCCTTAAAAGCACAGTCTTAGCCCAGGTGAATCCCATCTACCTATGCCCACACCCTACTCCAGGTGCCCGCCATCAGGCATGCATTCAGGACCGCAAGGATCCATCATCTATCCTGATGGCGGGAGGGCAGAAAAGCCTGACATTTTCTTTACCCTACACTAAGGCTGAGGAAAATCCCCTCCCAATACACTGCCCATCAATATGCACATAATATGTATTCAAGTTATGTCTATCATTGATTGTCTAATAAGGGAACTTCAGTTGCTATGTTCACATCAATATACCAGCACACTCAAATTTATGGGTTGAAAGATTCAATTGCATCCCCTCTGTAGGGTAAGGAAAAAAAGCATCAGGCTTTTCTGCCCTCCCGCCATTAGGACTGATGATGGATCCCTGTGGTTCTGAATGCATGCCTGATGGCGGCCACCTGGAGTAGGGTGTGGGCAAGCGTAAGTGGATACAGCAGTGCTGAGAGACTGGGCTCATAAGGGCAGTGTCACGGGGACGCCCGTAGAGTTGAGAGCAGAAGAGAACAAAAGAGGCAGAGGCCACAAGAGAATGCTGGTGAGTCCAGAAGGAGTGAAGACTTGCCCGGGGCTGGGAGGCCTGCCAGCCTTCCAGCCCCCTCCCTGCCCCACACCCCCTGCCTGCTGTGTATCTGGTAAACCCAATAAAAGCCTGCAGAAGCCACCGAGGGCTCCAGGACTCCTCCTTTACCCCGTCTGCTCGATCATAGAGATTCTGCTCCGTGCCCTTCCTGCCACTATTCTCTCCTAACTCCTCCACCTTAGAATGGGATGTTACTGGGAAATGTGTGGTTTCACATGTAATTAGTTCAGGTGAAGGTATGTTGGAGGAACATGTGCCCCTGTTCAAATATGACAACACTGAGGGAGAGTGCTGTGTGCACGTGAAGCCAGAGGTCAGTATGATCTGGCTACAAGTCAGGGATTGCCACCAAACCGCCAGAAGACAGGAGGGCGGCATGGAGCAGATTGTTCCCCTGGGGCACTCTGAAGGAACCAACCCTGCCCACACTTTGATTTTAGCTTTCAAAGCTGTAAATAATTAAATTTCTATTATTTTAGACCTCCAGTTCTTGATACTTGTTATAGAAGCCCTAGCAGGTTAATACAGCCAGCTTCTACAAGTCCTTTGGTTTATATCACATAGAGAGTTAGCCTTTGAAAATTCCCAGAGAAATATTCACGTGGCTAGTCCTGGGAATTGAGATTAAGACCTTTGCATATATAAGCATTAATTTCCACCCTTCTTGTTAAAACAATGCAGCAAAACCATCATAGATCCAACTGCTTTCTGCAGACATTCCTTAGGAAATCTTTCCAAGTAGCGGGAATAGCAGATATAGGGAGAAGGTAACTACAGGAGGAGGAGGAAGAAAGGAACCAGAAATGAAATTCGTAGCAGCCTCTGCTTCTTCTGACACACTCTCTTCTGACACATTGGTCTCCCAACCAATTCACAAAGACCTTCTTGGTAGTTCTCATCAGCCCATTCAGGAGAGCTAGCTGAACCTCTCAGTCTATGGTGGAGTTGCCAGGCTGTTCTGGGTCCTTGGCCAAGGCATTTTAGAAAGGCAAAAAGAAAGAAGAACCAGAGCGAGTGGTCAGAGCACAATTGTCTGACTCAACTGTGGATTGTGGGCTTGTTTGGTTTGTTGTTGCTGTTGAAACCCCAGGCACCTTCATGTGCAACTGGTAAACTCCACTGTAGTCTTTGCTCTCACCTGACACAAGGTACATTCACCTGGACCCACAGTTAAGCTGACTAAAGGTCAGTTGGATGCTTAGCTACTTGCTTGTGCCAGGAAGGTACTTTTCTTTCGGGGGGTGGTGGGTGGGAGCTTGAGTTTCTGGTTTGAATCTCACTAACCCTTCTTTGTCTCCTCCCCGCTGTATTTTTTTTCAGAGGGAAAACCATTTCAGAGTTTTGCTGAATATACTCATGAAGGCAACCAATAAATTCCTAACTCAAAAGATTAAAGACATTTATAGACAACGTATAAAAGAAAAGTCTTCCTGACATCAGAGTCCTGATGTTTGTATAGCTTATCCAAACAGAGAGTAATGTTTGAAAGACAAGACTGACACAGATATTTCTTGTTTTCTAAAACTAGGCTCAATTACTCAAAAAAAAAAAAAGTTGCCTGCTTTGTTGCTTTTAAATGCTTTTATCTTTTATTTTTTGATTTATGGCAGTTCCCTGCATAGAAATAGATCTCTCCTTAACCAACCTGTAGGCAGGTGTATCCCTTTAAGTGCAATCCTCAGGACCTGGGATTCATTTGCCAACCATACTCACTTGAGCCAGGAGTGTTCCTCTGCTTTTTTCTGAGTCAGCTGGTCTAGTTCATCATCAACACTCAATTCTGTGTGACAACCAAGGACTAAAGGGAAAAAAGGAAATGCAATGCAATATGAACAGGATCTGAATGCAGAAAAAAGGGAACAAAATTAATTTTATGAACTATCTATTGGGGGACTAGCAGTGGGGATATCTTTCAATTCTCTTTTTGATTCTTAGAAAAATTAACCATGGCTTGGACAAATTACTGAATCCCTTTTTAAAAACTCTTTTGCAAAAGTGGATGCATTAAGATAAAGGTAGCTACCTCATATAAATCACCGTATATTTATTATGTGTTACTACTGTCACATTTTCCATGATTCACATTTTGAAATTTTTTTTTCAAATTCTTCAAGCCATTGCTTGGGAGATACTTTGAACAAATAAATGTATATTCTAAAAATGGTATAGTTAATATATTATGATAATCCCAGAAGATAAAAGTTAACAAATAGGCTCCTATTTTCTCATGAGAAATAGATGCACCTTTTGAAAGTTCTGCTGTTTTCCTTTGAAATCAACAAGTCATCTATCATTTTCATACAATTTAAATGTTTTGAAAACATGAAACCTGAAATATTATAAAACCCATATATATATATTGTAGGGGCAGGACAGGTCCTAGCAGGTTTTCTATGATCCAGCAGACCGGGTGAAGGAGGAGTCAGAGCCCTCAGTGGCTTTTGCAGGTCTTTTGTTTAGATTTACCAGGCACATGGCAGGCAGGGGTGCTGGGGGGCCGGTAGGCTGGCAGGCTTCCCAGCCCCCAGAAAATCATCACTCTATCTGGGCTCTCTCTGGCGTTCTCTCTGCTTCTCTTCTGCTCTCGGCTTCTGCTGGCATCTCTCAGCCCAGGTGTATCCACTTCAGGTGCCCACCATCAGGCACGCATCCAGGACCATAGGGTTCCCTCATCTATCCTAATGGCGGAAGGGCAGAAAAGCCTGACACTTTTTACCTTACCCTACAATGTTTGTGTGTGTGTGTGTGTGTGTGTGTGTGTGTGTGAGATAAGCAACGAAGTGCTTTAAACTTGTTACTTATTATCTGAAGCAGAATAAATGGCATTTGTCCTCCACCATCATAAGAAAAAGTGAGTGTTGGGGCCTCCCCGGTGGCACAGCGGTTGAGCGCTGGGTTGAGAAGCTGCCCGCAGCCTCTGCAGCACCGGTTCGATCCCCAGCTGCTCCCCGGCCACGGGAGGAGGGTCCCACATGGTGCGCAGACCTCTCCTGCCGCCCGCTGCTCCCCTCAGCAGTGTACTTCATCAGTCTGCCTGCTCTGCTCCCCACTCTGACTCTGGTGAATTCTCTCACCCTCCCATGCTTCTGACTGTACCTAGTGATTGTATAAATAAATAAATAAATAAATCTTTAAAAAAAAAAAAGTGAGTGTTCTCTTCTACTCAGAATAGTCCTTTTGAACTAATTTCCAGGGGAGAGTTTTAAGTGGGAATGCCTAAGGAAGTAGCTGGTGTTGCCAAAGTTTGAAGAATAGAACACTTGGTCTTGGCAAAATGACCCTGTAACTGATGGCTGAAGCCAAAGGCTGTTACTGGTGGTGTTACTGGATGGAGTGCTGGTGAGGATAGATAGCCCCAGGGAAAATGTGAACAAAATATAGGTGAAGGTGGCAACTCTGATAAGAAATATTAGGGACTGCAGAAGCAGCCCCCAGGATTCAGTGTTCGGGATTTCAGCGTTTTCAGATTTTCAGGGATTCTGGGGTCAGTGATTCTTGCCCCCACCATGCCGATCTTCCAGAAGGCTCTTGAGGCATCTGAAGAACATGGAGAGGCTTCCAACACCCAAGCTCAGAGAGGAAAAGTTTGAAGGTTTTGCAAGTAGCCGAGCAACTGAAACTGTTTCTGGTTTTGTTGCTATTACAGTCTGGCAGGGAAGGCAAAGACCTGGAGCAAAGCGCCTCGCTGAGTTGTGTGAGTGAGGCCGTTTGTCAGGTCGTTCAGCCACTGAAGCTGCTGTTTTGAGTGTTACTTGTCTGTGCTGTGCTGGAGCATCTCAGCAGCTCTGGTGAGTGTCTCTTGCTGTGTCTTCTGCTGTCTTTTGAGTTGGACTCTGGCTGTTGTCTGGCTGCCACGTGCTCCAGGTCCTCCATCTTGGGAAAATGCCATCTTGGGAACATTTGTGTTTAGGACTTTAAAACACTGCACACTATTTCAAGTGAGGCAAACTGCCACTTTTTGGCCTCAGTAACTCCTTGATTTTCCCTGGTTGTTAAATAAATTCCATTATTATTGTTCTCTGAACCTAAGTAGTCTTGCAATTGTACACACAGATAAAAAACTCAGACTGACTAGTTAACTATTTTGGCAGTGTCCTTCAGCCAGTTTAAGTGCCTCTTGCTGCCCTGTATCAGACCTACTCTGAGAGCCATTGTCGAAAAATATTGCATTTTGGGGTTGTAACTATTAATTGCTCTGGAATTTCTAAGTTTGAACATCTCTTCTGCAATTGGAGACTTCATAAGGACCTCTGCTCTTTATGCACATTAGCTATAGAAACCAAAACATAGGTGATTTTCTCTTTCCCTAGGAAGCAGCAGCAACAGGTCTCAGAGCTGATAAGTCGATTGAGATCTCTCATTGTTTAATATTTGAGAATCAGTGGTGGTATCACTCTAGTCTTTGTAGATGAGCAAACAGATGGGGCAGCAAGATCAGACAGCGAGGTGTGGGGGGCATCTTAACAGTGCATCCTCCAACTCCAACTCATCCATCTCCGGGAATCCAAACAGCTGCAGAAAGCATCTAAGAGGCAAAACCTGCTGTGGTTTTATTTCTTCAGTAGTTCCTGCACAGCAGGGCTTGGCTTCTTGCTGGTTCTAGGTCTACTCTTTTATGTGGCGATTAGCTATACGTGCTGTATGAATAAGGATGTCCTTCTAACTTGACATATGCCTGCCCTTGCTGATGTAATCACATAACATTGAAGTATCTTCCTTAAATGAAGGACTGATTTGGAGAAGTGTTATTAAGATTAAACCTTTGCCCCAATGCACAGAGTTGGCAGAGCCCATGAAAGAGCTATCAGTCAAGGGATTAGGCTCAGAGCTTGACTAACAGGTTCATGTGGAAACTTTCCAGGCCTCCTTAAAGATTCCTTCAAAATCTTGACTTTTCTGTGATTGTAACTGACAGATCTTGGTAAACATATTTATTTATTAATTATTCTTAAAATAACAATAAACTGATCCACTAAATATTAACTTAAATAACATTATTTAATTAAAATAACTATATTTTCCTAAACAAAAGCACTTAGGAGTAGAGTAGAATTTTTTCAGATTTTATCAATATCTGGCTTAATAAAGTTTGAATTCTTATATCTGCTTCTGCATTCAATCTGTTGAGTGATGTTACTGTCATTTACTTATATGAGGAAAAGCTGCCCTTTTCCTCATATAAGTAAATTACTCACATAAATATATTTTTTTATTGTGAAAGGAGTGTTTTAATATTCTTTTCAGATAATTATATTCATTTGTATGACACATCAAAGCCCAGTATGCAGTATCTTTGAGATTAGTTGCAACATAACTTCCAGAAAACTTGTCATAGTTGTATGCTTGTAAAATCCCCTTGTTAAGTAAAGGGGGTATTCCCTCGTGGTAATTTTAAGTGGTGGGAGTTAGTCAGTTTGGTATTTTGTCACATGAAGATCCTCTGCTACTGCTTTGTTCAATCTCTTTCTCTGTCATACCAAACTTGAACTCTGTTAAGTGCTTTATTGATTCCAATCAGGTAGGAAAAAAAAAAATCTCACCTCATTTACCCTTATTTTATAAACTTTCAGGGCAAAATCTTTTCAGAAATCAACTTAGTAACTGTGCCAGTTTCCCTAGTTCTAAAAGAGTTTATTGATGTTGGGGAGGGACAGAATGAAGAATCATTCATTGGATAATAATGGAACACATGAACAATACCCAGAAGACATTAAAGGTAAATATAATTGTACAGTAAACACAGTGGCTTTAATATAAGTTTTCTTTGTGTTTGAGACAGCTGTCCTCTGAGCACCTGCCTGGGATTCTCATTTACAGCTTTTGCTGAACCCTAATTCATACAATGGGGATGGATGATATATTCTCATTCCTCTCTTATACATTGCCTCTCTGTCCTGTCTTTGGACTATTGTTTCCCAGCTTTTGTGACTATGGTTAGATGTATACACTCACCAGAGCTGGAGCTCATTTATCAATCCCACTATTGAGATTTGTCTGGAGCAACATTATGCAGCTAAAGGAAAGGGAAACCATGAGCTAAGTGTCTCACAACACTGGTGTCTCATTTCATGCATCCTTGTGCCATTGAAAACAAGCAAACCTTAGCACACTTGAGTTCCTGTTGGCTTGAGCTCAATTTTTCATTTACATGGGAAGCTCAGTATAGAGGCATTACTCATTGAGAAGATTTGGCAAACGACTTATCCAGTTCTTTTCCCCACCTAGAGTGTCATGCTCTTCAACAGAGCCCTTGCAGGGCATCCCCCAGTGGTCTTGAGCAATATACCTATCAGGCATCTTTCTTTTCCCAAAGATCCCTAAAGCTTTACTTCAAATTTAAATTGTGAAATATTTTTATCTTGTTCTGTTTTCTCTCCATATAGTTAAAGTTCCGAAGAAACATGCTTGCACTGCTCAGTAATGGCCCTCCTGGTAGAGATGCCTTCTGGAAATGACCAACGAATACCTGAATGGCTTATCAACACTGAGCTATCACTGGGCTAGTGCAGATTTACAAGAGACACATTTACCTTAAAATGCAATGAACACAATTCCATTTACTTTGGGTTTAGGCCAAGAAATTAATCTGACTTATTTGCAGGTGAAATAACTTCAAGTTCAGACCAATAAAGATCTATTTTAAGTACTTTTGTTCTTTGAATCATTGAGATGTGACTTAATGCTGTTTTGTTTGGATACTTTAAACTTGGGGAGGCCACTTTGCCAGTCCCCAAGGGAAAGAAAATCTCCTTATCACCATAAGGGCCAAATGCTAAAATAGAAGGCTTAACTCTGAAAGGTGGCAGTTCACTGCCCATTGTGTGCTTGGGTCCATGTGTCCACTGTTGTTTGGGAAATGATCCCTATTGGTAATTAACAACTCCTCCCCAACAGATATTTCCAGGAAAAATAGCTGGAATTGAGCAATGGAGGCTGGACTAAATCTGAAAGGTTGTTTTTGCTATGCTTTTCTGAGAAGAGACAAATTGTCAATAAAACTGTGCTCAGAGAGCATGAAATCAATATGTCCTCCAAGGGGGTGGGGAATCATGATCAGAAGATGAGGCCAGGGTAGGTTAAAGCTGCTGAAGAAGGCTCTGGGGGGATGCAGGCTTGTCTCAGGTCTCCTCTGTGCATTTGCTTATTATCTAGCGATACTTCATTTTAATTTGTTAATAAACAGTTTGAATATCTTCTATATGTTGAGAATCTGTTGAAAAGTCTCCTGACTCAAACCTACCTATTGTGGGAAGGCTTGGGTGGGGAAGGGTAAGGAGATAAAGGAAAAATGCTGAGAAGAGATCCTTCTGATTTGAATCATAAAGAATAAATGTTAATTAGCCCTTAAGCAGTGCCTGGGGGTTGGTTTCCCTCAACATAGACTCTGAAATTTGAATATGAGTATAAGATGTTTATCTGGGAAGTGGTGCTAGAAAGTTGGAGAATGAGTTAGGAGAGAAAAGGGAAGGGAAGAGAAGAGGAGAGAAGCTGGGGTTTGTCATCATGGAATTCCAATAGCTGTGAATGATTTGGGCCTCATCCTGCTAAAAGCCCCAGAGAAGATCCATCTGGGGAGAAAGAGATGGCTCATCAGTCACTGGTCATCCCCTGGATTACTCCCTGATGTACCATTCCCCTGCAACTCATACCTGCTGCATGGATGAGCCTGGGATCTGAAGACCTGAGTCTCACAGGTTGTTGGAGTTGAAATCTGCCACACAAACACAACTGTCTTGTGTGCTGACTGACTTGGGAAACGTGGGCATTTCCTTGAGGGCCCCAGGGGACATATATGATAGACCATACCCTTTGGAGTAGCCCAGAGACCATAAGTATGAGGAACGCAAGTGGCTAATTAAGATGGCAGTAACAAAGCTGGATGAGACTTGATTTGAAGAGCAGAACTCACTCTACAGGCTTCCTGAGAGGACAGCTCTGCTAAGCATAATTTCAAGTGAGAACTGTCCATTATTTCTTTAGCACTGCTTCAGTGTATTTGCATCAGCTTCAGTGTTCATCTCTCTCCCTCTCTCTCTCTAAGTATAGATTGTATGTGTGTGTGTGTGTATGTGTGTGTATGTGTGTTTGCTTGTGTGCATGTGTGATGCTGCCAAATCTGTGGGAAAAGTGACAGGATTTTTAGGAGCAACAGAGACTTGGCTTAAAAAACAGTTGTCTTTTGTCTACTGTCACAAAGCTTCCAAAGATGATTGGCATTCCTGGCTACAAAATGTTTTTACTCACTAGATCTTTGCAGACAGAGCTCTATGTTAAGGTCAGCCCCCTGGTCTCCTCTCTACCCCTCAAATGCACTCCATGGAGTTCTACCTCAGGGCCTTTGCACCTGCTCTTCCTACTTCTAGAACACTTTGGCAATGATCATTATTAAATCATTAGCTACCACTATGAGGTCTCATTTCCATGCCTCCTTCTGTCAGAGACAAGTCCTCTGACCTGCGGACCTGAGACAGCCTTTTACTCCTTTTTCCATATCATATTTTATTTTTATTTTCTCCATATCATGCATCACTCTCTAACATGTTATATTCATGTGTTCACTTATTTATTTTCTGTCTCCTTCAGTTAGCAGGGGCTTGGCCTGTCATCATTGTGTCCCCAATACTTGGAAAACATCGTTCAATGAATAAATGGGTGGATCAAGGAATGAATGAAACAGTGAAATGTTCAGCACAATGTTTGCCACAGAGAGAGCTCACTAAAGTGGGTTATTTTATTACACTGAATTAAAAGGAGATGCCATTGTGAAGCCCACGACAAGAACCTCTCACCTGATTTTGGTTTTATCTTTCTGTTGATAAGGGTTTCCCTTCATTTAATTTCCTTCCTGAGTTTCCAATGTAAAGATTTTCTTTTCTATTGCTATTTTCCTTTCTTTCTCTCCTCACTTTGTTCTGGAGCGCTTAAGGCTCCCTCCCTACACTCAACTGTCAGGGCCAGAAACCTCCACAGCGGTGATTGATGCCAAGTGAATGACTCCCAGTGATTTTTTGTGCCTGTGTTTATTTAGCAGGTTTAAGTTTCATTTAATCCCAAGGAAAGGTCCTGGATGTGGACTGGCAATTCATAGACCTGAAAGGGCCTGGAGGCTTGGTTTGCTTTTGATAAGCACTGAGACATTGGCTTCTTATTTAAACAGGTCAGGCCCACCCACCTGGTCTGCTCCTTTCTCTTCTAGGAGATCTGGTAAAACTCCTTTACTGTCTGTTCACCTCTCTCTGGCCTAGCATGTTCCTCTCTGCAAACAGTGCTCTGCACTGGAAAACAAGCCAATCAGGCAGATTCAGCATGACCTTCTCCCCTTGCTTCCCACTGGGGTGTCTTGTTGGGGGTGACATGGTCCCGTGTCCTAAGGAGGCAGATAAGCAAGTTGGAGCCCACACCCTTAGTTAAATAACCAAAATGAAATGCCCCCACACCAGGTGACAGTGTAAAGGACACAGAGTCCCAGTCAAAGCCCACTGGGATTTGACTTCATGGGCTTCTTGAGATTTTTCAAAGAAACAGGCATATCAGCTACATGCGCAACATATCTTCATTTCTAAATGCTAGCAACTCATTCAATTTTTAAAAAATCATATACAGATTAACAGACAAGCTACAAACCACTAGTGCCTGGCCTTAGAGATCCAGGTGAACTGTTAATATAGTCTCACTTTAAATATAATTGACTTCTTCATTTTCTTTTTGATCAAGAAATAAATGTTTTCCATAGAAAACTGTTCTTATAGAAAAGGCAAATGGACAAACACAGAATTTAGAAGGCCCCTATAACTCTTCCCCTTAGAGAAAAACTATGGCAACCATTCTGGAGTAAAAGGTTCTAATCTATATTTGAAACCTAGATGGGCATTCCTTGTTGTGGATTCTCCTTTGAAGTCTGTAAAAAGTATCTAATGAGAATAGACACCGTCATTGATAATCATACATTTGTAAGAGAAATTGATAAGCTGTGGTAAGGATGGCAAATTGACAAGCTGTGGCAAAGTTAAGGACGGTGCAGAAGGACAGAGTGGCTTCAGAGGTGAAGGGGCAGGGGCAGGTCCAAAAATCCTGGGTGAGTGAGTGTCCAGGCAAGAGGGACACACTGAGCAGAGATGAGCCACTGGACTTCACCCCTGTCCTGACTGCTCCCAGGCATTCTGTCACCATGGACTCCATCAGACTTATTTTGGTTAGGGAAGTGCAGAAATGGGTGTTTGCAAATCCAAAAAGTCCATTGTGTAATAGCTCAAAGGTAGCCAGCTCCAACCACCAGGGCCAGGACAGCATCTTTGGTACTCCCAAACCCTGTCAAATATTAAAGAAAAAAATTAAGTTGACCCTTCCATTGCTAGTACCTAAGCACACAATGAATACCTACTAGCTTGGGGGTGGTATAGGATGGGGTTTATTTCAGGCCAAGGTAACTTCCTGTCAAGTAATGTGATTACCCAATATCATATAACCATAGATTAAGCAAAAACACCTATTTATGGCACCACTATCTTCTATTAAAATCATTGGATTTAATGGAAATAATATTGGTTCTGTTCTACCAGACTTGATGTTGTACACCTGTTAAGAGCTAGAAACTATAGAATTTCATTGTACCATAATATGAGAAGACTATGGATTCCCAGGGCAGTATACAAGAGAAGAAATGATCTGATAAAAGGCAGAAGAAAGTGGGCTACCACAAAGGGATAGACCCATGAGGATCAGTCATCCTGGAAAAGAAAAAGCTAAAATATCACTTTATCTGGCTTAGTTTTAGCACCATAGGATGTGTCCCCCTACCCTGTCAGGTGTTCAAATATTCACTGAAGTCTAATTCATTCTCAAGAATTTTATGTTAGAGCATTTTTTTTTCAAATGGACATAGACAAGGGGGACATGTCACAATATTGAGCTTAAAGTTGGAAGAACTCAAGAGAAACAGGAGCTGGATCCAGGAGGCAGAGCTTCCCTTGAGAATACAGCCCTTCAGGAGTATATGGAAACATCAGGAAGGTTTTGGATTTTCCCAGAGTATGAGATAAAGATTTAATATGATTTCATCTGTGTTCAAGAGTCTGGGAGACACTTAATTAGCCGGTGACTTACTGCTCTTCTGAGTACAGAAAGCAGTGGCAGCATGTGGCATCCATTCCAGGAAGGTATTTGATGAAAAGTAAGATGCATCCCTCCTCCATCTCAAAGCTAATATCCATACTTCATCCAAACTGGAGCTATTTGCACAGGAAAAGCAGAGATGGGGAGAAACTCAAATGCACACAAAGACAAGTGAAAGTCAGCTTTGATTATATCAAGTTGGTGATTTAAGACTAGCCTTGCACTTTGCAAAGCAGCAGCACTATTTGCCTCTTTCCAAAGTTCAAATTTGAGGATCGCTGAGTTTGTACATGAGAGAATGGTGGAAATTTGTATCTGGAGGTCTTCCACATGGTGGTTATCGCAAACATTTTTTGGCTCAGTACCTCAAAAGTTAACAAGAAAATCATGTGCCCTCACACTTGTAAATGTGTTTATTTTCCAGTGACATACACTACATATGTGTATTAGTATGTTATTGTATCAGAAAAGTTATGAGGCATACACAAATTTGATTTTTCTATGATGAGATAAGCATATTTATGAATGTTTTAATATTACCATGCCCTTGCCATTTGGAATATTTCAAGGAATGCCAGGATCTGTCTTAAACGTAGACACATAGATTGTCATGGGGGAAGTTTGGACTGGGCCAGGAGCATACAGATAGGAGAATTAGGGAATAGGTGAGCCCCAGGGATTGGGCAATTTCTCTTTGCTTCAACCACATTAAATGTTCCAGGAGAGCATCTTGAGGTATGTATATCCATGTGCTGAAAATGTGAAGTGAATATTCCTCTTCACAAGTGAGTCTTCAAGTTGGGTATTTATAACTCAGCTAGGCTAATTATATAGATGAGTGACTCTTTCTCTGGTGGATAGGGGACCATCCTCCATCATCTGCCAATAAAGTATGAAGGACAGTATGCTTCCCAACACACTGCTGAGTGGTTTAGAAAAGAAAGGTTCTCAATAATAAGGGTTATACCAATTTTAACTTTGTCTTAAGAAGATATGAGCGAGAACTGATCACTGTTAATCTTATTTCCTTTTTAAAACATCTTTCCTGGGGTGACCGCATGAGGCCAAGAGCAACATGCCTCTTCTCTTGCTAGCCAAAGGTTTTGATGAAATGACAACCTCTGTGGGGTGTAATCACCATTATGATCAATAGCTTATAAGGCTTTTACTAGCCTTACAGGTACCAAGAAATATATAAGAAAGTTGGAGAAAAAATATGACCCACAGTTCAAGTTGTTCAGATAGGAAACAATATAGCCCTGTGTGGCTGATCAGTCTAAGATCACGAGGGTAGACTTTGGTTCTTTGGTTCAGTGCTTTCTGTTATAATATGGCCATGATTAATATGGCTGTTGCTAAGAATGGGAAATGAAGACTCAAAGATCTCTTGGGCACAAAGTGCTGTGCATGTGCTGTCTTATTTCACTCTCAGAACCATACTGAGAAGAAGGGGTTCTCAGTTTCACTCACAGGTGAGAAATTGTGGCTCCATGGCTCTCCAGGAATTAGCCCATGAGTGGAGTCAGAATGAGAAGCCACATCTCCCAGCAGAGCCCTATGCTGTGATGGCAAGTCAGAGAGATGGTACAGGCAAAATATAACAAGTGATTTCTTTGTGTGTCGGTATGCCTAAGAGTGAGTAGAGTGGGTTGTTATAAAGTGAGAGTGCAGAGGCAGGTGCAGCTTGGCAAAGTATGTGTCCAGGAGTGGCAAGACCAGGAAAGCAAACCAAAGGCAGAATTGATTAGACCAGAAATGTTCTCAAATACAAACAGAGATACCTGGGTGGTGCACTGGAATAATAGATTGCTATATCCATGACTTCATCTACATTTTATTTCTCTGGACTTCCAAAAATGTATTTATAGAGACTCAACAGAAAATACAAGGAATAGAAAATTAAACGCAAGTTCAAAAATCATGCAGTATCAAGAGGTCATGAATACTCTTGATCAAAAACCTGCTAACATTCCCTGTAGTTTTCAGATTCCTGGCAGGTGATACAAAAAGGAAAACTCTAAACATGGATTACACAATTCCCTGGAGTTAAAAAGAATCATGATAGCTTTTCAGGAGTCCATCAGATCCACTGATTCAATTTTTTGAAAATATTCTATTGGGCCTCCCCGGTGGCGCAGCAGGTTGAGCGTAGCGCTATGAAGCTGTCCATAGCCTCTGCAGCGCAGGTTCGATTCCCGGCTGGCCAGGGAGCAACCCACATGGCACAGCAGACATTGCCCGCTGCTCCCCTCAGCAGTATCTTCAGTCCCTCTGCCTGTTCTGCTCCCCGGTCTGTCTCGGGTGAATTCTCTCACCCTCCCGCGCCTCTGGCCTGTACCCCACTTCTTGTATAAATGAATAAATCTTAAAAAAAAGGATACAGGAAATTAAAAAAAATATATTCTATTGTTACATCTTTTACATAGGACAGGGAAAAAATAATCCTGGATCATTTCCTCACAGACATTACTCTCCAGTGCTGATCAATGTGAGTCTCTGATGTTCCATTCTGAATGTTGACTCGAGGGTTCAAGGAGTGCCAGTTGAAACACCCCCCACAGATGCCCTTGGGAGGAAGGGCTTTCTATGCAGCTATGATGATAAATATTGACTCGCAGCCTCCAGAAACACCTCAGCTTTTGACTCTTCTAGGGCAGATTAAGGCCAATGCAGAAGCAAAACAACAGTTCATAGGAAATGCTAGCAACTTTTAGTTATTGTGTTATTCCCCTAGTGGGCAAAGATTTTGCCAGGTCTGCACTGTGTGGTCTGATGTCCGCCCACCCCCCTTCAACCTCTGCCCACCCACCCTTTTCCTTTTACACTGTTAACCTCCAATAAACTTTTTGTATCCCTAACTCTATCTCAACATCTGCTTCTCAGAGACCCCCCCTGCATGAGTGACATTAAGTCCTATTAGTTACGAGGAATGGAGGGAAGGGGGTCCATTCCATGGCCCTAAACTGGTTTTAGAGACTAGCCTATTTATAAACTGCAGTGAGTGACAGCAGTTTCATCCGGTCAGAGGGAGACCCTCAAAGTTAGGAACTCCCTGATGAGACTCAATAAAACTTCTGGGAATAGAAACTTGGGTACTTTCTTGCCTTGTTCCATCCCTTAACCAAACATTTTCCTTTTAACTCTTTCTAGCTGTAGGTAACATTTGATTGCCTTTTCTCTCCTAGATATCTAATATTTTTGTCATTTTCCCGAATTTTGGCAATTTATCATTGCTTACACACTGTGAACTCACTGATAGCCATGGTGGTTTGCTAAGGTCAGAAACTGCTGCTATTACAATAAAGAAAGATAAACACATGCAGTTTGCAGCAACATGGATGGAGCTAGAAGGGATCATGCTCAGCAAAATAAGTCAGAGAGAAAAAGAAAAATACCGGATGGTCTCACTCATAACAGGAATCTAGAAAACCTAAATAAGGGACCAGTAAAGAGACTAATTAATACAAAGTAAAAATCAAAATCAACAAGCAACTATAAACCAGAGACACACTATGGGGGTGGGGGTTGGGAGAGGAAGGATTAGGGTCAAAATAAGGGGGGTGCAATTATATGGGGAATGTAACCAAAATGAAAATGCATACATTGTGCAAAAATGAAAAATGTAAGAATTTTATAAAATAAAATATTAAAAAAGAAGAAATCACTGCTATTAGGCTTTAATCAGGAGATTCATAAGGCCCAGGTGACTCATCCAAATTCTTGCTCAGAGACATTTGAAGACAGAGATTCAAAACTAGTTGTGATCCTTAAACTGACTAGAGTCCTGTGGAGCTTTCTTTAAATACTGAAAACAAATTAAGGTTGGTGCGCTAACCACGTGACCTCTGGTTAGAATGCAACTGCTCTAGCTCTGGAATGTGCACTTTAGCCCCGAAGGATGATCATTCTCATGGAGGAAAGTGACCCTAGTGATTACGATGCTTCAGATCCCACCTGCATCCTGGAGCTGCTGTTGGGTGATACTTTGGTTGATGCAGGCTGATATTGACTGCCTCCAGGGTGTCTTCTTCTAGGGCATGCTGAATCCACTCGGTGCTAGAGAATCTGACATCTTCTGGAGAACAAACTGTCTCTTTGCCAGATGTACTTCTTAGTAGAAGTGTGGGTATAAAACTCACAGGGAGACACACACTTTCACACACAAAACCAAGGTCAAAATGTGCAGGACCTGGTCCCAGAATGTGTCTATACAGAAATCGGCTGGGATGTGCTTAGCCTTTTTTTTTTTTTTAAAGATTTATTTATTTTAAACAAGAACTGGGGTACAGGCCAGATGCGCGGGAGGGTGAGAGGATTCACCAGAGACAGAGTGGGGAACAGAACAGGCAGACTGATGAAATACACTGCTGAGGGGAGCAGCGGGCGAGACAGGAGAGGTCTGCCGTGCCATGTGGCACCCTTGCTGGCCGGCCGGGATCGAACTGGTGCTGCAGAGGCTGCGGACAGCTTCACAGCATGGCACTCAACTGCCTGCACCACCAGGGGAGGCCCATGTGCTTAGCCTTTAACTCACAAAATAAGGAGTTCACAGGAGCCCTGAAAAAGAGGGATGCCCCTTATGCTGGTGAGCCACAGGAGGACTTGCTTTTAATTTGATCTGACAAAGTAGTCGTTGCAAGCCTTCGTTAACTTACTTGCCTGAGAAGCAAAGGAAAAATTTCCCTCTAAGAATGTTAAGAAGTCCAATGGAACACCCCTGCCCCCCTGCTTTTCCTCACTCCATTCCAGCCAAAGGAATAGAAATGAGGATTCATTTCTTCATGTGTTAAGGAGGCTGAAATAAAATGATTTTCTTCTTCCCCCTGAGAAGAAAATTATAAGCCCCTCACTGTAGCCCAAGCTAAAGAAAAGTGCAGACTGACTTTTAGTTTCCAGCTGAAGAAAACAGACAAACACATACATTCACAGAAATATAGAAAGTCTATACTGCGTGTGCCTGGCCTTTCTTTCTTCACAAGAATTTGTCAACCAAATTATCAGAGTCTTGAGCCAATTATGTTACTAGAAGTGTACTTCTCAAAACATTTCTTGGGCTGTGTATTTTTCTCCAACTATCTAATTTAGCTTAAATTAAATTTCTGTAGTTGTACAATGTGTGAGGATAATTACTGGAAAGCTCCAAATATTTATTGCCATGGCAAGCTATGAGCAATAGCCTATGATGCCGGTCTGACCTCATTCTTGACAATGGGTGGGTGGAGGGAAAACTGTTGAACTGTTTACTACTTGAAGGCATTTTAAAAGGTAATGAATGTACAAACAGCATAGGGAAAAAAAGAGCCCTCTGTAAGATGGCTTAGAGTCAGGATAGAAAATTCAAACAATTTTAGCCTCAAAAAGTCAACATTAGACACCCTTCTACTAAGGACCTACAAACAAACAGAGTTACTCTGTACACACATTAACAAATGCAACCCTGTGTGCTGTGGCTTTCACCTTGTAGAGTCCCGGGTTCACACACACATTTGCATAGGACTCAGCAGCAAGTTTCAGGAGCCAGCGGCTTTGTCTGCGAGGTCTTTCAGTTTTAGGACTTTTGTACCTGCCTTATCCAGAGCAGACGAGGACAGGGAAGAAACTCCATTTTGAGCAGGGACTGGGGTATATTTAGCCTGAGACTATGCCATACCTGAGTCTATAGAGCATTTATCTTTCCATCCTCCTCCAAGTTCAGCCAGTCAATGTTACAGACAGATGCCTCTTGCGCACCGACGTCCCACATCCCACATAATTAAAAGGTAGAGGGTTACCCTTTTAAAAAGTAAATAATTAATAAAGGGAGAGGAATCCACTGCCTCCTCTACCTACTCACACAGGCCTTGAAAAGTCAGTTATTCACTCTCCTTCCAAGCATTAAATAATACAACTGAGAAAATAAATTCTCATTTTTCATTTTTTTTCTGTGACAGATTTCATGCCCTGCCAATTGAAATCTGTCCAATTTCATTCATCTTAGTCTTTGCTTATTATAAATGAGACTACTAGTTTACTTAGACAACTAACCAGCAACAAGAGAATGAATATTTCAGCTGATATTCTACTCCAACGCAGGAGTGGGAGACCAATTTGTCTTGTGCTCACTGGGCTTTCTATTTCCTTTCAAATCCTAACAAAGGCTGCATACGAGAGGAACGGGAAAAGAGGAGCTTGAAATTATGTCCCCTCCCATGCTTCACACACTCACTCTTGATCGCTGTAGGAAGTCTAAAGCAGTGTTAATTCTAAGTTTTCACGTTTTGAAAAATGAAGTCACTCTAATGTAACATATCAAGAGGATGTAAAGCAATCAAAATTCTTCAAAACTACTGTTTCCAAATTAAATTGGTCACGTGTTTCTTTATAGCTCATTCCTTTAAATGTCTTTATACAAAAAGGGGAAATTTAATAACACAATCAATAGAGGCCTGTCCATCTATAAATCTGGGATTTAGCATCCATTGATCTTTTTGTGTGTAGCTGCACAAACTTAGTTACGCACATAAGCATTTTATACCAGAAAGAAGGGAAAATGACTTTTCCTTCCAGTAGCAAACAATAAGAAGATAATCAGGAGCTCACAAAATAGAAGGCTCATTTCCAGTCTTTAGAAACTATGCAAGATGAAGGCTCTATGTGGCTTCAGATTATTTTAACAGATTTGAAAACAGAAAAAATTCATAAAATGTGGAGAAAAAACGTAGCACCTTAGTTTTTGCAGTGGCAACATGATATGATTGATATCAATAGAAGGATTTTTTTACAGGCTTTTTTTTTTTTTTTTTTTTACTATAGCACATATTTACTCTGCAAATTATTTCTAGGGGAAGAAAATGCCTCAAAAAAAAAAAAAGCCTCCTAATTGTGGCTGGCTTACTGCCTTTCTGGTGGAAGTCGATAGCACACCCAGCTCAGGTGGCCTTAGGGGCTCCCCTCCAAGTGTCTGATAAAGCTAGCCTCTTCCCTGGATCAAGGTATTAAGGTTTGGGTTATTTGTATTGATTTTATGTGCCGCTACGCTGCGCCAGTCATGCTCATATCTGTGGTTCACAAATTCCTCTTTAAAATGTCACTGCAGCTTCATTTTTCCTGCCATCCATCAATACTGCTGCCTGAAGGGCTACTTGTTAACCCCGAGATCTGTGGTCTTGTTCGATGCCCCTGGGGCACAGCAGATTCCCAAAGTTTTCATGGATAAATCAATAATAAAGGTTGGGGAGGGTTGAGAGTGGTCAGTAGATTCTTCAATGCCCCCACCCTCCCCCAAAAGAATATTTTCAAAAATTCTTCTCTGATATTCAAAAAGAGTTATCCCCTTTGTCCAGGAAACCCTTGCAAGTGTATGGGCCCTCTAGTGGTTCACCAGGGTGATCGGCAGGAGGAGGGCTCACCAGACACCCTCTGACATCATTTGAAAGCACAGCCACACCCACCAACAGGTGTATGCATGGGAATTTTGATACTTGGGTACAGCTATTACTGGCCACACTCACTCCCTGATTCTATCTGAGATAGAACTGAAAGAACCTTTGTCTTAGATGTTGATAATTAGGGGCCAATAAAGATTTTCCCTCAAAGTTCTACAGTAAGTCTTTCTTAGCAAAATACATAGACTGAGCCATCTACTAATTTTAAGCAGATAGTTTTCCTTCTCAGAGTGGACTAAAACTAGCCTTAACTGGAAGGCAAACAGCTATCCACACACAGGCACAGTCACGACTGTATTTATCAGTCTACGGTGATCCTTTAACAAACATGCGGTGGGGTAAAAATAAAACACATGTTTTCCCTTATTTCTCAGCAAGCGCTTACTTAAGGTTTTATTATATTTGGCCATGGGACATTCAGTAAACTTACTGATGATATCAAAGAATGATTTTACAAACAGTAAAAGTTACACTATTGACACCTCCAAATTCTGGAGTATTTACATTGTGTTAGGTGCACACTTGCTCAGGAAGATTAACAAACATTACTAGAAAGGCTGTGGCCAAATCCACCCTGGTTGTTTATAAAACCTTTACAACTCATCAGCTTCCACTGACACACTGGCACTGTTCAATTACCATCAGTTTTAGAGAGCCTTAGCAAAACATCTAGTGCCCATGTAAATAGACAAATCTGAAAACTAGCTGGTCTGTTGGCTTACATACTGTAGGTAATGTTTTCTTTTGCTCAAATTTGTTCTGGAAACTAATCACGCTCTGATAAAGCCATCTGCAAATATGAGAAAGATTGACACCCACATGTCAAAGTTTACACAGCCTGACCAAGTGTACATATAGTACAGATGATGTAAGGGCTCTGCCGTGCGGAGCTTCTCCGGGGCCATGTTGGAATGGAGATCCCTGGATAAGAATGCAGTTTCACTGTCCATGTTTTAAAAACTTGCCAGTTTCCTGGCCAAGAAAGAAACTTTTGCAGAAGGGAAGGGCATTCTCCTCCAAGCTCATCGTGAAACGCTAACTGCATTCCCCAAGCACTATAAGTCTAAGGATGATTATTGTTGAGCTAATTCCAAACACAATTACTTTTTTACAAGTCACTAAAGCTTTATCTCTGTTCAGAAAATGATAGTAACTTATTGTCCACCCACTATAATGGATAGCATTAAATATTAATAAAATATTAATATTAATAAAAGTAATGATAACAAATGACATTTGTCTAACAATTCATAGGTTAGCAACTCCTTACCATCCATTATCTAGTTTGCAGGAAGGACTTTATACACAGATTTGTCTATGCACACTTAAAGAAAATCCAGAATGAAAACCTGAATTTAAAGCAAATTGTGTGCCTAAAGGTGACTGAATACTAACAGGGAGTTCATCTTCATTTCACATCAGCAATGATTCTTTCTGATTAACGGTAGCTGGTACAATTTTATTGTAGGTTATTGCCCATGGTTTCCAGAAATAAACCAGAGGCTGTATCATTTGGTCCTGATTTCCCTCTTTGGTAACATAATGAGAAACAAAATCAGCAGCATTTTGAAAGGACTTGTTTGCTGTGAACTTATTTTGGCTCCTGATGCTTACTTCTTGCTAAGAGCTCAGAAATCACATGATTAAAATTTCATTCTAGAATTTTTCTAAGGATCAACTGTGAATGCCCTTGTTTATCATTTCCAAATACAGCCTACTAAGTCTTTGGAAAACATAGCAACATTTGCTACTCTGTAGTCTTCTGACAATTCCCATATTAAATTCCAGATAATTTCTTAGCACTTCATCAAATCTGGATTTTGGTTCTCTTTCAATTTTCCAATTGCCAGGTCATTCTTCTTGATGTATTATTACATCTATAGCCAATAATATGCTCATTGCTTCCTAGTATTTTGATCTAATATATCAAAATCAGACCTTCTGGAAGTTCTTACACTTATCATTTTTTAAAGCATCATTAATATTCATTCTGATGATTTCTTAGAAATGCTTTGATGTAACATACTTGTGCATTTGTGTCTGTCCCTCTTGCACATTTTAGCGAAGAGTCCAACAAAAATTTTTGTTCAGTAACATTCAATTTTTTAACTTCTTTATCTTCATTTTTATATATTTCAACATTTTCCAAGTTAATGTCTTATAATCAATAACTTATATCTTACCTAAATGCAACATTCATGAATAGTGTTTAACCCTAATTAACTACCCTTATTTCAAAATACTTTTTCTCTTTGCCAAAAGTAGATTTAACCAAATTGTCAAGAACTTTTTGAGGACATGTGCTTCTATTCATGAAGGTATGTCTCTTTCACACTTGCCTAACCATTTGAGCTATCTCTGATCATATAATCTGATTTCTAGAAACCCATAACCAATTTTGTGCTTCACTACATGCATTGTTATGAAATGTGTAACAATTTTATAATGATTCTTGTCAAACAGAAGCCTTCTCAACATTAGCTCATAAAACTTAATTCCCAATTTCCTCCTTCCAAAGAATAAATGATCTTTGTCCTCATGGATAATTGATTGGATCATGGAGGTAGATGACAGCTTAACAGTTACCAGGTAATATTGCCTTAGAGGTGGAGCTTAATAGAAGGACAATATATATGGCTTCTGATGGGAAGAGAAGGAAAAGAAATGGCAAGATCTGACATTTGTTGAATGCCTGCCTACACTCTACCCTGTCTAGGTGCCCTATGTTATTATCCTTGACCTAACAATTCTCCTCTTGTTCCTAATTTATTTTCATGTCACCCTACCCTTGTTTTATACCCTTTAACAGTTTCCAATGGCTCTTTGCACCAAGACCAAACCGTCACAGCCCTTAAGGCTTGGTATGGTTTGCCCCATGGCAACGTTATCTGCTTCATTCTTTTCTCCAACTCTTTGTTTTTATTGCTTCATTGTTGGTGATCTTCTTTCTGTTGGTCATAATTGTCTAGTGCACCGGTAATATCCCCAAGTGTAGCTCAATTCTGGCACAAAGGAGATGCTTAGAAAATATGTCTTGGGTGAAGGGACAAACAAATGCATGGAATTCTTTCAGCAATCCTAAGAGAAGGAAAAGATGAGTTTAGTCACACCTCTTTGTCTCAACTAATAACTAGTAAAAGTTAACAATATCTTAGCAATGGTATTTGAGTTTTTCTAAGATCCTATGTAAGAATCACATTAAAACCCCCTAATCAATGAAGAAGCACACCGGATGAATGATGCTGCCCAGATACAATATAAAGATAAGCGGGGAATATGCCTGCCAACTGCATCCCGAAGCAATTTTCTTTCCCCTCAGATGTGTTTGCTGCCATGGTATTCCTTTAGAGGTTTTATTTATCTGTGGATTTTCTTTCAAGGAAGGCAGCCAGAGGATGTTTTTTAGAAGCCAAGGTGAGAATTAGTAAGATGCTTTGACATGGCACCTTTTATAACATTGAAAAATGATCATTAGACTAGCTCTCAAGGATAAGGGATTTGCATTTGGCTTGCATTGTGCAAACAGGGCTTTTGTTGATTTATCAACAGGACTTCGTTTGGGGTTTTGGATTGGATTCCAGAGGTTGGCACCTACGCTCTAAAAAATCTAAACAGAAGGAGAAAATAAATCACCAACTGGCACTTTAAAGGCAAAGATTTATACCAAATTTAATGAACTTCCTGTCTCACTGAGCATGAGGAAAATGTCATGTTTACCCCAATGCTCTCTGCTCCTGGCAGAGGATGTGCTGAATTGGAAGGGACGCAGAAATGGCCCACGTTCACCCAACTGAAATGCATAAAACTCATTAGCAAGGAAGAACTGGGCTTCATGGTGTACCTCTGACCCTTGCTCATAACCCTACTCAGGGCTAATCTAAGAAGAAATGTGGACAAAGTCATATTGTCTTATTTGAGTTCCGCTTAGAAGCAGATCAAAATCTAGGATTCAAGTGCTGGTTGTTTTAAGGGTTGGTCTCGGGAAATGCTGATCATCAAGCCCACCACAGTGGGCAAAAAAAGACCTTTAATAGTCACTGTTGAAAATCTGAGTCAGTCTAATCAAGAGAATAAGGGGATGGGAGAGTTATCCACTAATCTTCTCAATGAATGGTCAAGGACTGATCCCAGGATTTTTAATTTCCCAGCTTTATCAGTCAGTAGCACTTTAGGGAAGAGTTGACTCCACCAACTAGACAAAGTCCCTAAGCAAAGAGGTTCAGGGGTAAACTGTGGGAGTGGAGGGACTTCCACTCAAATTGACATGGGTCTATGTGAGTGGGGGAAGCAACAAAGCCTTTGACCTGATATAAATCAAGCTATGATATTAAAACATACCTATTTCTTCATTGATGTTTCAACTTCTTTATGGTTTAGACATATTGCCTAGAAGGTACAAACATCTTACCATATTTCCCATTTACAGCCAAAAATTTTCTTTGACACAATCATCATATTGACCCCAATGTTATTTGAATTTCAGCACTGTCATTGTTAGAAGTTCTAAAACTACAACTATAGCTCCATGTGACAAGGAGTATGCATTTTCCGGTTATCTCCATTTGGAAAATTAAAGAACACCTAGATTTGAATCTATGTAAACAACCGACTGTCGTTGGAATTTGGAGTCTATAATGTGCCTGATTTATTTATTCTTTTGCCAAAATAAATATGCAGTCAGGTACTGAAGGAGGAATGAAAAACGGGGTACATGGTTAAATAGCTGACTGACTTAAAGAAAAAAAAAGATTAGCCTGGAGGCAGCGTGGTGACCTAGTTGCCATTCAGGCCACCACCCCTTTGTGGCACATGCTTGATTGAGCTCAGGTAAACTCACCCTCCCTTCTATTTACTCTTGGCCAAACCTTATGTGTGGATAGTCATTCATTCCCTTCCTTTGCCCTTAAGGTTGTCTTTGAAGTCCAATTCACTGCTTTATCTTGACACCAAAGTCTTGCTTTCTGAATCTGGATCAAGCTGGCCAGGTGGAGGATCTTCCCATGGGAACAACATAGGTCTACAAATCAGGACCCTTGGGTTAGAGTCCCAGGAAGGCCACCTACTAGTTTTGTTGGGTTTCATCCTCAGTTTCCTCATCTTTTAAATGAGATATGAATGAGACTGCTCAAAAATTACATTATTCTGTATAATTTATTTTTAACATGCTTATTCATATTAACTTTGCCTTTCTAAATCTGTCTTTATTGCTATGACAGGGAGATGGTTTTGACTGTACTAGAGTGTTTCTGTCTGCTTATTTCCTTATACAAGAAATTGATTCTCCTTTTTCAGGGGAATCTTGTCTCATAAGATAGATTTAGTCATGAACATCAGTGATCTCAGTGAGACTCTTATAAGAAATGAATGTTTATATATCAATGGATCGATTAATGATTGAATCCTACAAGTTAGGAAACAGAATGAGTAAAATTATAAGCTTTTCTTTGAGTCAACCACGCTGAATAAAGACAAGGCTATTCCTTATTTAGATCTCGTTCATGTTGGTAAAATAGTGTCTCACAGGATGTGTAAGGTATTAAAGAAAAACATATGTGGCTGTCACCTAAGATTGTGGGTATAACAAACAAGATAGCTTTGGGAAAAGTTATACATGTTATACTAACTCTAAATGTCAGAGAAACTAAGGAACATCAGCTAATTTTAGGAGTTAGAAAGTCCTACAGAAAACTAGAAATTGAGCAATCACGTTTTTCTGGTATATCTAATTTTAGAATAAAACATGGAAAAAGACTACTGCATAAATCTTCTTATACCCAAAAGGTATAGATTATAAATTCTTTATAATACTATAAAAGGGTAGGATTATAAATTCACACACACACACACACACATGCACACACACATACATACACACACAAAACCTTTTAAATATCAACCTCTCTGGTCATAAAAGAAAGTCACACTAGCAGTGTTTTGGCATCTGGTCAACCCTTTATCTGGGACTGTATGACACTCTGGGCTATGTAGTATGCCATTAAGAATTGTAACATAAAAATTTTAGTGTAGTTAAAATACAAATTAGACTGAAAACATAATATCATATAGGTAACACTCCTTAAGTACAAATAGGGAGAGAATACTCGCTGTTGATAGATAGTAAAGCTGAAACTCCTTAGCTGAGATGTAAGAGACAGGAGGGTGTGACAAGGCAGGCTAACTTCTACTCATTATTTCCATGTCCCTCTGTACTTTTACACAGTCACAATGTGTAGTGGTCACAACCCTGGGGTTTAAATCCTTATTTGGTATTTCCTTATCTTTCTATGGAAACACCCAAAAGTTGAAGAACAAAGGTCAATATTTAGACACATTATGAAATCACTCCAGTTCTCCTTAATTGGAAGTTTATTTGGATATGTTGAATAATTTCTAAAGTTGGTATTCAAAATTGTATAAGCATGACTTTTTGAAATATTTCTTAGCAATCTGTAAAGAACAATTACTAGAGGGAAATGACAGTTAATTTGAGTTTCATTCATCTGCTTATTAGAGTAAAAGGAAATTAGGTGGCTCCCTACCTAGAAACCCTGGATAAGAATTGTAAAAAAAAAAAGAAAAACAACAACAACAAAAACAAAAACACATCAGTTCATTAAGAATATGCCAAAAAAATGGAAATTAATATAAACACATATTCAATTCAGTAATTATGGCCGAATAACTGTGTGTTCAAACATCCCCAGTGCATTTTTTTTTAATGCTAGTATTTTAGTGTTATTAGCAAGTGAGTAGTGATGTTATTAGGTGTCTGAGACTTATCTTTGTGTCTTCTAGCCATCATCAACAATGGGCTTGTCTGTAAAGGAAACTCTCTTATATCTGAGCCAGGAGTTTGCCTAGTCCTATATACATCATTCTACACCCCACCCCCAATATTTCTTTGCACATTTCCTTATTAAGATTGTTTATAAACAGAACTAAAGCAATTCTTCTACTCTAGTCATTTTCCCATCCCCCACCTCACCCTCAATAAATCAATTTTTTCAGTGTTTCTTAAGTAGTAAATAGCTATATTGTAGCAAAATATTAAAGTTTGTTATCAGTAACTTATCCAGTGGTTTCCATGTTCTTGCTGTTGTTATAACCTATTATTTCAACTCACCCTCTGTGGGACTAACATATTGGACCCTTTTGGGCCTGGGTCCCAATCTTTTTTTTTTTTTAAGATTTATTTATTTATTTATACAAGTACTGGGTACAGTCGGAATTGTGGGAGGGTGAGAGGATTCACCAGAGCCAGAGCGGGGAACAGAACAGGCAGACTGATGAAATACACTGCTGAGGGGAGCAGCGGGCGCAGCAGGAGAGATCTGCATGCCACATGGGAACCTCGCCCTGCGGCCAGGGATCTAACCGGCACTGCAGAGGCTGCGGGCAGCTTTGCAGCCCAGTGCTCAACCGCTGTGCCACTGGGGAGGCCCCTGGGTCCAAATCTTAAGGAACTTAAAGTATTTTACCAAGAAAAAGGTATTTGCTTTCCAACCTCCTTAGCTTTTTTATTTGTAAGATGATTCCCTTTTCACACCTTTAACCAGGTGAAAAATATGGAAGTCCTCAAAGATATTTATTCCCTTCCTGTCCCTCCCTTCTCTACCTAGAAATTATCCTCTACTCCATCTTTCCTCACCCTTGGTTTTGAGACTCAGGATTGAGTTCCTGGGACTGTTGTAAGAACCTGTACACTCAGCTCCAAGTCCATCCCAGGGTCACCTTTCTCCAAATCAACCTTCAAAAATGCCAATCAGAATGTTTCCTTTCCCTGCTGATGTCCACTATGTCCGTGTTGGTTCCCATCAGAGAGCAGACCTTTTCAAATGACACCAAGGAGCATTGCTGTCTTCTTACTACCATTCTCCCTTGTTTTAGTCAATGGTACCACCATCCACTGAGATGTCCAAGGCAGAATCCAGAGACACTTTTGGTCCATTCTTTCCTCTCACTTCTTTATCTAATCCATAGGCAAAACCTGAGGTTCTACTTCCACAAGAGTACCTGTGCCCATGTATTCCTTTTTAGCTTCTAATAGGTCTCTCTGTTTCCATTCCTCTTCCAACTATGATGCCTTCTCTACCCAGTCGCAGGATAAACTAACTAACTAACTAACTAATTAACTAACTAACTGAAATATCAGATCATCTCTCTCCTCTGCTGCAAAATTCTGGGATTCTCACAGCATTTTGAATCAAATATAGTCTTCTCACAGTGGCCATTGACCCTTAGGTCTTATTTTGTCTACTTATGGAACTTAAGTTCTCCCCTGCTCTTGATAAATAGGCATGTTAAGTAAATCTGACATAATATAATCTGCTTATACTGCATCTTTCATGATGTCTGGTCACACTGGCTCTTACTCCTCCAAAGGGGCAGACTTGTTCCTGTCCTTGGTTCCTTATTCATTCTTCACTCTGGAAGATCTGCCCACCCAATCCCCCCCAACACAACTCCTATGTACATATACTCACATGGACAGAATGCCTTAATTACCCACCCTTCATCCTCTGAGAACTTCCTTGTATGGTTCACCTACCTTCCCACCCCAGTCTACTAAGTGGTGCTGTTTGACTGTAGAAATATCTATTTTACCTTTTAAAAAATTATTTTCACCAATGGAAAATTTAAAATTACAGAAGTGCCCCACAAATTTCCATTATATTCCCATGGGACAGATCTGCTGTAGTACTTTAGTTCTGTATTGTTATTAAGTCATCAACAGATTTTCTCCTATTTCCCCCTTTCTCTTTGAGTCATTGATTTACTGATTTACTTCTTAACCCTTGAATGATAGTGTTGAGTAGGCCAAGAACTTGAGAACTCAAATGCAATTGCCATAGCTCTTCAACTTCTTGTCTCTCTACAGGCAGTCTATTTTTCTTTCTGATAATTTAGGAATTATTCTTGACTATTAGGGTCTCCCAATTTTATTCAAAGTATAGACATTCTTCCATTTTTCACTCATCAATCTCTGAAACATCATCATGTCTTTTTTGTTTGTTTGCTTTTAACATTGGAAAAACTCCTTGTACTGTTTGCTTATCTTATCTTTTCCTCTCTTTGCCTCACTTCTTTAAAGGGATTTGCATTTTTTAGATCCACTATTCACATTTAAACTTCCATTTTTTTGCCTTCTATTGGTAAATCATTCCCCTTCATTCTTCCTTGGAACTCATTGTGAGTTTTCTTCCTGTATTTATTCAATTCAGTCCAAACAATGTGTGGTAGAATTGAATTATCTTTTCAAAGATCTCTATTTGGTTCTCATCCATAATAGCCCACTCTTGTCACATAAGTGAACTCCTCCCTTGTCCTGTAAGGAGTTTTAATTTTACTTCTTGTAAATGAGCCAGTTTTTAATTATAGTTTCTCTCTGCTGAATTCAGTGTCTCTCTTTTGAGAAAAGAGACAAACCACCATGAACCTCAAAATCAATAAACTGTGCCAAATCATGTCCCTCCACACAAACTCTTAAGTTGTCTTGTTATAGAGCAACCCCAATACAAAACGGGGTGACTGCCTGTGGGTCCTCACCCGCGTGCTTAAAAGGACTTATCAATGCTCTACTGCAGGCACCCGCGAAAGGTTAATAAAGGTTTATTTACAAGGGAAGGGGAAATGAGGAAATGTACAGCTCAGGGAGAAAAGTGGGAGACAAAGTTTTAAATGAGTCCTACCCTATCAGCCAATCAGGAATCCCAAAATGGCGCTCTGAGAGCTGGCCGCGAGCCAGGAGCTGTGTAGCCAGGAGGCGAGAGACAGTGGGCCAGCCCAAGGACCACGTGTTTGGTTTTTATATCCAACCTGGCTGCCCAACTCCACCCTCAGGTCCCAGCCACCCTCCCTTTGGTGGTGATGGGATTTGCCTTTCCCAATGTCCTGATGGCTTTAGTCTGGAGTGGGGGTGGGGTCCACAAAGCCTGTATGGGATTAGCTCAGGACATCTTTTCCCCCTAACAATTTGACCTCAAATAAGATCAAGGGCAAATTAATTTTTCACTCATCAAAGCACTGGGACTCTTGTATTCCAAAGATGAGATAATTTACTATTTGCAACTCAGCTTCTACTTATTCTGGCCAATATTTGGGTTGCTAACCCATGACTAACATTGGGTACATGATTAAAATCAGTACCCAATTCCCCTATAGGATCAACACATTTCCCTGAAATGCTTTTGTATGAGGGCTTCACATTTATTCATTTACTCTTATATATTTGATGTCTTAGTTGTATGTTTTTCCTCATATTTGAAATTCTCTATTAACCCATATTTTAAGAACCTTCACTTATTCTCATCTAAGTTTTGGAGAGGGGTTCGTGGGACATCCTACAGGGCAGATGTCTGGAGCTATCCTCAGGTGGGTGTATTGGGCTCCTCTGTGCATCAGCAGCCCTCAGACTTTGCCACATTCTTGAGCTTGGGCTCTTTCCTCACTGCTCCTGCAGTAAGTGAACACTCAAGCTGGCTGCCATGACACAGAGCTGGGTCATGGCTCGGGGCTTCTCTTATTCAGCCTCTCAACCACCCACCCTAGGGTGGCCCTTGATCTCCTCTGTTAGCTGCTCAGAATTTTGAACCCCCTAAAAGAGCTTACATTTCACTTCTTGTTTTATGGAATTGTATGGATTTTTCAAAAACACTATTTATCTTGCCATTTTTAGTTGTAGGGTCAGGATTTAGATGTTGGAGTTTGTTGTTTGTCATCCATCTTGATATAGCTCCTACATTGTACTGCTCTTTTTGCAAATGATTTTTTTCCCTTAGTTTAAAATGCCCTTCCTACCTTCATTTAGCCAATTCCTTTCATCTTTCAAAACCCATCTCAAGAGAATTGTCCAATAAACTTTTCCTAGCTTCTTCAGGAAAAATACAACACTGCTATATATGAAATGACATACCTATTTCTTTATCTTTCTTTCTTTCTTTAGTCTATTCCCATCCTTATTCAACACATTTTTTGCACTTATGCTATTTTTCCTACCAGGTTGCATATTCTTCAGTGAAAATATAGTCTCCTAAATGTCTTTTTTCCCATATGCTAGCACTATGTCTAGCTCAGAGGGAAATAATCAATGTGTGCATATTGAATATAAATCTGGAACATTTGACACTCTCTATTCTGATCCCTTACTTTGGATATTTGCTGGGTGGTCTGAGTGGCCCCATCATGCAGTCTGCTTAGTAATCTGACATCATGACAATTTGTTATTCTATTTTCAATGTATATTCCACTATCTTCTCAGTGTTCTTCTATCCATTCCTATTATTTGAAATAAAGAATAGCAATATTTCACTCTCTTTTAAGAAACAAAATCATATTTTTAATATTATATAGTAGTCATTTTCCTTTTAAAGGTAAAAATATCTGCTCAAAATTTAAATAACCTATTCCGATCCCCCTCCTATGTCTCTCCTCTCTGTTTCCCTCCCAATCATGGAGATATTAAGAAGCAAGAGCACATCTAAAGAGAAAGCATCCTGAATAGTATCCTGATTTGTCCTTATCTGCAATATATATGCAAGCCAGACGGAGTTGATAAACACAGACAGCCCACCTGACTTCAAAAAACAAACAAATAAATATACAGGCAGACGTTGATTTCCCTGTGGAAATTTTACAGGGGAGTTAAGTTATGGAGTGTACACAGACCTGAAATTGTCATGCAAACTGGGTTGGCAGGGATTTCAGTGTCTATACATGGGTTGAGTAAACCAGTTCAAATAAGGAGACCCTGGGACTTTGTTGGATATTTGAGTGAAAGAAGCTGAAAAGTTAAGAGAGTTAAGATGTTTTTCCTTCACTATATCTTTATGCATTCATCATTTAAACAAGAGAAATTCACAAGCTGTTGTGTAAATGATCACTAAGAGTATCTGAATATGACTGAGAATATTCTGAGATGAGAATTCAAGGCAAATAGTTTATTTGGGATGTAGCTCCAGGAAGCTCTAGAGTATAAGGGGGGATAAAAGGAACCAGTACAGAGGGACTATTAGCCATACAAAGGGACTATTAGCCTGCAAAGGACCACTGTGTTGTACTTCACTGGGGACCTCTGGGGATAGAATGGGACACATGTCTCTGAGTTATCTCCTCCATTGGAGTGAAGGAGTTGGGATATTTATCTTTCAGCTCCTGTGAGTCATTGGCTGGTAGGTGTCAGATGGTAGGTGTCATTGGCTGGTAGGTTCTGCCACCCTCTGTGTGGCAGAACAGACTGCAGGCCCCAAGAAAGACTTCACACAAAGTGATGTGGGGGCTCTCCCTTAAGGGCAGGACCATGTAAAAACTGAGAATTATGGCAGTAGCAACATGTGAAATTTTCCCTATTTACAATGTTTTTCAGTGTTTGGAGAATGCTAGGAATAATGACCCCCTAGTAATCCATCCCTTGTGGTTTGTCATCCTGAATTTTTTATGCCCAACCTATGAAATACAGAGTCACTTGTCTCAGCTATTCAATATAAATCATCCATCTACTCATTCAGCACACACAATGAAAGCTTAGAAAATTCTCTTTTTAAAATAAACTACAGGCAGAGAGAGATGAGGTTTGATTTGTGGAGAATTGAGGGAAATTGGGAAAGATTTGTAAGTAGTGAAAAGTGCACCGGGCACTGGGTGAGGAGCTGTCGTTTCTGCCTCACTCCTACCTGTGCTACTGAGGGGCAAGGGCCCCTTCTCTCCCCGACTTCTGCTATGTAAAGGGATTGTACCCCATGCTAGGATACACTCTTAGCTCTCTTCCAGCTCTGACTTGCAAATTCTGTACTAAAGGCAGTGGCAATGTGGAGGGAGGGGCCTCCCATGTTAGGATGAAACAGAGTAAAGAAGGGCTTACTTATTAGTATCCCAGCATGACTTTGGAGTAACCCTGCTTATTTCCAGAGAGTTTCCTGGATGCTGTGACTGGAGTAGTTATTATTGTTCTTCCATATTTAATGTTCCACTCACATGTCTGCCTTGGCCACCTGCCAGCGGGCTGTATCCTTGGGGTCTAGCATAGAGTGGGTATTCAGTAAATCCTTGTGTTTTTGTGTCTTTGTTTTAGTGACACAGAAGTTTTCTTTATCTTTAACACCTGCTTCCAACTGTGCTCAGTTTCATTGCCCTTCTCATTTCTTAATAATGTCTTGGGCAGATTCCATAATTTTCTGGTCACTGTTTTTTAAGTATATTTTTAATTTTGGAAATGCATGTAACATAAAATTTACCATGTGAACCATTTTTAACTTCAGTAGTATTAAGTATATTGACAGTGTATAGCTAATCTCCAGAACTTTTTCATCTGCCTCAACTGAAACCTCATATCCATTTGAACAAGCCCCCTTCCCCCTCCTGCTAGGTCCTGAAACCATCTCTCTACTGCTTTGATTACTCTAAGTACCTCCTATAAAAAACAATATTTCATTGTCTGTAGAGATCACATTTCGTCTATCTGTTAACTGCTGGACACTAGGTCACAAATGTGTTGGTGGATGAAAAAGAATGAATGAAAATCAGATCTTGCCCTTTAATGGGCAACTTTCAACCTACATATTAGGATATGTCAAACAAGTATTCTTCATATAAAACCCACTTTTTAAAATTTACTCAACTTTGCAAAATTTAGGAGCAGTTATTCCCTCTCAAATGAAAAGTCAAAGAGGAAACTAACCTTTAGTGAGTGTTTGCTCTGTGCAAAACAGTCTTGCAAAATGTTCCACATATGAGGGAGAAAAGAGCACTCTATTATAAGTAGTGTAGTAATACTTAGTGCTATAGGTGGACTGCACATGCCAAGCATTGTGTGAAACAGTGACCCAAACAAAAGTAATTCAGATATGCACTCCAAGTCACTGGAATCTTTTGATTTTGATTTTTTTTTCTTATTTTCATAATATTATTGGCTCTCAGGACAGGCAAATTTTTTAAAGATTTATTTTATTTATTTATGCATACAAGAACTGGGGTATAGGTCAAAGGTGCGGGGGTGAGAGGATTCACCAGAGACAGAGTGGGGAGCAGAACAGGTAGATCTACTGAAATACATTGCTGAGGGGAGCAGCGGGTGAGACAGGAGAGGTCTGCGCGCCATGTGGGACCCTCGCCTGGCAGCTGGGGATCGAACCAGTGCTGCAGAGGCTGTGGGTAGCCTCCCAGCCCAGCGTTCAACCACTGTACCACTGGGGAGGCCCTACATTTAACATTCTTTTGATGTTCATATCTCAAAAGAATATAAACATATCAAGATACCAGGATGAGATTGCTGTGCTGCTACCTTAAATTACCAACTACCTTCATTACAACATAAATCATTATGTAATAACTAATACCTGCTTATCATTAAAAATCCATAAAGTATTATATATATGCATGATAAAAATTTCAGATGTTACTAGGGAAGATTCATCCAGTAGAAAAATAATTGATAATGAAATATTAATTTAGAAATTATTTCAAAATTAAGATATTTAAGATATTTAATAAATTTAAGATATTCCAGGCCTCCCCTAGTGGTGCAGCGGTTGAGCACTGGGCTGCGAAGCTGCCCGCAGCCTCTGCAGCGCCGGTTCGATCCCCGGCCGCCAGTGAGGGTCGCACATGGTGCACAGACCTCTCCTGTCACGCCCGCTGCTCCCCTCAGCAGTGTACTTCGTCAGTCTGCCTGCCTGTTCTGCTCCCTGCTCTGGCTCTGGTGAATTCTCTCACCCTCCCACTCTTCTGACTGTACCCAGTGCTGGTCGAAATAAATAAATAATTAAATAAATCTAAAAAAAAAAAAAAATTTCAAAATATCTTAAAATTCCAAAATAAAATGGTAAGTTGTTATGAAATTTATTCCAAGATGTGAAAAAAAAATTTCAAAGTGATTAGTCAGGAAAAGGAAATGAGAGCTACTAGTAGGGAAAATGAAAGAAAAATATTCAATTTTTGAATTAAGTTTTGAAAAAAATAGAGTCAGGAAGGAAGGAAAAGACATCAGAATTACTGTTGGGGACCAATTCCAGCCCAAGTACTTACTTATAGAGCTGAATATACATTTTTTTCTAAGATTTCCACGTTAGTTGATCTGATGAATTTCTAGAAAAAAATCAGAATAGAGACCCAGGTATTCAGTAAATCAAATGTATTTTCAGTCAAATCAGGAAGTGGCCTCACAATCCAAATATCCACTAAAGTGATCCTCCTCAAAGGATTTTAATATTTTGCAAATAATGGGGGAAGAAAAAAATAACTGGTGAATATGAATATGGGCAAAGATTGGCACAAGCCAGGGCAACTCTAGGGCAAGGGCTATTTAAAGTGGTCCTGAGTTGCCAAGACCAGTCACTAGGTGTGGACAGGGTGTGACTTGATGCTTATGCAACCTAGAAGGGCCCTCCCAGCAGCTAGGGGGTAAGTGCTGCCTAGAAGGCAGATGAGGACAGCACAGCGCACCACCCTCTCCCCCCCACCTCAGACAGTCTTCACCACCCCTCTGCTGGATCCTAAAATAGAACCAGAGTGGGAGCTAACAAATGGGTTTTTTTATGAGGAGGCTGGATTTTACTTAGTGTTAACAAATTAGAGAGGAAAGAATAATGAAGCCAATTATCTATTTTGTAGATAACTGATAATCTACGAGTCTCTTTATTAGCATGGCTACTCAAGTTTTTAATCAGAAATAGAATTTAGTTTTATTTCCTAACTCTTTTTTCTTTTTATAGCATTAGAATTGGGTTACTGATTTTATATTTTAAAATTGCTTTATTACTGGTTTATAATATCTAATACATTTCAAGGGTATAGCTTACACCTCGATAAATGTTTCTATACACACCCACCCACTAAAGTTTTAATACCATTCACCAGTATCAGACTGACCCCCTCCTGCCATTTCTTTCCATCTCTCTTTGAATATATGAATACTACCATGCTTATGTAAATTTACATAAGTTGCATCTAAATTAATATGCATAATTCTATTATGGGAAGGAAAAGTAAACTAATATTACGTTAGGGCATGGGTACTGGGATAAATATACTAAATAATCCACAAACTCACCCTCACCCCTTAAACAGTACTACCAGGCTTTTCCTGGGAAATCAGTTATTTAGCTCTTGGTCCTTCGGGGAGAAAATTTTGTACCATTTTAATTTTACTAACTTCAAAGGTGTTGCACTGGGGAGGAGGAGACAAATTGCCAAGGCCACAAGGGTATGGTTTGGCTAAGGGGTGCCTCAATTCTCCATATGGATGCTACTAAATGACTAAAACCAATTTTTTCACCCTGCACTTTTCTGGACTTCCTGGAATTCCTGCCGTGGTGAGGGTCAACTGCTAAGTTATCCAAAACACAAGTCTCAGAACAAAATTTCAAATGCAGGTATTTACGACCTTTTTTTTTTTTTTTCTGTGCTTAGTGAGCAAACAAAAGCTAATCCCTCCCCTCCCCTCATACGTGCTCAATGATATCACTTTTCAGGTGTTCCTACCCCCATGTTGCCCGGAGGACTTCTCAAGGCAGACATGACCTTTCTGTTACCCTAGCGTCATCCCAGGCACCTAGAAATCCTCCCGTCAGTGCCTGGACACCAGTTAATTCAGGAGACACTCCTCAGAGCATGGACAGGGACTTGGCTACACTCGTGGGTCTGTAAACTGGTGGGAGGGTGCAGGGTAAATGAAGATTGCTCAGGCTTTTATGTCATTGGCCTCTGTGGCTATCACCTGTGGCCTTGAATGGAGGAGGCACTTGGGAGCATGGGCTCAGGGTACGCATGGCTGATGGAGGACACCTGGTTGGGCATGCATAAGTGGGCACACCTGAGACTGGGTCAGGCCTATAAGGGTGATAGAGGCCTGTGCAGTGGGCAGCATGGAGAGACCATGGGAGAACATCAGAGCAAGCCCAGAAAGAGTGAAGATTTGCCAGGGGCTAGGAGGCCTGCCATCCTCCCAGCCCTCTTGTACTTTCCCTCCCACTCTGCACCTGGTTGCCTCACTATAAGTGGTGTAGAAAGATCATTAAAAGCCTGAAAAAAGCCACTGAGGTCTCCAGGACTCTACTTGTCTGCCCAGATCCATAAAGCAGCTGCTCTGTGCCTTGTTGGCACTACAGAGGGGTAGGGGCATCTAAATAGCATTTTCTCAATCCTCCTTCCTTGAACACCTTTGATGTGTCCAGCAGTGTGCTTCTTAGCAAATCCCCAGGCCTTGCCCTAGGCGCAGACAACAGGGGTGCTCAGGGCAGCCTACTCTGTGGACCTGTGGCCTTTGTGATTAGAACCCAGGCTCATCCTCACTGGAGTATGAGTGTAAGGTAAATGATGGTCAGGCTTTTGTGCCCTCCCACCATTAGGATTGATGATGGATCCCTGCGGTCCTAAATACATGCCTCATGGCAGACACCTGGAGTAGTGTGTGGGCATGCATAGGTGGGTACACCTGGGCTGAGACTGGCTTATAGGGGTGGGGTCATGGGGATGGAAGCAGAGAGCAGAAGGGAAGCACGAGAAAAGAGAAGTGAGAGAACAGCAGAAGAGAGCAGCAGTGGTGGAAGAAGCAGAGACAGCGGGGACCCCACGAGAGAACACTGGAGAGCCCAGAAAGAGTGAAGATTTGCCTGGGGCTGGGAGACCTGCCAGCCTCCTGCCACCCCCACCTCCCTACGCTCCTGACTGCCATGTACCTGGTAAACTGAATAAAAGCCTGAAAAAGGTACTGAGGGCTCCTTTACCCATCTGCTCAGATCATAGAAAACCTGCACTGTGCCCTTCTTGCCACTACAACGAGTTTCAGGTCAGTGGCGGAGAGGGCGTGTGCAAGGTCAGGAATGGACACTGTGCAGGTTTTCTAGGATCCTATGTAGACCGGGTAAAGGAGGAGTCAGAGTCCTCAGTGGGTTTTGCAGGCCTTTTATTGGGGTTTACCAGGTACACGGCAGGCAGGGGTACTGGGGGACCGGGAGGCTGGCAGGTCTCCCAGTCTTCACTCTATTTGGGCTCTCTGGCGTTCTCTCTCCCTTTCTCTTGGCTTCTGCAGATTCTCTCTCAGCTTCTACTGGCGTCTCAGTGACGCCGCCCTTGAAAGCCCAGTCTCAGCCCAGGTGAATCCCATCTACCTATGCCCACACCCTACTCCAGGTGCCCGCCATCAGGCATGCATTCAGGACCATAAGGATCCATCATCTATCCTGATGGTGGGAGGGCAGAAAAGCCTGACATTTTTCCTTACCCTACAGTCCACTCCCTCAGGGTTTTCTGCCATATAGTCTTCATATACACAATTTTCTTAGCAAGCAAACAATGCAGCCATGGCCCACAAAAGCAAATACATCACAACATCACAACAAAATACAACAGAACATAAATAAGTCCAGGCAGGGCCCCAACCTAGTGGCAAAAGACAATTATTGGTACCAGCAGATGAGCCACCAAATCTGCTGCCGAAGGCACTGCTCATACGAGGGAGGGGAATCACTCACGGTATCTACGTAACACGCCAGGAGCCGTCAGGCTTCCTGGCCTTCTCTGGCTGTAGTCTCAGCTACAAGCCACACACCGCATCCACCCCCAGGATGCACTTGCTCCTGGACTGGGGATTCTCTAATCTTTGGGGGTAATCACTCAACCCTCAGGGTTTCTGTCTGCAGTCGCTCCAACACTCGGCTTTCATAGCCACCAATGCGACTCGCAGACCCCTGCACTCAGGCCAACCCACTGCACAAGCACATGGGTCGGGGATCCTTGGATACAAATTCTACATTCGGCTTGGGCTCCACCCCAAGCCATGTTCCCCACCCGTCCCCCAAGCACGGGTTCCTCAGCTCCTCACCCTCACTCGAGAACGAGCAGGGCATCACCCACGGGTGATTTTACGAGACTCACTGTCCTTCCTCAGCTTACTTAGTGCTTAGCAGCCACTCAGGGCTTCCCAAACTTAGCATCAGCACCAGCGTTTGCCTTCTCGGTTGGCTTTTCTCCTCTGCCCAGCTGCTGAGCATACACAGGCTGCTTTTGGCCATCAAGGCCCACTGGCCGCCCCCAGATTCCCATCTCCTGGGGTTTACAAACAATAGCATTCTCCCCCAGGGTCCCAAAAACTTAACTTGCCAAAGTTCCTCCACCTTCTGGCGGGATTGTAAGTCCAAGTCCATCAGGCCTCTCCCTGCATTAGCACTGGCAAGCTCCGAATCATTGTCCTCTCTTTGCCAATGATTCTTGCTGCCTCAGGGGTCATTGGCTGGTCCTCTCAGGTGTCTCCTTCATGCAAGTGTAACAGGGTGGTCCCCAGGAAAGGGGGAGGTTCCCTGCCCCTCCCAAGGGAGGGTGGAGCTGAGCAGGAAGAGGAGAAGCTTAAGAAGAGACTGAGGAAAGAAGCAGGATGGAGCCAGGAGACCTGGAGGAGGCGCATGGAGCCTAGAGACATGTGAAGAAACTGCGCTTGTCTTTTGGTCGTGGACTAGGTGACACAGATGTGGGTGAGACCCGTGGGGAGGTGACAATGGCAGCTTTTATCTTGATGTTAATTTTGCTCTTTTCCTTCTGGGCTTGTCTGATTGTTTGTGACCCTTTTCTGTGGGTCCCCACTGGAAGATGCTTTAGACTTGTGGCAGGCTTTGGGGCCTTGCTCTGGGCCAATCCCATATGGATGGACTTTTACCCACGAGGGGACGGGTAACTCTGGATGCTTCATTTAGAAACTAGACTCTTTGCCTTACCTGTATTGTTTCCTGGTTTTATTAAAGTTCCTTCCCATTAAAGTCTCCTATGGTTTGTGTTGATGCGGCGGATGGCAGAACCCATGTAGAATAGGCAGGTTTGCGGGGTTTGGGTTGCCCCTCTCCCTGTCCTATAACAGATTTGGCGTCCAAACACAAGGTCTCATCCTATAGCTCCCAGACCTCGTCCATCTCCTGTGCCGCCATGACACCCCCAGTGTCGTCACAGGCAAACAGTCTGTTACTTCTTAGTCCCTGTTATAGGACAGGGAGAGGGGCAGCCCAAACCCCGCAAACCTGCCTATTCTAAATGGGTTCGGTCATCCGCCGCATCAACACAAAACACATGAGACTTTAATGGGAAGGAACTTTAATAAAACTAGGAAACAATACAGGTAAGGCAAAGAGTCTAGTTTTTAAATGAAGCACCCAAAGTTACCCGTCCCCTCGTGGGTAAAAGTCCATCCATATGGGATCGGCCCAGAACAAGGCCCCAAAGCCTGCCACAAGTCTAAAGCATCTTCCAGTGGGGACCCACAGAAAAGGGTCACAAACAACCGGACAAGCCCAGAAGGAAAAGAGCAAAATTAACATCAAGATAAAAGCTGCCATTGTCACCTCCCCACGGGTCTCACCCACATCTGTGTCACCCAGTCTACGACCAAAAGACAAGCGCAGTTTCTTCACGTGTCTCTAGGCTCCATGCGCCTCCTCCAGGTCTCCTGGCTCCATCCTGCTTCCTACCTCAGTCTCTTCTGCAGCTTCTTCTCTTCCTGCTCAGCTCCACCCTCCCTTGGGTGGGGCAGGGAACCTCCCCCTTTCCTGGGGACCACCCTTTTACACCTCCAGGTCTTCAGAGGGCTCCATACCCGTCTGCATGGATCATCTTGCTGATTTACGCCAATTGTAGGGGCAGGAATGACACAGTGCAGGTTTTCTATGATCCCATGCAGACCGGGGAAAGGAGTCAGAGTCCTCAGTGGGTTTTGCAGGCCTATTATTGGGATTTACCAGGTACACAGCAGGCAGGGGTACTGGGGGCCGGGAGGCTGGCAGGCCTCCCAGCCCCCAGCAGGTCTTCACTCTATCTGGGCTCTCCGGTGTTCTCTCTCTCTCGGCTTCTACTGCTTCTCTTTCGGCTTCTACTGGCGTCCCTGTGATGCTGCCCTTAAAAGTACAGTCTTATAGAGCTCCCATATGATCCAGCAATTCTACTCCTAGGTATTTACCCAAAGGACACAGAAACTTCAATTCCAAAGAGCACCTGCACCCCTATGTTTATAGCAGCACTGTTTACAATAGCTAAGCTTTGGAAACAACCCAAATGCCCAAAAATAGATGACTGGATCAAGAAGATGTGGTACATATACACCATGGAATATTACTCAACATTCAAAAAAGGTAAACACATGCAATTTGCAGCAACATGGGTGGCGCTGGAAGGGATCATGCTCAGTGAAATAAGCCAGAGAGAAAAAGAAAAATACCGGATGGTCTCACTCATAGCAGGAATCTAGAAAACTTAAATAAGGGACCAGGAAAAAGAATAACTATAAGAAAGTGAAAAATAACTATAAGAAAGTGAAAATCAAAATCAACAAAAAACTATGAACCAGAGAAACTCTATGGGGGGTTGGGGGCGGGGAGGGGAGGGATTGGGGTCAAAATAAGAGGGTTGCAATTGTATGGGGAATATAAAAATAAAATTTATTAAAAAAAAAAAGCAAAGTCTTAGCCCAGGTGAATCCCATCTATCTATGCCCACACCCTACTCCAGGTGCCCGCCATCAGGCATGCATTCAGGACCGCAAGGATTCATCATCTATCCTGATGGCGGGAGGGCAGAAAAGTCTGACATTTTTCCTTACCCTACAGCATGGCACTCCATGCAGGCGCAAGGCCCCTCTTCGGCTTTACACTGTGCAGACTAAAATGGAGTCAATTCTCATCATCCATGTTCTTTCTGGTCCATCAAGTTGTTGCAAACATTGAACATTGCTCCTGGAGGAAATACAGGTTTAGGATCTAGGAGCTTCTGGTCAAAATAGAGCCATCAACGGATTGATACCAAGCTTCACGGAATGAGAGCACCTGTTTATTCACATTAGAAGACACCTTATTTTATGTATATTGTTGACTCATTAACACTGAATTGGCAGCCCAAGCACTATAATCTGTGCCTGAATTAAGCTTATCCAACTCACATGGTTTTCTCCCCAAAGCACTTCTACCGCCCTTTTTTGCTTAGGGATATACAGCACTTCAGCATTGTGCTTGGGGGCTCTTTAGAACATGGAAACCACCAACAAAAAGTATGAAAATGTGGAACACAGCACAAAATGCACTGTGCAGAGAACTTATTAATAGTATGAGTGCTGGAGCAGAAAGAGTCTGGGTCTTCTTGTCTGATCTCAGATATGAGTGCAAGGGGCAGCCCTGCCTGCAAAGGCTGAGAAAGCACTGAGTATTGATTTGGCGATTACAAGTACATTTTAGTTAGTTGGCCAATTCACAAATGTGGAAACCATGAATAATGAGATTGGCTTGATCCAAGAAACAACACACATTTACTAGCATCAGATTGACCTTGATCCAGAGCAGCAGGGAAAAGGGCTTTTGAAACAGGTTTGAGAGAAATGGTAACAGACATAATTACCTCAAGTAATAAAAATAAAATCTAATGAGAGACTTAGATGATCTGACAGTGCAGGTGTTTTAAAAATATGATTGCTTGAGCGCCTCTCCTGGTGGCGCAGCAGCTGAGCTCTGGGTTGCCAGGCTGCCCACAGCCTCTGCAGCTCTGGTTTGATCCCCTGCCACAGGCGAGGGTCCCACAAAAAAAAAATATGATTGCTTGATAACATTGGTGATCACTGAGGGTTTTCTGGGGAAGACAGTAACTTTTGAATCTTTCCTTTTTTCTGTTAAAACCAATATGCCCATCAAGAAGTAAACATGTAAAGAGTTTGGGCCTCTCTGGTGGTGCAAGGGGTTAAGTCTCAGCACTATGAAGCTACCAGCAGCCACTGATACACAAGTGTGATCCCTGGCCAGGGAGTTATCCACACAGCAGACCTCTCCTGTCTAGCCCGTTGCCCCCTCAGCAGTGTATTTTAGTACATCTGCCTGTTCTGCTCCCCTCTCTGTCTCTGGTGACTCCTCTCACCCTCCGCAACTCTGGCCTGCACCCCAGTTCTTGTATGCATAAATAAATAAATCTTCTTAAAAAAAAAAAGATGTAATGAGTTCTACACAATACAGTGTCTCGCCTCTCCGACCCTAAGCCCAGAGGCAATTAGTCCTAACTTGTTGGAGCATTTGCCTTCAGGATATTTATCACAAATACCCATCTGTGATAATTATTTCATAAAGCAATTATCTTAAAAAACAGGGATTGTAGATATGTAGCTCTTCATTCACTTAATAAAATTTCTAGGATAATTTTCCTTTTTACATTATACAGGCACACTTACCGCTTACAGCAGATGTATACCATATAGGGTATAGTTTATTTCAACAATCCACTTAAGAAGGACATTCCTGGTATTTTGAACTTTGTTCTTCCTGAAAAAGTGGCCAGGACCATCCTTGAATGGATCTTGGCAAGGTTGTATGTTTTTCCAGAGAATGAATACATGGAAGCAGCATTACTAAGTAAAAAGGATAAGCCCGTTTAAATTTTAATGATATCTTAAGACGCTTGTACCAACTCCTGTTGTGATAGCTAACTGTGATTGAGGTCGCCTGAAAAGTAGTCATTGGAGAAGCTAGAAATGGTAATGTCATGGAATACAGAGAGGCGATGAGCCATGTGATGCCTGAATCTTGTCTCTGTTATACTTGCCTGATACCTGGGCAAGTGACAGGACTTCCACTCAACGCTGTGTGTCTTACAATTCACACATTCAAATTCTGTAATCATGAAATTTTCTCTGTCCTGGATGTCTTCAAGTCTGAAATATGAATGTGCTAAAAAAAATCCAGACCCATCTCTTTGGCCACTGTGCAGTGTCTTGGTTACTGCTGAGTCAGGGGTGCTAGAGGATTGACTGAAGTCAGAACACCTGGCATTGACATGATTTCTCTGCAGCTCAGCTGCCTCATCCACAAAGTGGGAATGATAATGTCCACCCCCTTTATTTTGGGAGGGTTAAAAAGACCTTGAAATATTGGAAGGACACAACACATTGGTAGCATAATTGACGAACTATATGACCACCCTGGCAGAGACCACATTCCTGAATGTCTCCCCATCTGAAAGATGAATGTTTAATGGCATTAAAGGGTCATCATGCCTTTATTGTCTTTTTTATTAAATGTACTTAAATATATATATTTTTTACATCATCATTCATTTTTGTACAATGTTTGCATTCTCCTCTCAGGTGTAGTCCCCATAACATTTCCACCACTAATTCACCTGTGAACCATCACCATCGTCCCTTGTGCTCTTCCCTCCCCTATTTTTATTCATCTCCCTCCCCCACCCCTGCTGGATGTCTCCAATTTATAGTTTGCCTGCATGTTTTGTTTTTATTTTTGTTTTATCCTGACCTCTTATTTGGGTCCTCTATATTCCTTCTATAAGTGAAGTGATCCTATATTTTTCCTTTTTCCTTCTGACTTATTTCACTAAGTATAATCCATCCCTTCCAGCTCCATTCATGTTGCTGCAAATGACATGAGTTTATCTTTTTTGATAGCTGGACAGTATTCTATTATGTATACATACCATGTCTTTTTTATCAGTCATCTGTTTTGGGGCATTTAAGTTGTTTCCATATCTTAGCTATAGTAAAAAGTGCCACAATAAACATAGGAGGGCAGGCTTCATTTCAAATGAATGTTTTTGTATTCTTTGGGTAGATTCCTAGGAGTGGAATTGCTGGGTCATACGGTAGATCCATTTTTAGTAGTTCGAGGGCCCTCCACACAGCTTTCTACAATGATTGGACTCTCTCTATGGTCTTAAACTAATGCAGGTAGTCTTTTACAGAAAAAAAAAATTCTCCTATTTTCACTAGGTTTCACTTTCCAGACTACTAAGAGTTGGCATGAGAAGCCTTGCCCACAGCTTTGCAGGTGTAGGGAACACAGGCTGGGGTCCCAGTCAAAAAAGGTGAGCCTAGGGTCCTAGTCACAAAGGTGCAGTGACAGGAACATACCTTTGATTCCTATTCTCTCTTCCCTTGGAAACCCCTCCTGTCTTCCCTGGGGCTTTCCCCAATACCCTTATCATTATCTCCTTAAATACCCCCTTCAATCTATATTTCAATGAATGAAGTAGTGGAGATATATAGGTAACATCTAGATTCAAAGTATGAAGTTATCAGAAGGCACTGTTGGGATGAACAAAATCCCCGAGGGCCCCTCAATCATCGGACACAACTTGTTTCTGTGATGTGCACCCAAGGGAGTATGGTTATCAGGGTTTGGGCACAGTCTCTAGCCCACACAGGCAGTCTTCTGCAGATATTCTTGATATGAGATTGGTTACTGCTTTCTCTCATAATAAATTCTGCTGCTTCTTAACACAGGGAAGAGACTGGCTACCAGGCAAGGGTTTGGAATATTTATTTTCTAAGTACAAATGGCAAGGCTAAAGCTAAACGCTTCTTACCCAGTCCCCCCACCTCCCAACCAGACACTAAGCCAGCTCTCTCTCCCTTTGTTATTCAAAGCACAAGAATAGTGGCCATGAATATCAGCTAAGAAAGAGCAAAGGGATTCTAGGTGGAATATCTTAACCCTAGGAGTGTGGCCTATGCCAGGGTGGTCATTCACTTTGTTTCCTAGCATGGGCTAGGGATTGGAAACCAAGTGCTAAAATGTTATAATAGCCTGGATCTGAGGGATTGAAAATATTTCACATTTAGTACAAGCACAGGACACTACCATTCTCCTCGCCGGTCTACTTGTCTGTTTGGTTAAGTGGGGCTAGGAAGCAGGTGTACTAAAAAGATCAGTTTTCTGCATAGATTCAGAATTACCCACAGCCGCCTGGCTCATGAAATGGTGTCCTGAACCCCACTCCTGCCAGAGGTTAGGGGCTGCCCTCCAGGCACAACCACCTTTCTTTCCAGGTTTCATGTTATTCTTCAGATAGAGAGATAGGTAGATAGGTAGGTAGATACATGATGACAATGATAGATAGATAGATAGATAGACAGACACAAAGGTAAGTAAAATCAAAGCATTTTAGAAGCTTAAAAAAATTCCTTATTTATAAGACTAAGATAATCTTTTATTTCTGTAAAATGGACTGAGAGTATCTCATTCTTCAATTGGAAAAAATAGACTCGAGAAACTTGTATACATAAAATAACTATTGATAGTGACTTCCATGGATTTATTTTAAAGCATAGTAAGATGATGAAAATACTAATAAGGACATTTTTGGAAAGACTTTAGAATTTTAAGACTCTAGATGTTTCAGACCAGCACCCCCCTCCCCATCCCTGTGTCTCTCCAGTGAGTTCGATGTGGGAAGCAGACCAATGCAAGCTCCCATTCAGTCCGCGGTCACCTAGAAAACAGCAAGTTTCAGTCATCCTTGCCACCAAGAATAGCCAGGGTGGGGCGCACCGTTCTCATGAAAACATGCCAATCTAGCACTTGGCCGAGACTAAATCCAACTAGATGGAAACTAATGACCCTGTAATTGGACGATTTCCACTGTGTCCAGACCACTGAGAGACTGCTGGGCAGCGTAAGCTTCCCCAATCACAGTTCACCGGGGGTCAGTTTCTTGCTGTGAGAACAAAATCCGACTGAGCCTGGGGTCCCAGCTGCATGGTTGTGCTGTGTAAACACAGCACAGACAACCAGGACAGCCAAATGTTAGGGTCCCCGAGTGGTCCATTGTTAGAATATACACATGGCCATAGACTCCAGTTTCAAATGCTCCCTACATCTCTCTCTGATCTTTTCTTCTATCTCATCTGCTGCCATCAGAACATTCTCTAATAGGACAAATCACTGACTGGTTTGCCTGTTTTGTTCTCCAAGGAGAGACCCCCACTGCACCCTAATTGACCCAAATACTTTTAACCAGCATTGCCTGGGCCACGATGTGAGGTCACTGGACTGGCATTTCCTTATTCATCTCGTGACCAACACTCACCGAAATTCAAGTGAGAGCTGAGAGATTGCGGAGCAGCCTGTTTCCCCCTCTGTTTTAATTGCCAAACCCATCTTTGACTCCTGACATTTACTTCCTCTCAAGGAGGCGCTGGTTAATAGAAACTCAGAATGCAGTTTCATATCCCTGCTCTTAGGTGTTCAAGGGTGCTCGTTGGGAAGCGCTGTGACATCAATCACTGTCCACTGGCTACTTGAGAAGCTGCTGTGATGGACTGGCTGGGCAAAACCCCCTCCTGCCGCCAGCACGCTGCAATTCAATTAGTCATGGTCAGAGAGAGGCATTATTATTCATACATCACCGATTGTTCCTAAAGTAAACAGAGCTGGGATGAGGTCTCTGATCCTCCAGTGCCTTTAGCTGGGACACAAAAGAAAAAAAAAAAAAAAAAACTCGGAGACATCAGGGTGGGACATTCAGTCTGGTTTCTGATCTTTCCAAGCTTCCCCATTGGAGCTTGTTGATTCTTTCTTTCCTTCTTTCTCTCCTTTTTCCCCTTTGCAGCCCGTATGATAAGCGTTCTGTGTGTGTGTGCACACGCAAACCCAGCAGGGCTGTTTTATTCCTTTATTGCCAACAATGCCAGAAAGTCCCATTCTATCCTGGACCCTCCTCCCCCTTCCTTTATAATGGATAGTGCCCCACAAAAATTAGGAAGTGGCTCCTTAGCTGGTGTGAGCAATCCTGTTAGATTATAACAGACTGATAACTTCCAGGTTAGCAATAACTAATCCCTGCAGAAATAAAGGGTGACATTTGTATTTTGTAAAGTGCTAACCAAATTAACCATGGCCTGGCGAGCCCCCATCTGTTTATCAGTTTTGCTGGGTGCAAGCGAACCCAAGATAAATGCCAGTTTTCCTTGGATAAATTTTACAGCCATGCTGAAACTGCCAAAGCACACAGGGCAAGTAAAAGCAGAGCTGTGTTCTCATTGACAGAAAAGTCAATTTTGCAGGATGGACTTAGGCAAGAGCCTGTAACTTCTACTCCTGCTTCCAACTCTAGTTTTGTGTGTTTATAATAGGGCTGTTTTCTGCGACTGGGGAAGGAGCCAATTCAGTGAGCTGAAAGTTCAATTCAGCAAGACTCTCCTTGAGAGCCTGCTGTCGGGAATGACAAGGCTGGCTGGAGCGTGCCAGCTGTAAGAGCAAGAGAAGGGGACCCTCTGCCAACTGGTTGTTTTGTGTGTGTGTGGGGGGGCACATATCCTGGCTCAGGCTGTCTGCTAATGAACTCAGGGTGTCTGGATAATCGAGGCCCTGTCACCTTTGTTGCTTGAGATGCTCTCTGTGTCCTGACACTTAGTCAGGGACACCTTTAGCCTCCCCATCCTGGCACCTCTGTTGGCTTTGGGAGGGCTTGGGAGGGCTTGGGCCAGCACCCAAGAAGCCTGGCTGTGAATAAGAATGACCAGGAAGCCTTGTGGAAATTTGGATTTCCAGGTCCCACCCCAGATCTATTGAACCAGAATCTCCCAAGGTCAGGGTCTTCATCTGTCATTTACAAATCACTGTGATAGGCAGCCAAATATACCTCTAAGAAAGGACTTAAGGAAGGATTTCCAGTTGCTGGGAGTATCACAGGCTGACAGCCTTTTCTGTATGAACTATCCGGCTTCCAGCTCACACCCCTTTCAGGTATTTAAGGACCATTGATGCATGTCTTCAAATGTCTGGCCATCTGGACCCCTATCAGGATCACTCTGAAGGGACACTCTATTCCAGAATGCCCTGTGGCTTCTACCTTGGCACCCTTTACAAGTCCTGATCCCAAACCCTCTCCTTGAGTAAACCTACATGTTGATCTCCACTGAGAGGGAGAACGTTATCTACACCAGCCAAGTTGGGGGAATGCTGGTCAAGAAACCACTATTGTCCCCTAACACTCACCCCACCCACCCATCAAATCACCATGCTGTCATGAACAGGTGTGCCAAACCAGAGGTAGGAAGCCCATCATCCCCTGACTCAATTCCTCCAAAGAACCCCCTGGGGTAGCAGTTTGGGGCACTAAATTCCCTGGCCTTCTGTAGAAAATTGTATAGTTCTGGGGTTCTACTGCTGCCCTGCTACTAAAGATGAGCTGAATGATTCAAACTACCTGGTCTCTTTTTCCCCTATACAAATGCAGCCATGCTGGAGGAGTATTAAAGTCTGAATAAAAAAGCAATGACCTCTTAGTCTTTTTGTGGTTTTACCCTCCATAATCCATGGAATGAAGAAAAGGATTGAGGACCAGAAGGAAGGGGTATGTCAAAAACTAGATCACAGACCCAATTTGAATCTGTGTGGTAGTACAAACAGTCACCGCATTCTTTGAAACACCTCCCATCAAAAGGTAGTATTAAAATCCCCTCCCCTTGAATAGGCCTTGTCTTAGTGACTCACTTCTAAAGAGTAGGGATGAATAGGATGGGGCAGAGGGATGCAATGTGACATCCAGGTGTTGACTGAGAAAAACACAGCAAGGCTGAAGTAGAATATGGCATTTATTTGGGGGTCTTAGATTTATAAGATGGGGAGCACAAACTCAGGCTCCAGTCTGAATTGAGTCCCATTGGGGTCTTTATTTAAGGGTATTTTAAAGGAAAAAAAAAGATAGGGGTAGAAGGAAAGAACTGTAAAAACTAGTAATGGTTATAGACTATATTTCTTATAATTCATTGGCTTTTAGACAAAATGTCCATGGTTAAAGAAGAAGAAAGAGAGTGAGAAGAAATGGAAAACCAAAAAATATTTACACTTCTTGGAGAAGGCCATGACTAGCTGGAAACCATTTTGTTTCCCAGTCAGTAACTAGTTTTTGTTTGTTTAAGTTAAAAGTTTGGTAAGATTAAGTCCTGGCAGGAGGTGGAATCAGTTCGGTCATCCCGAACATCACTTTTCACACAGGACTAATTGTAAAGGGTGGTATACAGCTTCCACCTGGTGTTTTCTCTCAGGAACACACCTGGAAACCTCTGAGCTCCAGGTGGAGACCATAATGAGATAGCCGAGATGAGGTCTTCAGAGGCTTCCCAGCTGCTGAGTGTTTCTGTGAGTTGCCCCTGCGCTGTCCACTGTCTGTCAGGCAGGAGAAACTCCAGGGGAGGTGGCCTAGCTGGGTGCAGTCAATGGCAGAACCACAGGAGGTAATACAGTGAAATTCTGTGTGGTTTTTCAATAAATTTGGGGTGGTTGTTACACAGCAATAAGTAACTTTGGGTAAGAGTTCTATAAAGTGAGACATCCTCATTCAAGACAGTGATATTAATCTGAGGAATATAAATGACCTAGAAGAAGACAAAACTAGTAATAAAACCACCCAAATAAAGAGCACTCCAGCAGTATTCAGGCAATTTTTCTCATGGGTCTCACTGAAAACGAGTGAGCATCTAGGAAGCAGAGACCAGGCCTCTGTCCAGGCACACTCCTGGGGGCCTACCCCACCTGAGGGAAGAGATTCAGGAATTACAATATGCATAAGGCGCCTCAGTAGGAAGAAGTGGGCACACCCACTACTCAGCGTGAGCACTCCGATTATCAGGGAAGCCCAGGGAATCTGCTTTCTCTATTTACATATAATATTCCTCACTCAGGTTGCTGAGTTTTCCGACCTTGTTGGAAATAGTAGTTTCCAAATGTGCTGCTGAAAAATGTTTCCTAGCACATTGTATTAGTCCACTTGGGCTGCTATAGTCTGGGAGGCTTAAACAATAGACAGGAACATGTCCCCCAAGATCAGGTGCCAGCAGGTTTGCTCTGAGGATGACTACTTTCTGTGTCCCTCACCTGGCAGAGAGAGGAAGATTTGGTGTTTCTTCTTCTTATAATGGCACTAGTAACTCCCCTGGGGTAAACTTTATTACCTCCCAAAGTTAGTATCACATTGTGCATTAGGCCTTTAACATATGGTGTTTTGCCAGTAAGGTACAGAGCAAGTTCTCTATCGATTTGGGCAGATGGATAAAGGAGAATCCTGGAGCCCTCAGTCGCTTTAAAAAAAAAAAAAAGATTTGTTTCATTTATGTATACAAGAGCTGGGGTGTAGGCCAGAGGTATGGGGGTGAGAGGATTCACCAGTGACAGAGTGGGGAGCAGAACAGGCAGTTTGATTGGAATATACTGCTGAGGAGAGCAGAGGGCGAGACAGGAGAGTCCTGTTGTGCCATGTGGGTTAGCTCCCTGGCTGGGGATTGAACTCATGCTGTAGTGACTGGCAATAGCTTCATAGCACTGAGACTTTAACCACTTGCCACCAGGGAGGACCCCCTCAGTGGCTTTTTCAGGCTTTAATGCTTCCTATGCCGATTGTTGAAGGGCAAGTCCTCATTTTAAAAAGAGTGTTTTTTGCCTTGTGCCTTGTCATCTGCCCATTTTTCATCTGAGTATCTCAGATGCCCCAGTCTTCTATTTGTCAGTAGTGGTAGACATTCCAGGAGGGAGAGAGGGGCTGTGCTACCTGTGACCCTTGGGGATACAGAGGCAATTCACAAAGACTTTGTGATATCTGAAGCTCTGTCAGTGATTAACTCATGAATGTGCGTTTTAGATCAACAGTCAACTGAAATGCATTTCCTAAATTCTTTAAGCAGCATGATGTCCCCAGATCTCAAAGTCAACTTTGGTTCTACCTCCAGCATTCTAGTTTTGTTTTGTGCTATTGCTTTGCATTATTTATTTACTTTAGAAGTGCGTAAGTACATTCTAGAATATTTTTTTTCTTTCATTGTTGCAGGAGGGTGGTTGTGTCCCTCATTAGAGTTAAGGACAAATTTGTAACATTAGCAAAATTGAGACTCCCATTCCTATTGTTAGAGTGAGTTAAAGAGTTCAGTTACTTTGTACTTCTCATTTACTTTAGTTGAAAACTGTTCGCGATTTTTCAGAAAAACAGCTAGTATTAGATCTGAAAAAGGAGAAGACGTCATTCTTAAATCTGTTCGAAAATAGGCCAATTTCCCTATAACACAATTTGGGATATTCTTTGAAATAATTTGGAAATGAATGTGTGAGGACTGGCAAGGGGGAATACATGTGTGGACGTGCCATTATAAGAAGAATTACTAGTGCCATTACTGGTTACTAGTGCCATTATAAGAAGACTTAAGAAGGGGAAGTCAAAGCACAGGTTCAGAAGACATGCAAAACAAGGGTCTTGCACATAAATAATTTTAGGTGTTTTTAGTTTCTGAAGAAAATGATACATAAAATGTATGTATGTAAGAGGTGTAAAATATAAAATAATTGTAGATTGGTTTCCAGTTAATTCTGGAGTTCGTTTGCAAGTAAATTTCAGGCCTATTAAATGTTAACACTTTCCATTCTTTTTTTTTATTATTTAAAGATTTATTTATTTGTTTATACAAGCACTGGGTACAGTCAGAAGCGTGGGAGGGTGAGAGAATTCACCAGAGTCAGAGCGGGGAACAGAACAGGCAGACTGACAAAGTACGTTGCTGAGGGGAGAAGAGGGCGGCAGGAGAGGTCTGTGCGCCATGTGGGACCCTCGCCGGTCACCAGGGATGGAACTGACGCTGCAGAGGCTACGGGCAGCTTCGCAGCCCAGTGATCAATCGCTGCACCACCAGGGGAGGCCCAACACCTTCCATTCTTCATGCTCAAATAGCAGCCTAGCATTTCCAATAGTAAATGCTATTGTTACTTCTCACCCAAAAGTAAACCTGTTGTCTGGGACATAAATCCACTGAGAAGCTAATTTGAGAGAGAGGAGAAGAGGGAGGCTGTGAAGAAAGGGGGAACAGAAATGGGAAACTTAGCAGATTGGAGAAAGCAGGGTCTTCCACCTTGTCCTCTAAGAAACTCTGTGCTGTCCTGGGATGACTGCTGTGAGCAAGCTACTCATTGTTTTAAGCCTCTGTTTACCTTCATTACACATCTGCTTTTTAAATAATGCCTATCTTATAGGTTGTTATGGTATTTAACAAATGTATGTAAAACACAGAGAGTAAACAAGCTCTCTACAATGTGTGGACACAGAGGCATTTTCAGCCTCTCCAAGTTATGGATATACTGCTGCTTGTAAGAATGATGTTCAAACTGTGCACACAAATATGCATATGTGTGTGTATATATGCACTTGTGTGTCCCAGTACATGAGTATTCATGCATGTCTCCTGGTCTCAAAGTTGACCTTGATCACTGCAGGCACATATGTGTGTATGTACACCTACATATACACACAGAACCTGGACATCTCTGAGGTTCTCAGGAATCTGAGTTGGAAGAGAACCTTAGGGATAGAATAAAACAGAACTTTCATCACTTCTTAATTTGCTCCCTACTGGTTCTGGTATCAAAAATTCATAACTTAATTCACAGAGATGTTAACAATGCACAAAAGGTAGCTCAATAAGATCATGAGTGTTTTTTTTTTTTTTAATGAAAATAGTTTTATGGAGGAATTGTTTGCAGAGGTGTGAAGGAGTTGAAAAAAACAATAAGGAATGTTGAATCCAAGGACTAACAAAAAAGGAAAGCCATTGGAAACTCAAGAAACAGTATTACCAGTATTTGGTGAGAGAAGAAAAGTAATCCCAAGTGGAACAAGAGAGAGTAGTTAATGAGCTTATACTTCTTATAAAAAAGAAAGGTTAAATTCATTCCCTTACCCCTTCAATTAATATTTTGGGGATGCTGGCCATAAGCCAGGTATCAGGAAAAGAGGATGAATCAATGAACTATGTGGCCCCACTTCAGGGAGCAGGCCACATACTTGCTAGAGGAGCCAGGCGTGTCCTGCTCACAATAGGGAGAGTGATTACTTTGTGAGTGGAGCTGAAGATGTAGTTTTCAGGCTGAGACTTAAGGAAGGGAAGTCAAAGTAGAGGTTCAGAAGACGTGCAAAACAAGTATCTTGAAAAAGCTGTGTGCAATTGAAAAGTTCAATGATTTGGCACCCCAGCTAGAAGACAAGGAACAAAGTAATGGGTGAGGGGCTGAGGGTATCAGAGGCTTTCCCCTGATCCTCACACTTACACAGGCTTCCTCTCACTTAGACATTCTCTTGGTAAAGAGCTTAGATATTCTTCATGGATGAGATAAAGAAAAGGCTTCCTGATGTTTCAAGCAGGAGGAGGCCATGGTGATCAGGTGTGCATTCCAGAAAGATAGCTGGGGGGGAGGGTGGAGGAAGGGTGAGGATGAAGGGGAGGGGGGTGTGAGAAGTGGAATCCCTGCACCATGTGGATGAAGGACTGAATCAGAAGGGAGAGAAAGGAACAGCACATCTGAGGTACTTTTGAGACATAATTGTTAGAATTTGTACATGAGGGAGAGAAATCATCAAAGTCACTCACATTTCCAACCTGGCAAATTTGACAGTGTGGTGTAATAACCAAAGAAGGTAACACAGGGTCGTCATGGTGTGGACATTGGACAAGGGTGAAAATCAAACATTTGACCTACAGGTACATGTTATAGACTGGTGGAAACACAAAACTTTCCTGATATCATCTATATGAATTGGTAAGTGTTAGAATATTTCAAGAACATGGTAGAAACCCAGGACTTAATTTTACTGATTGTAAACCTGGCGCATAAGAACAGAATTTTTTTTATACAGACATGTGCATGTACCTGTCTATATAAACACACACTCGTGTATCTATATCTATATATGTCTGGTCTCATTTTCTTTTTTTAATTTTTTTTTGCTTATTTTTTAAAAGATTTATTTATTTATACAAGAACTGGAGTATAGGTCAGAGGCGCAGGAGAGTGAGAGAATTTACCAGAGAGAGCGGGAGAAGAACAGGCAGACAGACCAAAGACACTGCTGAGAGGAGCAGTGGAGAGATAGGAGAGGTCTGCCACGCCATGTGGGTATCTCCCCGGCTAGCCAGGAATCAAACCAGCGCTACAGAGGCTGCAGACAGCTTCACAGTACAGCGCTCAACCCACTGCACCACCGGGGAGTCCCTGCTCTCTTATTTTCCTTGACTGTCCCCTTCCTTCCTTTGTTGAGTTGTGGGTATTTATATATGAACACATGTGTGCATGGGTCTACAAGGTCTGTGGGCCTGCTGAACCCAGTCCTTTGGAATTATGCTTTTTTTTTTTTATGTGTCTGATTTAGAAGTTCATAATTTGAGGCCTGAGACACAAGCTTTCCCCAAATTACCTGAAATCATAGCCATACTTTATGAGTATAGGCAATTCATATTGTGTCCAGGTTAAAAACCAGAAATAGGAAAAAAAAAAAAGAAATAAAGAATAGTGGAAGGTCTCCCTGGTGGCACAAGTGATTTATGTCTCAGCACTATGATGCTATAGGCAGCCACTGTAGCAGGAGTTTGATCCCCATCCAGGGAGGTGACCCACATGGTGCAGCAGACCTCTCCTGTCTCATCTGTTGCTCCCCTCAGCAGTGTATTTCAGTCAGTCTGCCTGTTCTGTTCCCCACTCAATCTCTGGTGAATCCTCTCACCCCCCGTACCTCTGGCCTACACCCCAGCTCTTGTATGCATAAATAAATAAAATAAATCTTTAAAAAAAGAATTAAAAAAAAAAGAAATAAAGAATAGTACAAACACTGTCCAAAATAAGTTTGTTCAAATTGTTCCTCAATGTATGAGGAACAAATTAGACATCAGAGTCTAATTTGGAGTGGAGACACTTGTTCAAAGATAAAAAAGAAAAAAAAATATTAACTACAAGGATCCCACTCATTAATTGTGGGAGATTTTTAATCCAGGCAGAAACATGTATTTCATATAGTAGGCTGAATTTTAATAAACTCAAATGTGATTGATTATTGTTTCTCCCAGGATCAATGTTACTTGTAATGATAAGTAGTAGAAACAACTCTCTAGAAAGTTTTCAATAAACTTTATTTTAATAGAATATGTTCTTCACATTTTTACTTTGTAGTGTTTGAGAAATAGAAGACTCTTCATACTTAAATAGCAGACTCTAATACTTAAAGAATTAGAATTTTCTCAGTGAAATTAATGACATGTGTCAAGCGAATTTGGCTAACTTGATGAAATTGTGTTTGACCTCCGTTTTAGTCCTTCAGGGTCCTGACAGAAATCCCCAACTATGTACAAAGTGTGGAGAGTTGGTGCGGAAGCCACAGGGATGGTGTAGGACCCCAGGGCCATGCACACTGGGGAGCCACTATAGACCCTGGTGAGGCAAGAGAGGCTGTCCCGGGAACAAATGAGTGGGTTCAGCCTGCAGAAATGCACTACATCTTCTGTAGACATACAGTCAACCCACGGTAACTCAGAGGGAGAGAACTGAGGGATTACCTCCCAAATCTCACCCTTTCCTTTCCTTTCCTTTAACCTTCTGCTTATGAATCCCTCTGAGTCAGCCCAGCAGGGATCCAGAGGAGAGAAATGATGGTGCCATCTGCAAGACCGGCTCCTAAGCAGAGCCGAGTGTGGGAGAGAAGGCGTTGTATCTGGAAGGCAAAATAAAAGAGTCTATCACAAGTGGACAAATTGCAAATACTTGGGAGCCACTAAAATGTGAAAATACTAGCCTGACAACTTTCATTTGCTCTTTTATAAGTTGTGCTCACCATTAGCCATTCACCAGGGTGGCCCTGCGGGCTGGGAACAGAGTTGCTGAGTCCTCCAGGAAGAAGATGCCAAATAAAAGAGCAAGAGAGTCATTGTGGTTAATGCCTAAGGTAGGAAAAAAGGAAAAGAAGCAGGAGTAAGGGTGAGAACTTTCAGGTGACGGTGCAGGTCTGACTCCTGTGCACTGATTGGGGAAAAGGAGGGAGAAGACCCTCAGGTCACAGAAAGAGTTATGAGGAAATCTATCTCAGTCCAACAAGGAACTCTGGCACAAAGCTCAACCCTCATTGGGAAGAAATGGCCAGGCCCTCGAATCACTGCTCAGTCATTGTCTGGGGGCCATTGTCTGATGCCAAGAAGAGCATCATGGGTGGAAAACCAAAGGTGACCTCCAGAAATAGCTGGAGACTTTCACCTAACCACATCCCTCGAGGTTGGGTAACCACCCCTTTCTTGAGGAGGGGGCTTGGTGACTCATTTCTGGGTCTACCACTGATGGGAAAGGGAAACAGTTTTCCCTCTGGGAGGGAAGTCAGTGTGGAGGAAAGACATTCAGAGCAAGAGGAAGCAAAGAGTCCATGGCAGGTCACATTCCCCACCTCTCCTCCCCCCAAATTCCCCTCCCTCCCCTTGTAAGGTGAGGTGTTAAGTTGATAAAACCAAAAGCTGGAAACCCTACCTGGGGAGTGTTAGGGCGGCCCTGAGTTTGCAAAGATGGCCATGGTTGAGTGGAGATGGCACAATGGCCTGATTAAGCAGAAATAAGGCCTAAATTGGTCTCCGGAGCTTACCTGCATGATTGTGCAGCACAGAAAGGAGACAGAAATTACTGCCTGCCTTACAGAAAATATTGAGGGCAGCTGTCAGTGCTGGCTGTTGGGCCTGTGGGGCAGCACCACTGTGGTGGGGACAAAATTCCCTCTAACCAAAATTAATACCTTAACTGCAGACAAAATTGGCAGTTAAAACCAGAACTCAGGGAAACCTATAGGCTAGAAAGGGAGAATGACTCAGCCTGCTTCACAAGTGGGCAGGGGCTCGTCCATGGGCTGTGGACTTGGCCAGCAACATAACCTGGGGCCAGCAAGACTCAGAGGCTCAGTGTCCCCCCTACTCTGCCAAGCATCCAAGGTGAAAACCATCACAGTCTTCATCATGGGTCAGGTAATTGGGAAGAGTAGAAACTGCCCTGACAGGAGGGAAACTGACTCAACTCCATATTAACCTGAAACATGGTTATGGTCATGTTCAGATGGAAATTGCTAAGATACTTGTAAAGAAAAGATTAAGCTCTCTTGCCCTGACCTTATCTCTGTTGATTGTCAGCTCCCCAGAAGACCTCAGAAAAACCTGTTGATGAAACAAGACTATGTGTATTAGATCTGCAGTGAAAGAGAACACCCACTCTGTGGCCATAGCAGTGTCAAAGTGTGAAAGTCAGGGCCAGCAGTGGGTGATTGTTCAGGTGAGGTGTGAAATGAGGAGCAAATCTGGACTGAGCAGAGTTTATAGTCTCATTGCGTTGCATGCATGAGCCCCACACGATGAAGGTCTTGAAGCCAATCTTAACGAATAAGTTGCTGGTTTTGATAAGTACACCATTCTAGTTGATTCACAGTCTTATTTCTGATGATCAAATATTGCTGGTGTAATCATCTGTTATTTTTGTTTGGTTGAACCCTTCTTAACACAAGGGAGGAAAGAATAGCTGGTAAAATGTTTAACTTCCCACTGAAACTCTGCAGTGAAACTTCACTTCTCACTACTCAAAGGGAGCAACATTGTGAGAAGGATAAGGGAAATTGGAAAAATAAAGATATACGAGGTTTTTTTTTATTTTCTTTCTAATAAATTTTATAATTGATAAGTCACTTTAAAAAAAAAGATTTATTTATTTATTTATACAAGTAATGGGTACAGTCAGAAGTGCGGGAGGGTGAGAGAATTCACCAGAGACAGAGCGGGGAACAGAACAGGCAGACTGATGAAATACACTGCTGAGGGGAGCAGCAGGCGAGACAGGAGAGGTCTGCCTCACCATGTGGGACCCTCGCCAATTGGCTGGGATCGAACCGGCACTGCAGAGGCTGTGGACAGCTTCACAGCCCAGGGCTCAACTGCTGCGCCACCAGGGGAGGCCCTGATAAGTCACTATTGACTCAAGTCCATACTTTATTCAGATTGCCTACATTTTTATCTACTATCCTCTTCCTGTTCCAGGATCCCACCCAGGTCACCACACTGCATTTGCTCTCATCTCCTGCATTCTTCTTGGCTGTTACAGTTGCTCAGATTTTCCTTATTTTCTGATGACTGTGATAATTTAGTGTTGATCAGCACATTTTGCAAAATGTCCCTCACTTGTGATTTGTTTATTGTTGTACTTATGATTCTACTAGGATTATAAATTCTGGGGAAGAAGACCAGAGGGATATAGTAGTATTTTCATCACCTCATGTCAAGGGAATGTACTGCCGAAATGATAGTATGGTTAGCCTTAATCACTAGCAGGATGGATGAGGCAGTGTTGGTCAGTATTTTCCACTCTAAAGTTGCTCTTTGTCTCCCTTTTCCCGATTGTATTGTCTGGAGGCAATCACTGTGAAACTCACCTGTAAGGTGTGGGAGGTTATCTTTCTCTTGACAGCACAGTATATACAGAAACTATTTTGGATTTTTCTGCATGGGAGATTTGTCTATTCCATCCTATTTATTGGCTTATTATTATATTTTAAAAGATCCATTTATTTATGTATACAAGAGCTGGGGAATAGGCCAGAGGTGTGGGGGGTGAGAGGATTCACCAGAGACAGAGTGGGGAACAGAATAGGCAGATTAATTGAAATACACTACTGAGGGGAGCAGCGGGTGAGTCAGGAGAGGTCTGCTGTGCCATTTGGGTCAGCTCCCTGGCCCACAGGACATTGAACTCATGTTGCAGTGGTTGCAGATAGCTTCACAGTGCTGTGACTTAACCCTTGACGCCACCAGGAAGGCCCCTGGCTTATTATTTTTATATCAATACAGACTCATGGATATTTATTTTTCCCTTTGAATTATAGTCTAATGCCATTTAATTCATTTTGTTACTCAAATTATTATAACTTTGGACATTGGGAGCTCTTCCAATTGACTTTGGTGTCCATTTTAGATTCCTCCACCACTGGGGGTTTCTCATTTCTAAGCGTGTCCTGATTTCTACACACTGTAAATGGCAGGAGGCACATCTTGTATGTGGTCTACCTCAATATGAAAAGCAGCCATTCTTCAAGGAATACTGGTTCCTTGTATTAGAAATGATACTAGAAACCAAGAGGTGGTGCTAGGTAGGTGTGCTCATTGCTACTGGGATAGCTTTGCTTCTAGTGATATTTGGTCTTTATCTCTGTGAACTGTATTTGTGAGATTTTACCTACAAATCTGCTTCTAGCCTTCCCAAAAAATAGTCACTTGAAAAATCATAAAACTCATTGGTAGAAAGGGTGACCTGAAAACTTGGTCTCCAGAAATGGAGATGTCTCATAGGACAGGAGCAGTTAACCAGAGGATTTTTTTTTTTTTGTGCACTACAACTCCAAAAAGTTAATAGTCTCCAGGTGTTCTAATTGAAAAATCACAGAGTTTTCACTTTTGCAGGGCTAATTCTGGAATTTGAACAAGGTAAATTGGAAATCCTGGAGATGAAGGCTCCTTCTGGGGGTGACGGATGACTGCTCACAACGTGATGATGAATGAGTCTGTAAAACAAACACATCAATACCTGATGGCGTGAGAAGGACAACGCTTGTTACCTTCAACGAGGTTAAACCCTTTTCTCTCTGGTGCGTGTTAAACCAGGCTCCATAGTTACAATTTGATCCCAAGACAAAGAAATAAAGGTCAACTATTGAAGGCAATTCATTACCATCAAATTAAGATGTGACAAATTTGTCTATTCTTTACTGACAATATTTTGTGTCTTTTGCAAAACCAAGATTAAGGTAAAAGAAAGCAAGCAATAGCAAAGACTAAAACTTTATAAAAATTCTATGTGCTTATTTCTCTGTTTATTCTTAATTGTTGTTTTGACTCTAACATGGTGCCATAAAAATGTTAAAAGCACAACAAAGCAACAAAATAACTTTCACAAAGAGAACTAAGTTTGACCCTAGTGAAGATTTGGGTTGCAGCTAAAGAAATAGGGTAGAAAAGGGATTATCTAAAGGAAATCTAAAAAATCTAAATAAAACATGAAATTCCTTTTGGTATTAATTTCTAATAATTTGTGATTCTATCATTAGCATGCACTCACCCTTGGACAAGCCATATCAAGGATTTTGAGAGCAAAGGAACCTCAGGGAATTTTTTATGCACAATATCATGTAACCTGTTTTGGGAACCATAGTTTATTTGCACTGGGATTCTGCCATGAGCCAACAACATACCACTGGTCCTGACACTGACCTAGAGACACTATTGTCTATAAATGGATGAGTGAGTTTTTCTGGTATGAAAATCTGGGAAAATTGTGGTGTTCCATATTGGATTGTGACCAATCAACTAATCAATCCTTTTCTATAGGAGAGGAGATGGTCTCCTCAAACATGGCTGCAAGCTCTCCAGAGCTCCTACAATAGCTTGAATTGTGGTGAGAACATATCTGCCTCTCTCTATGAAAACTGACTTTGCGGGGACTGATTCTTAAGCTTTCTAATTTCTAGAGATCCCTTTCAATGAGCATACCTTGAGTCCTTGTGACTTAAAAGAGACTAACAGATAGTAACATTTTAAAAGGACACCAAAGTATATAATGTGGCTTCATTGAGAACAGGTATCAAACCTTACCTTTATATCCTAAGTGTGGCCATTCACTCAAGGCCAATATGTAATTAGTGAAAGAGTGAATGAATGAATGGCATAACAAGATTTAAAGAAATTAAGATTAAGAGGGCTACTGAGAATGAAACCTACATAATTTCTTGACCCTGTGTTAAACAATAATAAAACCCGTAATTCTTTCCTATTCCTATGCTAACTGACACTGACATCAAGCTTAGCTGCTTGTTCCAAGAATCCCTGTTTCTGGAAGATAAGACAGTAAACCAATTAAACAATTTACTTATTGAAACTAACAGCTCCCTTAGGAAGACTCTCCTCAAGATCTTTGGTTTACTGTGCCACAAATCCAAATTATAAAATCAAAAACTCTGTCTGACTCGAACCAGTTTCCCACCTGGCAAGAACCCCCCCACTAAAAATCATTGCCCCAAAGGCTTTTGCTACCTTATTTTAGCTTTAAGTCACCATAAAAATACACCAAATTGATGTCCTCCTGTACTAGATATGACAAATGTGTCTGTTCTTCACTGACAATATTTTTCTACTGCAAAACCAAGTGTCGCCCATAAACCACATGTTCAATGAGTAGGTCTATCAGGCGGTCTTTGAGAGTGTTGTCAGTTCTTATAACACAACCATTTTAGGGTCCTTTCCTTTTTCCCATTTTTAAGATACGATCTCACATTTTTTTTGAGTATACAAAAATGTCTGAAGCACTGAGAAGTATATAGATGCCTTTGCCTTTTTCAGAGAATTTGGGGCATGAAGCTAAAAAGCCATACCTTTGTTATTTTGTCTAAGGAATAGATAACAGGACTAGGTGTAATTTCAAAGACTTTTCTTACTCTACAGTTTGTAGGCCTCAGTAAATCTATGGAAGTGCTCACTTGATTCTATTTTGAATAAATATCCTCATTGCTCGTGACTGTGCTGAATACAGAAAGAATCTAACTCCAAAACAGAAAGTGACTTATATCACGTGACAAACTATATTAAAGCCTTATTGCCCATTAAACGCTGAGTTCAATTTCTCAAATATACAGAAAAATGACCAGCTCTGGACTTGCAGTAAAGTATCTGTCAAGAGAGTTGTTTAGCCCAAATGACTCTAAAAAATAGCTGTCAATTCCAGACGTTTCCAACTGGATGGGACAACAGCCACCACATGTCATACAATACTCCACACACAATGTAAACATACCATTCACGTCTACAACTAAGATATTTATGGCATTTTCCATGGTTGCTATGTCAACCTATGGAGCTACCAGGCCATTAAATCATGCTGTCAGCAGGCCAAGACAGTAACACTGCAAAAAAATTCCAGTTGCTGACATGAGACATTACATTTATCATTTTAAGACTCGTTTTTATCCAGCTGTCTCTTGCTCTGTGTTCTTCACTGCTTTTGAGCTGGTTTTATAGGGTACAAGAAGAATAAAAATGAGCTGTTTAAGATGCAATAAAAATCCAGCCAATTCTTGATTGCTTTTATTTTTATAAAACTTATTTCTTAAAAGGACAATTTTGAGGTCACATGCCAAGAAAAGAAAGGATGTATTGAGAGCTGATATATTATTGCCATAACTGGCAAATTCTTAACTTTCTAACTTGGATTCCCTTATTCACTTCTCTTTTCTGCTTGAAACTGTTTTCAGCAAATCTCCTGGATTTTGAAGGGATTGTCTCTTATTTTATCTGAACCTACTCTGAGTGACTCTTATTGAAATGCTTTTCCTGGATCATTAAGAACATCTACTGAACAATATGAGATATTTAGTAACAACATGAACAGGAGCACATTTTTTTCTGGGCCATCCTGACATGATCATGTTAATTTCAGGAATTATTTGATTCATTGAATGTATAACCATATAAAATTTAATTTTTCTGCCTTTGTAAGTGTTTCACACTTCTCTGTCTTGCTAAGTACTCTAAATGTCATATAAAAGAATAGATGATAAACTTTCTCAGAGTGAAGGATGTTAAGAATAAATAGAAGAATGATGTAGAGTTTGATTTGATTTGCTTCATAGTCCCTCCACTCTTGTCTCTATCTTGTCTCCACTTCCTTTTGGTCACTTCCATTAAACTTGCAGGATATTTTTTCTTTCATTATTTATTTATTTCACATTATTGTTCATTTTTATACAACATTTGATTTCTCCTCTCAGGTGTTGTCCCCATAAAATTATCACCTCCAAGACACCTGTGAACCATCACCATAGACTTGTGCTCTTTCCTCCCATTTTGATCCCTTTTCTTCCCCCTCCCCTGATGAATGTCTTCAATTTATCATTTGATTGCTAGTTTTGTCTTTTTTTTTCCCTGATCCTTATTTGGTTCCCCTGTATTCCTCCTAAAAGTGAAATTATGATATTTTTGTCTTTCTTTCTGACTTATTTCACTGAGCATGATCCCTTCCAGCTCCATCCATGTTGCTGCAAATGGCATAAGTTCATCTTTTTGATTGCTGAGTAGTATTCCATTGTGTATATATACCACATGTTCTTGATCCAGTCATCTGTTTTTGGACTTATAGTTTGTTTCTATATTTTATTTTTTTAAAGATTTATTTATTTATGCATATAAGAAATGGGGTACAGACCAGAAGTGTGGGGGGTGAGAGGACTCACCAGAGACAGAGTGGGGAACAGAACAGCAGATTGACTGAAATACACTGCTGAGGGAAGCAGGGGGTGAGTCATGAGAGTTCTGCTGTGCCATGTGGATAGCTCCCTGGCTGGGAATCAAGCTCGTGCTGCAGTGGCTATGGATAGCTTCATAGGTTGTGTCTTAACCACTTGTGCCACTTGGGAGGCCCTGTTTCCATATTTTAGGTATTATAAATAGTGCTGTGATGAACATAGGAGTGCAAGTATCCTTTTAAATTAATTTTTTTGTGTCCTTTGGGTAGATTCCTCAGAGTGGAATTGCAGAGTCATGTGGTAGATCTATTTTTAATAATTTGAAGGTCCTCCACATGGATTTCCATAGTGGTTCGACCAGTTTGCATTTCCACCAACAGTGTAGGAGAGTTCCTTTTTCTCTACATCCTCACCAGCATTTGTTGTTAATTTTTTTAAGAGATTTATTTATTTATGCATACAAGAACTGGGGTATAGGCCAGAGGTGCGGAGGGTGAGAGGATTCACCAGAGACAGAGTAGGGAACAGAACAGGCAGATTGACCTAAATACACTGCTGAGGGGAGCAGCAGGTGAGACAGGAGAGGTCTGCTGCACCATGTGGGTCACCTCCCTGGATGGGGATCGAACTCATGCTACAGTGGCTGCAGATAACTTCACAGTGCTGTGTCTTCACCCTTTGTGCCTCCAGGGAGGCCCTGTTGTTATTTTTTTAATGTGGGCCATTCATAGTGGTGTGAGGTGATATCTCATTGTGGTTTTGATTTGCATTTCCTTGATTATAAGTGATGGTGAACATTTTTTCATGGACCTATTGGACATTTGCATTTCCTTTTTGGAGAAGTGTCTTTTTAGCTCTTCAAAGTTGCAGAATTTTGATGGGACTTTTGGCATTTTAGCTGCTGCCTATTCTTCTATTCTTCATCCTCCATGCAAAGCATACCCAGGAAAGTAGAATTAGTGAGAAATTTCAGAGGAGAACAAGACTGAATATGAATTATCTTTAACTGGTCATTAGAATATCTTTCTTCCCCTCACTCATCTCTGGATGACACACAGCCCTTAACAGGCATTTTGTCCCCCAGTTATTGTATTAGGAAAGAAAGATGGAGTGTGGAAAGGAGCCAGATGACAGGGTATTCAAGATCCAGGCTATGGTCATCGAGAAGATACCTAAGATGGCAGCTTGGAAGAGAATCTGAGCATCTCAGTCTCTTTGAAATGTATGGCAGAGAAAAAGAGTCATATCCTTGCAGGAAGGGTTTTGATAGGAGGGAGTCTGGGTTTGGGGCTGGGGATAATATAAGCTAGTCTTCTAGATATGTTGATAGGTTCAGAGAATTGTATACAGCAGAGAAGTGACTTCCAGGCTGAAATCCTTGAACAAGTGCCAGCAGCAGGAAAATGTTGATATCCCACAAAGGAAAAGTACTTCATGGTCTTCGAAAGAAGAGATCAAGCCATGGAGGGCTGTGGGTGCCTGGGTGAGGCACTTGCAGCAGAAAAGGCTTTGAGTGCAGGATGATGAGCTCAGGTCAGTGCTCCTGGATAATGCTTGTACTGTGAATCTAATGGGAAAGTCAGAAAATCATTAGAAGCTTATTAAATAAGTGGATTTGGGAGAGGGAAAAGACAATAAAATGAAGATTCGAAAACTATGATTCACTGTCTGAATGTGTAAGAGTGCGACGAAAATACCTCTTCCAGATATTTTGATGGTAAAAATGACACTTTTGTGATGAATAATTAGTGACATACTCACAAAGGATTAGTATACACAATGAGAAAGAGTAAGACTCAAGTATGCACAAGAATATGTTTGAATCTTATAGAGATAAGGTTGCACGGAAGGAGTCAGCCACAGAGGAATAAATGTGGTGTGAGCCCATTTATTTAGAGGTCAAAAACTCGTCCGTGTTGTTGGATAAAAGGTGTGGACCCTCAGAGAAAGTGACTAGGAGGGGACACAACAGGGATCTGTCACAGGGCTGGTAGTTCAGTTTATTTAGGTACTGGTCACAAATATGTCATACTTGTTTTGTAAGAATTCACTGGGTATTACATTTATGATATATTCAATTTTCTTTCTTTATATTAAACTTCAATAAAAGTTTTCTTGAAACGGTATACCTTGTTTTGGAGATCTCAATTGAAGGAGAGGGATTATCTAACAGGAGGTCTTTTAAAGTTCAGTCCATTTATCTGAACATAAATGGGGTAATCGAGGTCATGTTTCTTGGATTCCAGGAAAATTCAAACCATGATTCAGCAAATTAAGTCATTGCATCATGTGTGAAACCTGACATCTCCTAACCACAGTCCTCCCTGCCCCTTCCAAAGACTTGGAAGTTCAGATCAAAACTGACTGGCTTGGAAATAGTCACTTCTTGTAACACCAGGAAGCAAACAAGGGAGACTTGTCTTATCAGTTTAAGGGAAGCAGAAAAAAAAAAGCAGATGAAGCAGGGGTAGGGACAGTATTTCTTGGCAGCTTCATAATAAAACCAGAGGAGTTCAATTTTTGTCAAGCGTTAGGTAGAAATCCATTGTGCCTCCCACTCCCTGGTGGTCAGTCCCAAGCGTGATTAACAGAGAAATCTGTAATGATTAACTGGTCTTGCACGTACAATGGTAACCCACAGAGACAGGCTTCTTATCATCTAGAAGCTCAGTATTTTAATACTTAGTCATGTCCCCAGTCAAGGAAGTTTATAGCTATTAGTATGCTTCAAAACCTGGACTCAATCTTAAAACCTATAACTCAAGATAACCCCTCCCTTGTTCTCTCCACATGGAGGAAAAAGAAGAATTTGAATTTTTTAAAAAAGTCCAAGATTGCTCCCAGATGGATTCTTTTTTTTTTAACCTTTTTTTTTTTTAAAGATTTATTTATTTATTTATACAAGCACTGGGTACAGTCAGAAGTGTGGGAGGGTGAGAGAATTCACCAGAGACAGAGCGGGGAGCAGAACAGACAGACATGACAAAATACACTGCTGACGGGAGCAGCGGGCACGGCAGGAGAGGTCTGCGTGCCATGTGGGACCCTCGCCAGTGGCCAGGGATCAAACCGGCGCTGCAGAAGCTGGGGGCAGCTTGGCAGCCCAGCACTTAACCACTGTGCCACCAGGGGAGGCCTACTTCCAGATGGATTCTGAAAAATCATTTCTTCTTTAGGAGTTTTCATAAATACGTTCAGGTAGACTGTTCACAAATTATTAACTCCTTGAAAAGGTAGCCATGGCTAAGAATGAAGATGGTGTTGAATAACATTGTAAATTTTAAGTGCCAAGGAAAAATGTGGCCCTGATTAAAAAATATTCTTGTTATCCACATTATTTCAATAACACCTATATGGTCCCTATAAAATTTTGGATTGCAAACAATATTATTTCTATCAGAAATGGTTTAAGCAATGTACTTGCTTAGCTACTTTGATCTTAAAAACTGGGGTGGGGCTATATGTTATTTGAAGCTGCTTCATACATACTTGAAATTTCTCCCCATTACTCCTGCTTTCCATGTCGACTGTTCATTTAGTCAGCAAATTTGGTTGAGTGCCTTCTACGTGGGACCTGGTACAGAGAATCATTTCCTCTGCACTGGTTTTTGTAAATTTACCCTAATTCTCCCCATCTTCCATTAGATAGCTTCCTACCCTTTCCTGACTTTGGTTATTAGGGTAGTGTTTTTAAAAGTTCAAACTGAACATTGTACATTATCTCCCTTGGATCCATTCTGACCTCTGCCCTTAATTTCACAAAATAATAAAATGAAACAATTCAAACTTGCACATTATGTCCCAAGAAACAAACAAACAAAAAACAAAACCAACTTTTAACGAAAAAAGGGAAAGTCTTTAGGATAAGAAAGACATTTAGAGGACCTCTCTGGTGGCACAGTGGGTTGAGTTCCACGCTGTGAAGCTGTCTGCAGCCTCTGCAGCACAGGTTCGATTCCTGGCCTGCCAGGGAGATACCAACATGGCACAGCAGATCTCTCCTGCCTCACCTGCTGCTCCCCTCAGCAGTGTCTTCGGTCTGTCTGCCTGTTCTGCTCCCTGCTCTGTCTCTGGTGAATCCTCTCACACTCTCACACCTCTGACTGTACCCCAGTTCTTGTATAAATAAATAAATCTTTAAAAAAAAAGAAAGACATTTAGAGTCTTTCAAAGCCTCATTCCAGGTTTGCGTCCCATAATCCTACATGGTGTTAGTATCCTCTCCAGTTCCTTCTATGCCTATGTCAAAACAGTTGCCTACTTTGCTTCTGTTCAATGAGTGTCTTTTGCTTAGAATGCCCTCTCCTCGATGTCTGTCTATAAAAATTAACCCCTTCTTCAAATTTCAAATTCAAAAGTTACCTTCTCCATGACAGTTGTAGATTAGGATGAGCTACTAAATTCTCTACCCCAATCCATGCTCAGTGACGTTATGTTGGTAGCTTGAAATTAGTATTGAAGCAAGTATCACACCAAGAACAGTGACAAATACTACAAATAAAATCTTAGTTTATCATTTTATTGACTATCTAGACTTTAGAAATTGGTAGTGAAAATGTTAATGTAATAGATTAAACTTATACCAGTGCTGTGTCTGTAGTCATTATATTGTGAAAGCAATATATTCTTCCAGTTCTTGAATAGTATTCTCTAGTTCAGTTAAGGAGTCATTCATGCCATTGATGGACACATCATGATCTAACACATGAGTTCATTGTCCCTCTTTCATTTTACTGCTTAACATTAACAAAATTATGAACCAACCAACATTCAATGGGGCCCACAAATGCCCCATTGAGGGAGGAGTTCATGGGAGGGACTGACTAACATAACATGGCTTATCTTAAGTCTGTTGTAAGAAATGTGAGTAAAGTGTGTAAAACTCTAGGTGCACAAGATCTGGCATATGGTTATCATAACAACAGTACATGTCACATTAATAAATCTGGCAAATGTCTGTTGAGTGCTTACTATGTTCCAGACATATTCTCAACTCTATTTGTTTACTCTTTTTTTTTCTTTTTGTGGGACCTTCCAGGTGGCCAGGCAACGAACTGGCGCTGCAGAGGCTGCGGGCAGCCTCGCAGTCCAGCGCTCAACCGCTGCGCCACCAGGGGAGGCCCTCTATTTGTTTACTCTTAATGGTAATCCTGTGAAGCAAAGCCTGTGTTATTCCCATTTTATAGATGAAGAGGCATACCCAAAGATTAAGAATTCACCCAGGGCTCTACAGATGCAGGTCTTCAGCAAGCTACTATTATAGAATTAGATAGCATTAAAATATAATTTTCAGATGTGATTCTCTTCTCTTTTTCCTTCCATCCACCTGTCCTTCTTTGTTCTCCACACTCGTATTTTCCCTTCTCAGGTGTCCCTGCTGCTTCTTTTCAGTTCCAGTTGTATGAAAGAAGAGGGAGGGGAAACATCAACAAAATTCTTCTGTTACTTTGCTACACACTTTGAGGTTTTATTGCCTTTTGAAAACATAATTTTGATTTAACTTCAAATTTATAAAAATGTTGAAATAATAGTACAAAAAATACTATACACCCTTTATTCAGATTTCACATTATTTCTATTTTGTTCTCAATGTTTTTTCATGCTTTTTTCCTCTCTCTCTCCCCATTGCATGCCAGATAACAAGCTGATGATGTCAACTGTTCAGGCCAAATTGACCACTGTTAGCAACGATTTAGTTTTCCAACTCCTTTCTACTTTCTTGTATATGACAGAGTAATATCTTTCTTTTCTAATTACAAAGTCTCTTCTTGTCTGCTTACACCAAAGCACTATTAGCCACAAATTGTAATGGTTTGTATAAGTGTTATCCTGCTTCCCATAGAATCACATAGAATACACATTAGATAGGTATGCACTGCCCTCTCCAAATTCCTTGGGTTCAAATATGTTGTGAAAAACAGCAATTTAAGAATTTTAAAAGTTAAAATGGGGAATATTGCATGTATTTAGTAATGCCCCCAGTGAGGTCTCAGGCAACAATCCCATAATCACACAAATATTTCTGCAGCAAATGCATTCAGAGTAACAAAGACATTACATATTCTCTGTCCCATTCGTGTCAGTTTTAGTCACCAGTTGTATTTTGGTATCAAAATTTCAGTAGGTTTTTTTTTTTTTTTTTTTTTTTTTTTTTTTGCGTTAGGGTTACAGGACTGTACTCTGTAGTTTTTTTTGTTTGTTTGTTTGTTTGTTTTTTATAAGTGGCAGGTGGTAGATATGTATTTTAGGGATTGTTTGACTGACAAAATCTATTTGTCTGGAAAACTTAGTTATATAGGTCAGTTTTGTTTGGTTAATTATATTAAAATTATAACAATTTCAATTTTACTTAAAATGTTAATAATGTCCCACTTCATAGCCTATCCCCTTTCACACACATGCCAGAGTAGAATTTTAGACTTAAGATGATAAGCAAAGATTAATTATATTTTTCTCTTCTTTGAAGTCATAGGGAATTGAGGACTCAATTGCAAGGAATATAGTGAAAGCAGGACACCTAAAAATATTGCAAACTTAGATGTGAAATATATTCTGTATAAATAACACATAGTCTGTGCACCATACCATAGTCATAATTTGTTATGTGAACACACTGACTAGTCTTTAAAATTACCAGCTTTCCAGGGCCTCCCCCAGCGGCGCAGTGGTTGAGCACAAGGCTGCGAAGCTGCCCGCAGCCTGTGAAGCACCAGTTTGATTCCCGGCCCCCCGGCGAGGGTCTGACATGGTGCTCAGACCTCTCCTGCCGCGCCCGCTGCTCACCTCAGCAGTGTATTTCGTCAGTCTGCCTGTTCTGTATCCCGCTCTGGCTCTGTGAATTCACTCACTCTCCCGCGTTTCTGCTTGAATAAATAAATAGATTAAAAAAATAAGGGCCTCCCCCGTGGCGCAGCGGTTGAGTGCTGGGCTGCGAAGCTGCTTGCAGCTTCTGAAGTGCCGGTTCGATCCCCGGCCACTGGGCGAGGGTCCCACATGGTGTGACAGACCTCTCCTGCCTCTCCTGCTGCTCCCCTCAGCAGTCTATTTCATCACTCTGCCTGTTCTGCTCTCTGCTCTGGCTCTGGTGAATTCTCTCACCCTCCCACGCTTGTGGCTATACCCAGTGCTTGTATAAGTAAATACATCTTTTAAAAATAAAATAAAATAAAATTACCAGCTTTCCAAATGCATTATGTATTTTATTTTTTTTATCACTACTACATAAATAGAATGGATTATCTCCATTTAGAGTGTCTATTGAGATTTTTTTTTCTCAGAAACTTTAATTTTGTGATATTTTCTATCAGATTCTATCCAATATGATGTTGCACATGATCTCAAACTTTTCTCAAATAATTTCATGCATGTTATTTATTCATTTGGTGTAGCTACTACAATTTTTGTTTCTTAAGAGTTGGCAATAAACAAATACTTGAAGCTGGTTGCAGTTGATTTAAAGTAAAAATTGTAAATTCAACTCGGAATGGACCTAAACCCTTATGCCAGATAGGTAAAAGTGTTTGTGATTAATTTCTTGTCACAAACAATTTTTCTTGGTATCCATCCATTTATTGGGGATGATCAACATTATGCCCATTTTAAAGACTGAAAAAATGAGAGCTTACATAGGGCCAGTCATAAATCAAACCAGAGTGCATCAGCTGGTGATACTATGTTTGAAAGACTCCAATGTAAGGAATGAATTACGCAACACATGGCAAATGGTCTTTGGGATCTGACTGGTTGGATCTATAATTCAAAAATTGCAGGTCTTCTAAGAGATCATTCTTTTCCCAAAGAAAACAACAAATCCCTCTCATAGAAAAGATGCTTCTGGTTGATACTGCCCTTAAAACAAGAGGTTGGAGCTCAATAAGTTGAGCACATCCTGAAATTGGGAGCATCCAACAGCCTGGTTTTCAGCACCAGATCAGCAGACTTTTTTTTTCGTTTGTTTGTTTTTTAAGGATGTGTTGCACCCTCTGAGCAAAGTGGCAATATCTGCAGCTGCCTGCCTGCCGCCAGACAACTGATCTGATGTGAATTATTAACAGAAAGTACTGTGACCTCCACTAACAATAGAGGAAGCTGCCAGATTTGTGGACAAGGCAGGCAGGCACCAAACCAGGCTCCATGGAGAAGAGGTGAGATTTAACAGTGCCAGTCAGCAGAGGATATGCTATGGCTAGGGGGCCAGGAGGGCAAATGCCTATACGTACCCCAAAGGTAACATGTTCCAAGGACTAACCCACAAGAGGAATGCCAATCGCTGGCACCATGTCACAACAAACCAGAATGATTATGTTTTTTAAGCATTGCTTCCCAGCTCAGACATGAAATTATATTTAAATTTCCTGCCTCTGTGCAGTCAAAAGAAGCCAACTGAAAGAAATGTGTACTTCAAGGCTGTAAATCTGAAACTTCCTAATCCCCAAAAGTCCACACTAGACTTCTTGCCTCCATGGAAACAACAAAGCATTCAGCCAACTGATTGGCCTCCAATGAATTTTAGATAAGACAGCTTGGAAGGGAATGGATGTGATTTTAATGCAGAAGAAAGCGCTGGAAGGGAGGTCCACTTGGTTCATATTTGAATAAAGCAAACAAGGCAGACGAAAGGCTGACAGCTGTAAATGACATTGTCAGTACAAAAATTATCAGCCAGTTTACAATCTGTTTGCTTATGTTGAACAAACAGACTGTGTGTGGCATCCTTCGGCCTCGTGAATGGCAGAAATACTTGCGGGCTTCAGAAAAGCTATCTGCTCTCCTGCAGCCCGGCCACAATTAGATCGCCATTTGACAGCCACACTGAAAAGGAAACTGTGTCCCCCGCCTTTCCCCCACACCCCTTTGCTCTTTGCTTTCTCTTTTCCTTTCTTTCTTTTTCTTTTTCGTCTTCTTCATAAGACAAGCACTGAAGTTGGGCAGTGACACTCGTCTTGTTGTATTGATGGCGTGAATTATGTTAGTTCTGTTGCTGGATCGAGCCATTTACTATGTGTCTGACATTCCAAGTGGGAAATCTTTAGTAACCTAGCAAGGCTCAGCGCCAACAGTCTTCATTTTTTATTCCTTACAGGAAGCAGAATCCCGGTGCCCCCGAAAGAATGCCACTTTTTTTTCTTCTTTGTGCAGCCTGTCTTGGAGATCCTTTGCTTTGAACTTGCTCACATTGCATTTGGTGCAGAAATTAAACATAACACAGGAAGGTCTAGGCTATAAGCATCCAGGCCTACTCCTCTCTGAGCAAGGCCCCAACAAGCTAAGTTTCTGGAGGGAATAACATCCATCAGGTTCTAACTCCTCTTGGGGGCTGGGCTGAGTCTTTAACCCAGTCCCCAGCTCCCAACCCCAAAGGAATGAGTTGTGTGGTCCCATTGCTTAATCCCCTCTGTGTTCTGCAAACTCATAACACAGAAATAGCTCTCTTTGTTCAGAAAGAAAGGAGAGCAAACACAGGTACTAATTTTATCCCTCTTGTTCGCAGAGACTCACCCTTGTTTAACTGCATCAGAGAGATTTAAACCTCTGGTAGTGGCTTTTCATAGGGCCGGAGGCTATTTGGATACTCCTGCTTCTTACCTGTGTGATTCCTGCTCCCCTGGCAGTAAGTGAGTGGCACACACCCTCCTGCTCTGGGGCCCATTCACCGTTGCAGAACTCTATACTGGAGTCAGAAAAAATTCACAGGGAGACTGCATCTGCCTACACACCCCGGCATTTTGGTTTTCGCATTTCACTCCGTGTATTGTCACTATTTTTTGTCGCTTTCTTGCTGCCTTTGCTAAGAAACATTCATTTTGTGGAGAGGATCAAGTAGTCCCTTTATGACCTCTTTTCTTTTTATCCTTTTTTAAATATAAAGAGTCTGGTAGGAGGTACTTGGTTTATTTGACCCGATGGTAGGTGAGTGTGGTGTGTTTGTAGCAGATAAGGAGGGGCATAGCAGACACCTACAAAGCCGGAAGACAGTGGTAATTACTGTTAAGCAGTGAAGCATCAAAACACCTCTTGTATGGAAAGTTCATCCAATTACTACTAACCAAGAGAGGAGAGTTATGTTGGGGCTGTACTTTTCAATTTAATCTAAATTGCTGTTTCTTTTTCTCTGATATGGCCATGGGTCATAAAGAGTTGACCATCATTAAAACTGTTTGATTTGGAGCCCTGCAGTGTTTGGCTAAGAGGGTAAATGCAAATTTGATGAAAGAATAAGGATGAATTTACATATCAGCCTCTGCTCACATGGAGAGAGTAAACATTCTGTTTATCTCAAGTGTCACTTTATGACTTCAGTAGAATATAAAATTGACCTTGGCCCAGTCATTGCAAAAGGCCTAAATGAAATACGCGGTTGTCTAAATACGATTTACTCAAGTAGAACTTGTGGGCAAACCCTGTGGAACTCGGCAAACAGGGCTGGAGAGCAGGTCTGGAGATGCATTGTGTTCTGATAAACTCTGAAATGAAATTCTGGAATGAGGAGTTGCTGGATAAGAAATGATTAAAAATATCCTACTTCATGAATTTTGTGAAATCACCATGAATTAAAACATCCTACCTAGTGAGTAGTTTTACTATTTAGTTATTGAAAAAGTGAAAAAGCACAAGATCTTAAAAAGCAGTATTAACACTTTAATGTTGAGTGTGCTTTTCACCAAATCTTTGCTTTATCATTTGGGGACAAGTAAGATCCTCATTTGTTTGGTTTCTAAAAACTATAATTGATTTGAGGAACTTCACCACTCCATAGGTAGTTTACATTGCAGGAGGATAATTCCTTTTGGCTGTTTGAATCAACCACGTTTGCATTTTCCATAACATTTTTAATTAGTTTTTTTCTCAAGCTAAGTCAACATTCATCAGTGTGTGAAAGAACATCAGAGTTTTTTCATAATGAAGGCTTTAGAGTGCACTGAAAAATATTCAGAGACAATAGTAGGCATCTGTATTGATATTTTACCTCCACTTTGCACACTCAAAAGTTCATTGTAGAAGATGAAGAAAACAACATTATATTCTCTTATGGAGAAAGTTCACAGCAAAAGACTGTATATATTCATCTGAGCTATTCTAAACATTATACCCACGGTAGAGGAGAAAAAAAATTCTAAATAAAAGAAGTTAAGAAGTATTTGGCAGATACAGTTTTAATTAGAAAATCAAAGTTATTCTTGTGGGATAAAATTATGTATTTAAGTATAAAGCCCATAAGATAATTATTTTTCAAATAAATAATGTTTAACCAGAATAACACAGAGTGTTAATGGATGATCCTATAGGAATTTCATATCTGAATATAGTTGCATTTTTTAAAATTTAAATAATTTATCTTTATTTTTATTGATTTTTTTTTTTAGATGAAGTACCACTACTTTACAATCTTTGTTAATTTTTTGACAGTGTAGGATTTCTCCCCTCAGGTGTGGTCACTGTAGATCTCCCACCACCATGGCACTGTGCTCTTTATCACAAATAATACCAACATATCTAGCAATTTCTTCAGTCTGGGTTAAATTGAGATTTTTGAGGTTAAATGGGTGAAAATTTTTAGGAACTAATATGAATAAGGAAAAAGCACTTCATTGCCATGAAAATAAAGTTTTCCAAATGACATTTGAAAGGAGGCTGACAAATCTACACTGGAAGGAAACTTAAGAAAATACCAAAGTGGGCCTCCCCGGTGGTGCAGCCGGTTGAGCGCTGCGCTGTGAAGCTGTCTGCATCCTCTGCAGTGCGGGTTTGATCCCGCCGGCCGGCGAGGATCCCACATGGCGTAGCAGACCTCTCCTGTCTCGCCTACTGCTCTTCTCAGCAGTGTATTTTGTCAGTCTGCCTGTTCTGCTCCCCGCTCTGTCTCTGGTGGATCCTCTCACCCTCCTGTGCCTCTGGCCTGTACCCCAGCTCTTGTATAGAAATAAATAAATCTTAAAAAAAAAAAAGAAAATACCAAAGTCTAAATGTGTATGGGGGGTGGGGTGGGGAATGGGGTATGCGGATAGGGGAGGGGTGTCGGGGGGTGTAGCACCTGTTTGAGGAATAATACAGTTGAGAATCTCCACTTCTGTGTCCTATATTTACAAACACAAGTTTAGAGTACAGCACACAGCTCTGCTTCTGGTCCGATGTGTTTGTTAAAACACCCAAAACTAGAGGCTCACAGATGAATAACCAACTCTACAAGCTCATCCTCTTCCCACATTCCAAGATATTCCAGTCTGAGTTACAGAGCTTCCAGAGAGTAAAATGTTCATACCATATAGAGTGTTGATACTTAATGAATATAAATGAATGAATGAATGAATAAACAAGAAAGGACACATATGTGGGTATGGGCAGAGCCCTGGGCTATTTCTCACCTGCAATGCTGTGACAGCATCATTTACTCAGGTAGAAAAATCACCTTCCTTTTGTCTTCCTGTAAACCTCACTCATTAGAGCCACATACTAAGAATGGTATCTTAAAAAAGTGGAAACCACCCAACTGTTCATCAATTGATCAATGAATAAACAAATATGTCAGACCCACACAAAGGCAAAAATTATAAAAATAAATGGAAGGAAGTAATGATGTTGCAACATGATGAATCTTGAAACATTATATTAATTGAAGGAAGCCAGTCATAAAAAGGTCACAGACTTTATGATTCCATTTCTATGAAATGTCCACAATAGGCAAATCTAGTGGTTGTCAGGGCACTGGGGAGAATGTGGGAAAGGAGAGTGACTGTTAATGATACAGGGGTTCTTTTTTTAATAATAAATTTTATTTTTATATTCCCCACACAATTGCAACCCCCTTATTTTGACCCCAATCCCTCCCCTTCTGCCCCTTATCCCCCATAGAGTGTCTCTGGTTCATAGTTTTTTGTTGATTTTGATTTTCACTTTCTTATAGTTATTCATTTTCCTGGTCCCTTATTTAAGTTTTCTAGATTCCTGCTATGAGTGAGACCATCCGGTATTTTTCTTTTTCTTTCTGGCTTATTTCGCTGAGCATGATCCCTTCCAGCGCCATCCATGTTGCTGCAAATTGCATGTGTTTATCTTTTTTGAACGCTGAGTAATATTCCATGGTGTATATATACCACATCTTCTTGATCCAGTCATCTATTTTTGGGCATTTGGGTTGTTTCCAAAGCTTAGCTATTGTAAAGAGTGCTGCTATAAACAGGGGTGCAGGTGCTCTTTGGAATTGATGTTTCTGTGTCCTTTGGGTAAATACCTAGGAGTGGAATTGCTGGATCATATGGAAGCTCTATGTTTAGTAGGTCCAGAAATCTCCACACAGCTCTCCATAGTGCTTGGACCAGTTTGCACTCCCACCAGTAGTGCAGGAGAGTTCCTTTTTCTCCACACCCTCGCCGACATTTGTTGTTGCTAGTTTTTTTTAATATGTGCCATTCTCACTGGTGTAAGATGGTATCTCATGGTAGTTTTGATTTGCATTTCCCTGATGACAAGTGATGTTGAACATTTTTTCATATGCCTGTTGGCCATTTGCATTTCCTCTTCAGAGAAGTTTCTTTTTAGCTCTTCTGCCCATTTTTTGACTGGATTATTTTCTTTGTTGTTGTTGAGTCTCATCAGCTCTTTGCAGATTTTTGTGATCAGTCCTTTATCATTAGTGTTGGGTGCAAAAACGTTCTCCCAGTTGGTGGGGTTTCTCTTTGTTTTTGTTATTGTCTCTTTTGCTGTGCAGAAGCTCTTTAATTTGATGTAGTCCCAGCTGTTTATCTTTGCCTTCACTATCACTGCTTTGGGTGATGTGTCTATAAAGATGTCTTTGATGTGAATATCACGTAGTGTTTCGCCTATATTTCCTTCTATGTATTTTATGGTTTCAGGTCTTATGTCTAGTTCTTTAATCCATTTTGAGTTGATTTTTGTGTATGGTGTGAGGTAGTGGTCAAGCTTCATTCTTTTGCATGTAGCGACCCAGTTTTCCCAGCACCATTTATTGAACAAACTTTCTTTGCTCCAATGCATAGTCTTTGCTCCTTTGTCAAAGATTAGTTGACCATAAATCTGTGGGTTTATTTCTGGATTTTCTATTTGATTCCATTGGTCTGTATGTCTGATACAGGGGTTCTTTTTGGAGTGATTGAGAAATTCAAAAAGAAAGTGTAGGGCCTCCCTGTGGTGCACGGGGTTAAGCACTGCACTATGAAGCAATCTGCAGTCTCTACAGCACAAGTTCAATCCCAGGCCAGCCAAGGAGCAACCAACATGGCGAGGCACACCTTTCCTGTCTAGCCTGCTGCTCCTCTCAGCAGTGTATTTCAGTCAGTCTGCCTGTTCTGCTCCCCACTCTGTCTCTAGTGAATCTCCCACCCTCTCACGCCCCACATCTCTGGCCTATACCCCAGCTCTTGTATGCATACATAAATAAATCTTTAAAAAAAAACAAACAAGAAAGTGCAGGCCTTCAAGGGACAAACAAAACATATGGATGTTGACTCAAAGCAGACCATTCCCCATCTCAGCCCATTTGTACCCCACAAAGGGACTGAAGGTCAGAATCAAGGTTGAACTTAGATGTGATAAATATCTGTGGGTTATCTGGGATGAGCCAGGCATGGGGGCCAAGAGAGAGAACATGTCACCTTAAGGAACTGGTAGCCTGGTAAGAGAGAGACAAATGTAAATAACATACAAACACATAGTCAGATGTTCAAATTGTATGAATAATAGTGATGTTTGAATGCAAATTGGAGTGAGTTTACAATTCTGAGTTGGGGAGATCTCATCCTGAGTTCATTCAAGTTCAGACACTTAATTCACAAGGAGCACATTTAAAAGAATATGGTCAGGATTTGGAAGGAGCTACCAATCATATAAGATACAGGGATAAATATGCAAGCTCCACCTGGTCACAGGCAGATGAATACATGATAGCACTAGCACATGATATTTTCTAGCCTCACCATGATGTTCATATGGACAACATCTTAAATAATCTTCAGAAACTTAAGAAGAAGATGATAAGCAATGATACTATTCCCATTTTACAGAAGAGGAAATCAAGGGATAGAGAAACCAAGAGGTAGGGAATTTGTTTAAGGTCAATTAGTAATAGCAACACCAAACCAGTATAGCTCTGTTGATTTTATATCTGATGCCCTTAACCACTACCCAATTAACACTATCAATAAACTGAAACTTCAAGAGGGAGCAAATTCATTTTCTGATGTAGTACAGAAGAATAGAGAGATGCTTTTAGAAATAATGTGTTCCCAGTCATGGAAATGTTCACTGAGGGGTCAAAAGACCATTTGTTGGGAACATGGGTGGGCTAATGTATTGGGGTCAAACGATCTTATGCATTCTTTCAACCTAGTTATTCTGATGTGGTGGGTGACTATGGGATCCTACAAACAGAACAAGAGCCCCTATGTACAGTTGAGCAGCTGGGCACTGCACAACTTCAGGGAGGGGGCATGTTTCACAATCACACACATCATGAATATTTTTTAAAAGATTTTTCTATTTATTTATACAAGCACTGGGATACAGGCCAGAGGTGTGGGAGGGTGAGAAACTTCACCAGAGATGGAGCAGGGAGCAGAACAGGCAGAAGGACTGAAATACACTGCTGAGGGGAGTAGAGGGCTTGACAGGAAGGTCTGCCACGCCCATCATGAATATTTTGTATGATAATTTTCCTGAAGATGATAGAACATTTTAAAGGGGGATTAGTTATTGCTTATATGCCCCAAGTTTCTGTTTGGGTCACTAAATGTGCTGATTACTCTTGATTTAGAAAGATCATTATAGATAAGGGGGTAGAGAAGCACAAGGCAGAGATAGGGAGATGAGTCAGGGAGTTACAGCCATTGCCTCAGTGATAGAAGGTGAGGGACTGCTAATGTGGGTAAGGAAATAGTGGAGACTGGGAAACTATTTCAAATTTCTATGCATTCACCAGAGTGGGAGCTTGAGACACAAATTTAGGAATCATATATGTGAGAAGTTAGTGGAAGCTAAGAGAATTGGTTAAGTTTACACAAAAAAGAACAAGGAACACAAAGAGACAAATATTGCAACATAACCCTAGGCAGTTAAGCAAATTTCAGTAGCTGACAAGGAAATCCAGAAGATTTGTCTGCAGCTAGCAGGTAATCAACAGAGGAAGTATTTCAGAGTGAAAATTCATGTGGAGGAGAGAGAAGTTTATGGACCTTACCTTGTGGAGACCTTTAGGAGACCATTTTATTAATGGATTCTTGGATATTAATAGATTATTAATGGTGAATAGGATGGAAAACAGACTGCTGGGCTATAGAGTAATGTTTGGACAGAAAATAGAGTGAATGGAGAAGGGAGACTTTGAAGAGGACATGTGTGGAGCTATAGTTTGAGAGGGAACTTTGTTTTGGGGTGGAGCATTGTGAGGACACATTGATGTACTAAATTCCTTTGTAGACAGGAATCGTATCTTATATATCTGTAGTATCCAATACTGAATATTGGACTGAATATTGACTGATCATGTTTCATAATTCCTAATACAGATACTATATATAAAACAAGGCATCAGTTCTGGGGGCAAAAGTCTGCTTTTAGTCTTGAATGTCTTGGAGAGATAGTTATAAGGCAAAGAACCAACTGGTTTCCTGGTGCAGTTTCACTCTCAGCGAGTTCAACTTTTACATTTCTCTCAAATGAACCAGGTGGCAGAGAAATGTGACCAAGTTTGTGTGTGGAGGGCTCAGAGTGACTTGGAGACCAGGACAGTAGGGCAGTTACTTCAGCCACTCCCTACACTTCAAACTCTGTCTCTGAAGCATTCAAGAAACTGGCTGAAAAGTCTGCCATGCACCAAAGCTTTTAAATGGACTCAGGGTAATTAGCTCAGGGAAAAAATAAACAGCTGCAACTATTTTATCATTATTACCACGCTCTGAAGAGAAGTTTTACAAAATAGAAAGCATGACATGTTATAAAAGAGAAAAAAGCATGATGTTAAATCACGCCATATTAAAAGAACATGACATGACTTTTTAAAAAAAATATGACATGTTAAAACACCATACATATAAACTGTTATTTTATATTTTTACTGCCAACCACCAGAGGCCCCACTGGGCTCAGGCTACAGGCAGAGGACAGAGTGAGGACATATAGGAGTGGTTCCCCTACCATGTGGCCCCAGGGCATGCAGCCTCTTGCTCAAGGCTGCAGAGAGAAGCCTGGTGCCCCACAGGGCCAGCAACAACCCTGTGGCTGCCTCCAGCTGCAGGCAATAGAGAGGCGGGTGGATTTGGTGCCCGCATCGTAGAATGCACACATCAGTGCTGCTCTGAGCTGATGGGTACGAAATGGTCTAATCTGCCAGTGGATTGAAAACAGTCCAATCAGACTTGTTGTTGGGGGACCCGGAAAGAAGATACAAGAGAGGGAAGGAGCCAGCTGGGGACTCTCAACTCTTAGATGGACTCTTACTCGGGCTCACTTTTTGTTGAAGAAGGGCTCTGTTTCTGGCCTCCGAAAAAATAAGCGGCATCCAGTACCTGACCTATGAAAGAAGAGAAGCCAGAAAACTTCGCAGAGAAGCCAAGAGCTTCCAGAGGCCAGGCTGGCAGCACCAGCCTCCAGGCTGCCTCTGACACCACCTGGAAGAAGTGACAAAGACCCTGAGCCTGGTGTCCCACAGAGCCGTTGTTAAGGGCCAACAACTCACATAGAGGTGGTAACATGGTGTTTCTGATACTGCTGCCTCCTAGTGACCAGTAGTGACTGGCACTATGGTCAGTGCTGTCCAGCACTGTTGATGAGTGACCTGCATTGGGAGTCCAGCTCACCTTTTCAGAGATGTTGCTCATCCAGCTGTGCCTCCCTCCGTCTGCTGCTGCCGCCACTGTTGCTGTCTGGTCCAGCATCCCAAGTGCTGTCCAGCCTTCAGACTGTTGCTGTGGCATCATCTCAGCGGCCCCTGCCTATGAGTTAGATCCTGGCCGGGGCTGCTTGGCTGCTTGCTGGTGTTCCCTGAGCTCCAGGCCCTTGTTGATGGAACAACACATCTTGGATAAGTGGCCTTTGGTTTGGGATTTTTGGACCTGTGGACACTATCTGGAGTGAGAGAGCTCTCTACCTGTGGCCTTGGAGACTGTTTCCCCTGTTTGTTAAACAAACCCCATTGTTGTTCCCCCAAACCTGAGTGGTCTTGCAATTGGGCGTGAGTGAAGAACCTGCATTTGTCTATCCTCTACTAGGCACTGTCTCCTTAAGGCTATGGGCCTGCTTTAGCTCTCTGCCAGTGTCTTTGCTATTCTAATTACACAATACATTCCTATCCTGAAGTAATCAATTCCTTTCTCCCCCTAAATTTTATTTTAATTTTATTGCATAACAATGTTTATCATTTAACTATCAAAATTAATCTGGAATGTGTGTGAGTATATTTATTTCCTAGAAATTTAATTTAGATATTCCCCCAAATATTTAACTAATTGTCTCATTAAATTTCATTCTTATCACACCGAATCTTGCTACATGTTGAACTCTCTGGGTTTCTATTCTGCCCCATTAACCTATCCATTCTTATATTAATATCATACTATTATAACAATATATCAACTTTACACACAGTAATTGTCAAAGGAGATGAATATCAAAATAATAGCAGTGCATTTAACATGGCTTTGGCATCAAGGTCTGGGAACCAAGCATCAAAAGACCCCTTTTTAATGTACACAGCCACCGGTTTACAGGGTGACATGGAGTCCCCTGAAATTTAAATATATTTCTTCATTTAAAATTTTATATTCTGGGCCTCCTTGGTGGCGCAGCGGTTGAGCGCTGGGTTGTGAAGCTGCCCGCAGCCTCTGCAGTGCAAGTTCGATCCCAGGCCGCCGGGCGAGTGTCCCACATGGCGTGCAGACGTCTCCTGCTGTGCCCGCTGCTCCCCTCAGCAGTGCACTTCGTCGGTCTGCCTGTTCTGTTCCCCACTCTGGCTCTGGTGAATTCTCTCGTCCTCCCGCATTTCCGACTGTACCCAGTGCTTGTATAAATAAATAAATAAATAAATCTTAAAAAAAAAATTAAAAGTTTATATTCTGCATGCCTAAAACTGGGTTATAATACTTCTTTTGCCAATCTCATAACTTCCCCAGAATCAAATTTTTGAAATATATCAAAGTACTTAAAGTTCTATCTCAAATGCTGTTACTAAAATAATTTTATTTCCTTTGCATAGCAGAGGAAGGTAGACCTCAAATTGTGTAAACCTGTTTTTAAAAAATGAGTACCCCTGGTTTGAAGGAGGGGAGAGGGAGTTATAGTTTTATTTTTCAAACCTAACATAATTTAGAGGAATTATCCTTAAAATTTTCCATGTAACCATAGGCCTGTTTCTTAAAGAAGGAGACACTGCAGAAAATCACAAAGAGTATTTAGTTACCTTTGTTCTCAGGAAGAAAAGCCTATTTCAAGACATTTTCCTACTAAAGGCATGCATGGCATTTAGCATTGTCATAGACAGAGACTCAGCTACCACTGATTTAGTAGATTCATTACCTGCAGAGCAATTTAAGGGGAAAGACTGTGTCCTCCAAAACAACATTATGGGTAGCAGCTGCAATAAAAATTTGTTCTCTAAATAAGGATTTCACTTGTCATCAAATTTGGATAAAAACCTTCAGTCTATGGGGGAGAGGGAAAAAGCTCTTGGGTTACATGGGGTGCAGGACAGGAGTGCTGTTTGGGAATAAGGGAGCTGCAAGATCTGATCTCATTCCACCTTGAACTTTCTGTCTGCCTTGGCTTCAGTTTCCCACTTTGAAAATACAGCTGCTGGCTGGGTTATTTCTCTGTTCTTTCCAATCCTGGCTTTCTGTGTAACAGTCAGCATCCAATCCACGTGTGTCATAATAGTACCCCTTACTGCAGCTGCTTACCAGAGCTTGGGAATCACATCATAGGGAAAGGAAATCAGGTGGCTTGAAGGTAATTTATTAAGTTTTGAAAGTGGAGTGAGAACTCTATGAGATCAGAGGCCATGCTGGTTATCTCTTGTCCCACATCTAGTGCTGCCCACCAAGCACCCAGTGAATATTGATCAAAAGAATTGAATAGATGAGAAGCATGCAGGTGGTCTGCCATGCACAGAGGAACCTGAAAGATGTTTGCCCTTGCAAGAAGTATCGGAATCTTATTTCTTGCTCACATACCCAGTCTCAGTTTAAAGTCTTCCATCCCACCCAGGATAAAAGGAGATAGGGGCTCCTCCTTCCTTCAGCCCTCCAGCTGGGCCATATTTGCCCATGCAAACAATCCCCCTCCTTGTGTATCCTGCCAGCAGGGTGTGCACCTGGGAGATAGCACTTCAAGCCAGGGGCAGACCCATGCAGATGTGGAGCCCATCCCCACCCCACCCCCAACACCAGCAAGTCATTTCCATTAACCAGGATCGGGGTTCACACCTTAAGAGTTGGAAGTGTCACTTCAGCTCAGCTTGGCAGAAGCTCCATTTAGGCAGGTAGCTGAGCTTTCTACTCAGACACAAGTTTTCTTTTTTATCTTCAGGCTCTGTCTTCCCTGAAACTGGGCTCTGGCCAGTACAGGGGTGGGGTAATAGAACAGGAGAGGAGCTCATATATTAGAGCTGTGTTTTGATGAAATATGATTATTCTGCATTCATTCTGTCAAGAAATGGAAGCCAGGTTAACTGGGGCAGGTGCACTGATGAAATGTTCCCTAGGTCAGTCCAGACCTCCAGCATAGCCTGGAAGTCCCTTAGCAGGGAAATGCAGGTGAGAACTGTTAGAGTGACTATATTGCTACTTCTAGCAACACCTTGGTGGTCTGCTCTGATTGCCCTGTGCACTTTGTGTTAAATGGACGGGCACCTCCTGATCCTTAAGGCCTATCTTTTCCAGCGAAGCACAGTCTTCAGTAAGCCTGGGAGAAGTCAGGTTCACCTTGGCATCAGATGCCACTGGTTCTGCAAAGATTACAGCTTAAAATGTCAGAAATCTTGGAAGCCAAAAAAGGAATGAACAGTTACATACTGTTGTTATGTAGTTATTTCTTTCAAGCTACAATTGTGCGCAGGTAGTAGGTCTTTTTTGGGGGTGTGGGTGGGGGCTCTATTTCCTCTGCCAATAATGGAGTCATTTATAATGGGCCTTTTACATATGATAGAAATGTATCCCTAGGTGGTCACACATTTGTTGTTTTTTTTTAAAGATTTATTTATTCATGCATACAAAACTGGGGTACAGGCCAGATGCATGGGAGGGTGAGAGGATTCACCAGAGACCGAGCTGGGAACAGAACAGGCAGATTGACAAAATACGCTGCTGAGAGGAGCAGCGGGTAAGATAGGAGAGTTCTGCCTCACCATGTGGGATTCTTGCCAGCCAGCTGGGACCGAACCCGCACTGCAGAGGCTGCGGACAGCTTCACAGCGCTGCATTCAACCCACTGTGCCACCAGGGGAGGCCCTCACACATTCGTTAAATTTGAAAATACTGCCAGAGCAAACACTACCCCACAATATGTAACTCAAAATGTAAGGTGATTCCCCTCATTTTTCATCTCTCTATAACCAGAGAGCCCTATTTTCTTGTCTAGGTTCATGAAGTCAACACTCCACATGTGGGGAGCTTTGGAATGTGTACCCAGAAAAAGATTACGAAGAAAGCCAGTTAAAAGGGATACCAGGGCATGGCTGCCTTGATTCAGCAGTTTGGGTATTTGCTTCTGTACATTGGCCTCTTTTTTTTTTTTTTAAGATTTATTTATTATGCATTCAAGAACTGGGGTATAGGCCAGAAGTGCAGGGAGTGAGAGGATTCACCAGAGACAGAGTGGGGAACAGAACAGGCAGATTGACTGAAATACACTGCGGAGGGGAGCAGTGGGTGAGTCAGGAGAGGTCTGCTGCACCATGTGGGTAGCTCCCTGGCCTGCTGGGGATTGAACTTGTGGTTCAGAGGCTGCTGATAGCTTCACAGTGCTGTTCAACCTGTTGCGCCACCAGGGAGGCCCCTGTGTATTGGCCTCTTTAGTTTTCCTATTTAAATTTGTCCCTCTGCAAAATGAACAGTTAATGCATAACCACTTATTAATGTTATATCTGCAAATACTAAACCTACCATATAAAAATGTTTCCATAAATTTTTGACTTCTTGCAGTATTATCCCCATTTCTCTTGGGAAGGAAAGAGTGGATCAGGGTAAGTACTTTGCATATGGGGAAGTAAAGGTGTAGGAAATGCAGACGTGTGCATGAGTATGAGCTCATTTGATAGAATCAATGCAGAAAACATAACCACAAATCCCTAAGAGAGTAAAAGGGGGAAAAATCTCATGAACCTTTCCAGCCATAAATAAATTCTTATGCAAACATATTTCAAAATGTGAGCGAGAGTGTGCACCCATTCGAATGAGGTTTTATTCACCAAGGGGAAGGTCGCATTTTCATACGTAGGACTCCATGGCAGGGAAAGATGAGACCATCTTCTACAGAAATAGGGTCATGTAGGTGATGGCTTCTGGAAGATTTATTAAAAAAGAAATAATTCCTACTTCTCATTCATAGGAAAACTGGAACGCTCAAAAAATTTTAACTTTTAAATAGGATAGCGTGATTGAAGGATAGACTATAGTTGTGATTTTATAGAATTGACACTCACTTGATCTCACAGCATTAACAGGTTGAAATTTATATGCTGGGGTTTTTCTTTTGATAAACCAGGCTTTTTAAAATTTCCTGAAATGTCTAACATTCATTTTTTTCTCGCATTTGTGTGTAGGTGATTTCATCTTACACCTGGATGTGCTGAAGCCAATAATTTTTATTGTTGAAATTAGGACCGTTAGACTCCCACAACATATGAAGTGCTTCAGAAAGTTCCAGATCATAATTTTTTAGAGCCCCTTAAGTCAATAACAATGTTTTTCTTCCTCTTTTTCTGTTTTAATACCTGATAATTAGCAATTATAACTTAGATGTCATGTGCCTCCCAGTGGCCTAGGGGTTAAGTCTCAATGCTATCACCACTGAGGCCTGAGTTCAATCTCCAGCCAGTGAGCTAACCCACATGGTGCAGCAGACCTCTCCTATCTTGCTGCTCCCCTCAGCAGTGTATTTCAGTCAGTCTGCCTGTTCTTTTTTTTTTTTCTTAAAGATTTATTTTTATTTATTTATGCAAGCACTGGGTACAGTCAGAAGCGCGGGGAAGGTGAGAGAATTCACCAGAGCAAGAGTGGGGAGCAGAGCAGGCAGACTGAAGTACACTGCTGAGGGGAGCAGCGGGCGGCAGGAGAGGTCTGCGCGCCATGTGGGACCCTCCTCCGGTGGCCCGGGAGCAGCCCGGGATTGAACCGGTGCTGCAGAGGCTGCAGGCAGCTTCGCAACCCAGTGCTCAACTGCTGCGCCACCGGGGAGGCCCCGGTGGGCACCCTGTTCTATTCCCCACTGTCTCTGGTGAAGCCTCTCACCCCCCCAACCCCTCCCCTGCACCTCTGGCCCACACCCAAGTTCTTCCATGCGTGCATGTATGCATGCATAAATAAATCTTAAGGGCCTCCCCTGGTGGTGCAGGCAGTTGAGCACCGCACTGTGAAGCTGTCTTCAGCCTCTGCAGCGTGGGTTCAATCCCTGCTGACAGGCAAGGGTCCCACATGGTGCGGCAGACCTCTGCTGTCTTGCCCACTGCTCCCCTCAGCAGTGTATTTTGTCAGTCTGCCTGTTCTGCTCCCCATTCTGTCTCTGGTGAATCTTCTCACCCTCCCGCGCATCTGGCCTGTACCCCCGTTCTTGTGTAAATGAATAAATAAATCTTTTTAAAAAAACTTATTTAGGTTTTCTAAATTCCTGCTATGAGCGAGACCATCCGGTATTTTTCTTTTACTTTCTGGCTTATTTCATTAAGCATGATCCCTTCCAGCTCCATCCATGTTACTGCAAATTGCATGAGTTTATCTTTTTTTGATTGCTGAGTAATATTCCATTGTGTATATGTACCACATCTTCTTGATCCAGTCACCTATTTTTGGGCTTTTGGGTTGTTTCCATAGCTTAGCTATTGTAAATAGTGCTACTATAAACATAGGGGTGCAGGTACCCTTTTGAATTAATATTTCTATGTCCTTTAGGTAAATACATAGGAGTGGAATTGCTGAATCACATGGAAGCTCCATCTTTAGCAGATTGAGAATCTTCACACACTTTCCATAGTGGTTGGACCAGTTTACACTCCCACCAGCAGTGCAGGAGAGTTCCCTTTTCTCTGCATCCTCACCAACATTTGTTGTTGCTTGTTTTTTTTAATATGTGTCATTCTCACTGGTGTAAGATGGTATCTCATTGTAGTTTTGATTTGCATTTCCCTGATTACAAGTGATGATGAACATTTTTTATATGCCTGTAAAAAGACTAATCATAATAAAGTAAAAATCAAAATCAAAAAACAACTATAAACCAGAGACACACTACGGGGGCAGGGAGAGGAGGGAGTAGGATCAAAACAAGTGGGGGGTGAGAATTGTGCAGGGACTATAACCAAGATGAAAATGTAAACATTGTGCAAAAATGAAAAATGATGTAAAAAATATATAAACTTAAAAAATAATAAGAAAAAGAAAAAATAACAGATATCACTACTGGTAGCATTTTGATATATAAATATAAACGTGCACATTTACATTTTAAGATAATATTATATGCTAGACTTTTGTTTCCCCCTTGCTTCCCTAATAATATTTTGTAAGCATTTCCTCCTGACTTTCAATATTTCTGAAAACATGCCCTTTAATGCTTTCTGACTTAGAGTCTGGAGTCATGCATATGTGATATTTTAACACACTGTATAACACATGATAGTATCTAGTTAATTTGTTGAACAAAAATACATTTCATAAAATCAATCAATTTCATGGGAAAATTACCATAGTTAGTATGGTATTGAGTTAATAACCATATCACTTATCAACAGTTTGGCTGTTTGGTTGTTGTTTTCATAAATGCTTGTGTTACATCTGGTGGGCCTCAGGGCCTCTTCTCTTCTAGGAGTCAGTTGATGACCACTTTTCATTTTAAGAGCTGACAGGCAAAGGATGAGAGGCTTATAATTTGGATCATTCTGACAGTTCAGGATTTCTCATGAGCTTCATGTAAGTTATGAAATAGCAAATATATCTGCAGAGGAACAGGTGGATAAAGATTTTTTTCTAAAGAAAGCATTTAAAAATTATTTATTTATGCATAGAAGAACTGGGGTGTACGACTGAGGTGTGGGGATGAAAGGATTCACCAGAGACAAAATAGGGAGCAGAACAGGCGGATATACTGAATTACACTGCTAAGGGGAGAAGTGGACAATACAGGAGAGGTCTGCTGTACCATGTGGGTTTACTCCCTGGCCTGGGATCGAACTCAGGCTGCACCGGCAGTGGTGATAGTGTGATAGCACTGAGACTTAACTCCTACACCACCAGGGAAGCCCCAATAAATTTTTAAAAAAAATATCTTTTAACTAGTTTTATTTGCCTAAATATTTTAATTTTAACTGTTCATCCTTTCCAGGTGTAGTTCTACCAACAATCAGTCAAGTCCTCTTGTCTTTTCTTTTTTGAGTTAACAACTGGTTACACCTGCTCTTAAATGCCTCCCATGAAAATGATTCTTCAATATATTAAGGTATGGCAGTGTGGAATTTCAAGTAAACGCTTAAGCATTATTTCATAGGTAGAACTCCAATATGAGGAGTCGCACTTTGCAAAGTCTGAGTTTTAATGATATTAAGCATCATAGATGATTGCCATGAATGTTAAGGGGAAAATAAGTGTGATTGGAAGACAGAATCTAGATTTCTATTTAAATTTCAACCTTTATGTATCTTGGCCAATCTCCCAATTATTTCCTCTTCATATTGAAGTTTTTCCTTGAATGTTGTTAAAACTAGACTATGATTTACTATTTGTCACACAACTGACTTTTAGCTTTCTTTCAAAGGTAGAGAGTTATAAAGATTCCCCCTTGTTTCGAAGAAATGGCATTACATTTCTTCCCACTCATAAGTGGGGAGTTCCTATGCATCAGGAACTAAATGGGAGTTAGTTTCATACGATAACAAGTAGAAACATAAAGAAGTGTGGGAGAACAACTTTTAAAAATGAATGAAGTAAAAAGTCCAACTGGCTCTTTCTGACCTGAGAACACATCACTGTCTTGGAAGCAACTCCTATGAAAACACATTCTCAGTGAGTCAAGCTGCACATTTCCCTTTTCCTTCTTTCGACCTCAGATTGGGCAGCTCGGGTGTATGCCAGGTATCTGTTCTAGCCCAATTCTCCTACATCTTGTCAGAGAAGCCCATTGTTAGTCATTGGAAGCTCATGATTCAGCAGGTACTTGACATACGGTCTCCTAGGAAATAATCGCCAGGCCTCTTAACTTGCTGCAGACCAAGCCCAGCTCTTGCCATCAAATACTCCCCATAAATGAGAATACTTCTTATTCCAAGAGCTGTGGGGTTCACTGGAGCTCTGGAGTTAATAATGATAGAATGAAGGCCTCCCTGGTGGCACAGGAGGTTGAGCACCGCACTGTGAAGCTGTCTGCAGCCTCTGCAGAGTGGGTTCGATCCCGCCTGGCTGGCAAGAATCCCACATGGCACAGCAGACCTCTCCTGTCTAGCCCGCTGCTCCCCTCAGCAGTGTATTTCATCAGTTTGCCTGTTCTGTTCCCTGCTCTCTCTCTGGTGAATCCTCTCACCCTCCTGCACATCTGGCCTGTACCCCAGTTCTTGTATAAATAAATAAATATTTTAAAAATAATAATAATGATAGAATGAAATTTTCAAATAGTTGATTCCACCCCCACACCCTCAACACACCAGGAAGTTTCCTGCAATTTTTCTGCACGCACATTGGTTTCTGGGCGTTCGTTTCAAATTAGGTTATTGTGTGGAAAAAGGTCCAAAGTGTCTGCAGCAGCCACAATGAAGACTTTTGGTTAAGATTTCTTCATAATCATTCAAGTGTGAAGGACTTACCAGAGAGCAAGAGCTTTCCAGCATCTGTTAATATATACATCCACCTGTTAGCCCATAGCTAGTTACATTATTTTTTCTTCTATGTAAGTCTTGTTCCAAGTACTGAGATTCTAAAGATAAGTAAGATGAAATCCTAAGGAACTTGGTCTAATAAGAATAGCTTTCTAATCCACTGTGTCCTTCAGCAGCCAATTTCATGCAGAAAGAATATGAGCAAAATATGTGAAAGAATGTTTGGGTATAAAGGAAGAATTGAATAAATGTTCACAGAGGGTGTGGGACACGTGCAGTTGGGTTTTGAAGGATGATTAGGGGTTTGTCTGACAGACATGGGGGACAAGTCCATTTCTAGCTCAGAGAGCTAATTGCATTACTATCTTACTATTCTTTTAGACCACTCTTCCACTGTGAGGTTGACCACAATTCATTTTTTTAAATACTGAAGCAGGGTCTCCCCGGTGGCACAGCGGTTGAGCGCTGGGTTGCAAAGCTGCCCGCAGCCTCTGCAGCTCCGGTTCGATCCCCGGCTGCTCCCTGGCCACCGGAGGAGGGTCCCACATGGCGCGCAGACCTCTCCTGCCGCCCGCTGCTCCCCTCAGCAGTGTGCTTCGGTCCTTCTGCCTGCTCTGCTCCCCACTCTGGCTCTGGTGAATTCTCTCACCCTCCCACACTTCTGACTGTACCCAGTGCTTGTATAAATAAATGAATAATAAATAAATAAATAAATAAATAACATTTAAAAAAATACTGAAGCAAATTAAGGTATATTTCATTATAGACATTGGTTTATTATAAAACCACCTTGTTACAATCTTCAAAAGTGGTTCTACTTTTTCACATCAATGTTTTCAAGTGAAAAATTACCCTTCTGCAGCCACTTACCTTGTGAAATGTCATCATGTCTCCTAGTTTCTGTTCCAGCTTGCATCATTGAATAACAGAAACTTTCTCCAAGCACTCCCTTATAATGTACTTTTCACTCTCTCAGGACATCCCTAAATGACTTGGCAGTGACAGTTATCGTGTTCTTCCTAGGCATTCGTTTTAGTGCCACAACCTCAACTCTATTACCTTTTTAATATACCTGTCCAACTTCTACTTTCTCTCAACTGTAGGGATTATGGAACTACAATCCTGTCCTCACTCTATCGACACCACTTTTTGGGCAAGTCTTACCCGATTGAAATTTCCTGGTCATCTATCTTGACTTACAGTTAAATTAACATGTCAAAATCTGTACTCCATTTTTTTTTCTAAAGATTTATTTATTTATCCATACAAGCACTGGGTACAGTCAGAAGTGTGGGAGGGTGAGAGAATTTACCAGAGACAGAGAGGGGAACAGAACAGGCAGACTGACGAAATACACAGCTGAGGGCAGCAGCGGGTGGGCAGGAGAGGTCTGCGTGCCATGTGGGACCCTCATCTGGCGGGCAGGTATTGAACTGGTGCTTCAGAGGCTGCGGGCAGCTTCTCAACCCAGTGCTCAACCACTGCTCCACCGGGGAGGCCCTGTACTCCTTTTTTTAAATGTTGGGAATTGGAGGGTGTGCTCTGAAGCTAATGCCAGAGGGAGAAAGCAGTTGTTTTCCATTTTTATATGAGTTACATAAAAGTAATTCTACTCTTATTCTTGTCATTCATCTGCGAACATTTTTTAAAGGCATTGAATATAATTGCAGGAAGTAACAGAGACAATAATCTCATTTGTGTGGCTCTTTCTTGTTGTTTTTCACTTTGTTTCACCCTTGATTCTGTTCATTTGTACACCTACTAGAGTTCCCAGAAGGGAAAATCAATCGATTCACTTTAACTTGCAGCAAGGGTTGGTGTCACCAGTAGGTCTGAGTTCAGATCTTTTGTGTTCTCTGGGAATTGGAGCCATTGATTGATTCTTGTGTCCTATAATAATGGAAAATTGAGAGTTGAGGGCCTCCCCTGGCGGCGCAGGCAGCTGAGGACTGCGTTGTGAAGCTGTCCACAGCCTCTGCAGTGCCGGTTCAATTCCGGCCAGCTGGTGAGTGTCCCACATGGTGCAGCAGAATTCTCCTGTCGCACTCGCTGCTCCCCTCAGCAGTGTATTTCATCAGTCTGCCTGTTCTGTTCGCCGCTCTGTCTCTGGTGAATCCTCTCACCCTCCCGCACATCTAGCCTGTACCCTGGTTCTTGTATAAATAAATAAATAAATCTTAAAAAAAAAAGAAAATTGAGAGTAGTCTGAACACATCATTGGTCAGAGTTTGGGATTATTATGGGAAATGAATATGCCTTATGGTTATAAAGGAGTTTGTAAAATATTAGCCTTAGCCACAGACAACAAGCCTACTTATCATGAGGAGTACCTATCTCTCTTCACAGTCTCTCCTAAGAAGTCCTTGATACCTCTGAAAGTACATCTATCTTCTCGTCTCACCTCCACCTCCAGGTTGCACAACCACTCTCAGAACCTTATGGAGCTCTTCTGAGGTGCAAATCCTAGAGTATTTCTTCTTATGACTATCACTTACTTGTATTCCTATCCCAAGCCTTCCTATTCCTTAGCATTGCTGATGATTAATACATATAACAGCTGGCAGTGGATGGGGAGTTTGATAACAAACATTCTGATACCTCTCTTGTACATGAGTAAGTTTAAATGTGTACCTGAAATGTTTTACTGTGATCACCCAGTGCTTGTATAGAGCAGAGAAATCTTATCAATGATTAAAATCTGTGAATTTACTATTTTAGGATAATTTACAAATTCTAATTTTAATGATGTCTCAGAGAGTTAAATAGAAAACTTCAAAGTAACTGTTGGCCATCAATGATTTTAAAAGAAAAACATCTGCACAAATCATTGCAAGCCACTATAGCTTTGAGATTTTATTTTGGATCATTCATGTAGAAGTAGTCTGTGAAAATATACAAGTAGTTGTCATTAAATGGAACCCTCATTCTGACCAGGTATTTTCCTCACCAGGTATTTTTATGACCAAAGAAAGTTGCATGATTTGTTACAGTATCTGATAATATGACAAAATACCTGAAATGGACACTTGAAAGTCTTGACTTGGGTAGATGTCAAGTGTCATTCCCAGGCAGTTTTCCAATGGTTGAAATGACTGCCAACCTAAGACAGTCTCCACTTCTGCATTAGTTTTTTTTTTTTTTTGATGATGTTCCTACTGAAGTAGTGAAACAAGGAAATGAATTCATTGTGTAGGTAATTCCCAAAGGAATGCCCTTTACATGGGTATTGCCTCAGAAGGTAGCTTTGCCTTAGTATAGTAGATTATACCAAAGACCAAAAGAAAAAAAAAAAGAGATCATAGAAAGAACTAAAAAACACTTGGTTTGGGAAAAACAATCTCAAAATTAAAAAAAAAAAAATAGTTCCTTCCCTCTCAATTTTCTATTAAAATATCTTTTACATCTTGCATTTTATTTTAATATGAGCTGGTACCTTCTATTGTTACCAAAAAAACCCAGACCAAGTCCTAATTCCATTTTGGTCACATGGAGAAAAAATATCTTGGATGAGACTTGACATACATAATTAAGAAAAAAAAAGCCAAGCACAGTGCTTATTTTAAAATGTCCTAAGGTTAAGACCTTGGCAGCAAGTTTTTATTGCTGAGCTGCAACCCCATGTGAGAAATGGGGTTTATAATGGAAATGCTGATGCACCACCTTAATTATCAGATTGCCACTGGACACCAGCATAATGAAGGAATTTTCGTATTTTTGCACAATGAATACTAATTGAAATGGGAAGAACAAGTACTCAGGTGGCTGCACTGCAGCAAAATGGTGCCATCTAAAGGGGAGGAGAGCAAAGTCACATAGGTGACATTGGTAAAGGGACAAGCAGGACAGCTCCTTCAAGTTCCTGGGAAGCTGCATGTTTGCACTCCGATTTATAATTAAAGAAATAATAATTGAATTCCACCGTATTACTAATATTATTAGGTGCCATTAGGGATGCGCCAGTTGCTACCAGTCTCTCTGAAACCTCCCTTTCTACAGTTGACTTCTCATAGGACAGATACCACAGAGAGCCAACATTGATTCAGCGTGGAAAGCAGAGTGAGGAGGGCGGAAGGAGGTGTGAAAGGAATAAAGAAGGAAGCAGAACAGCAGATAGAAATGAAGAGAAAAAGGGGGAGAATAGAAGCATGAAAAAGGTTGTTTTTTATCAGATATTTTACTTGCACTTATGCAATGTAAAGTTGTGCTTTTAGTCTTTGCTAGCAGTTTCATTTGCACATATAAGGAGAGTGAGACAGAGAAGTTAAATAAATTATCCCAAATAGATAGAGTTAGCAAGTGACAGAACAACAATTTATGCTTCCAGGACCATGGTGTTTCTATAAACTTGAGATCATGAATGAAATAACATGGTGGCTGTTCTCAGAAGGGGAGGTGCTTGCTGCGTTTACGTGTCTATTCTCATATGTAAGACCAGAATCCACTGACAGACTTAATGGCATTTCTCTTTCCCAGTTAAGCCTACCCATGAAACAGACCTGGAGAAACAACAACAACAACACACACACACAATTCCAGTCAAAACTCATTTTTCCCCCTTCCTGTCTTTAAAACATGATATCCTGAGTGCATAAAAAAAATCATATGAAGACAGCAGGCTGACAAAACCCCACTGTGTGTGTGCTTCACTTTAACTTTGACAATCTCAGTAGTTTTCATAATCCAGGGAAAAATTGCTCTTTGATGTCCTGTTTCATGTAAATCTCTGGAAAACAAATACTACTTGGTGTATATGATGTATTAATAGGCCAGAAAATATACTGAACTGTCGCTTACACCATGGAGACCTGTTAACACCATTGAATGGACATGGGTTGGAGGCTAAATATAGAATTTCCAAAGTAGCTGAGAATCTCAGTGTGGCAAACCACACAGTACATTCCTTGGATGGAGGGCAATTTTTACAACCGGAACAGAGGCCACTGAATAAATTTAGCCATTTTAACAACCAAATCGACACACCACGAATGTTCAGGTGGAGGAATGCTCCAGTACTTTGCTAAGATGGTCTGAAACGTAGGCTCTCTTGTTCTCTGGCCAGCTCAGTTGTGTGGTCTGGCCACAGCCAGCCTGCATGGAAGCAGAGTTTTCACCACAGTCAACTACAATGGTAACAGGCCTCAGTCACTCAAGCAGGACTACTTTTCCTTCTTGAAGGTGATTGCAAGTGGGTCCAGATGGATTCCCTTCATTGGTTTAGTAAGAGGAAGAAAAGAGATGCCATTTTGCTTCTATAGATCCAAGATGGAAGTAGTTCAAATCAAAAACCTAAGTGGTCTCTTTTGAAAATGAGCATGGGGAACACAGCAACACAAGAGGAGAAGGAAAAGTACCCCTTCTCCCAGTGTGTACAGTGTGGCAAAGGAAGACCAGCCAGCTGAGCTCTTATTAAGTGTCACATTAGCTCCTTCACAACAATTTGAAGTTTTAAACATTAAGGACTTCAAGACATAAAGTTGTGTAAGACTTGGCTTGTGAAAAGGAGAAGGATCCAAGAACGTCAGGGGGATTGGGTATTCAGGACATCAGGGTATCCCTGCATGTGACATGTAAATTCATTATACTCAGGGGTCCATGAATCCATATACAGATTCATCCATAATCTGAGTAAAGAACATGACTTGCACTACTCTGTTTCAAACAAAAACAAATGTTGCTATGATTGATAAAATACAATTAATGTAAACCTTCTGCACAATTCACAGAAATGGTCTCTCTTTAGGTATCTGCTCAGCAGTGGATTCTAGCTGGTATTGTGTAGTCCTCATCAATTTTTGAATAAGCAGTAAAATCACATGGTTCAAAACCAACAAAATGGCAAAGGATAAAGCATAAAAACATCTCCCTCTTCTTCCTGACTACCATCTGACAAGCCCCCATAGCCCTGATTGGATAATCTTTGCTCTCAGTTTCTTTTGTGAACTTCCAGGTTTATTCCAGCACACACAAAAGCACATTCAAATGCAGAGTTCCCCCTCCCCTTTCTTTCAAAATGGGTAGCATATTTACATACTATCCTCATTTTTTTAAAAAGTCTGGTACAGCTGCGCTGCTATACAATACCCCCCCAACTTATTAGCAATTTTGTTTGCCACAATTTTAGTTATATATACACAGTCAATGTGGTCTAAAAAACTTATGTACAAGATCATACTTTGAAAGAGAGGGAAAGATCATATTCATAAAACTTTCATGCATTTGGTCATAATTGTTTCATGTTATTTTTAGTTATTGTTACTTTCTACTGTGACAAATTTATAAATTAAACATTATCATAGATATGTGTAGTTAACAGCATGGTATATATATATATATATGTCATATATATTTCATATATACACACACACATAGGGTTTGATATTATCTGTAGTTTCAGACATCTGATGGGGATCTTTGAATGGCTCCACTGTGGATAAAGGGGCCTTCTGTATTTCCTGTATCTTGAAAGAGACTACTTCCCCCTCATATAGATTCTAAAGACAAAAGCAACCTGAACCTCACTCTATGAATGGAGTAATTGGTCTTATGTCCACACCCTACTTGTTTATCCTTCCCTCCATCACTGATGCCCATAGAACACTCCTGGGGATGTACGGTACCAAAGCCGCATTATTTCCTTGTGACTTGCTCCCATCTTCTTCCAACCATAGTCTACTGACTCTCTCTCCTTTGGAATGATAAGGTATCTCATCATCCTGACTCTCAGAATCTACAGAAAAGCCCATACCTTAAATTTTCAATGTCACCAAGTCACAGGGTCACCAGAAGAGTTGGAGTTAACACTATAAATGGGTCTAGATGAGTTAGACTAGAAGATTACTCTGAAAACACATGACAAGGGGTTTTGGTCATCATGATGGAAACTTTGGGCATGTGAGGGCCCATCTGGGCATCATTCTGTGACTGATTTAAAGTCAGCAGGGGCTAAAAGCATGACATTTATTTATTTATTTATTTATTTTTAATTTTTTTTATTTTGACATTTATCATTTTTAAAAATTTTTAGACAATATTTGCTTGCCCCCATGACCTCAGATTGAGTCCCCTAAGAATTTCCTTCCCCAAGGCACCCGTGCACCATCACCACAGTCCCCTGTGCTCCTCCCTCCCTCCCTCTCACCCTTCTCCCTCCTCCTCCCCTGCAGCATGTCTCTGGTTTATAATTGTCTGTTTTTGCTTTGTTGTGTTTTTTACTGTTATTATTATTTTTTATACTGATGTCTTATTTGATTCCCCTATATTCCTCTTATAAGTGAAACCATCTGACATTTTTCTTTTCCCTTCTGGCTTATTTCACCAAGCATAATTCCTTCTAGCTCCATCCATGTTGCTGCAAATGGCATGAGATTATTTTTTTAGATTGCTGAATAATATTCCATTGTGTATATATACCACATCTTGATCCAGTCATCTATTTTTGGGCATTTGGGTTTTTCCAGGTTTTACCTATTGTAAATAGTGCTGCAATAAACATAGGTGTATAGGTGCTCTTTTGAATCATTGTTTTTGTGTCCTTTGGGTGGATCCCTAGTAGCGGAATTGCTGGATCATATGGTAGCTCCATTTTTATTAGACTGAGGAAGCTCCAGACAGCTAAAAGCATGGCATGTAGGTTGATCTTGCTTGATGGAGAATTCAAGCAGCACTGGTTCAAATTCTGTTGCTCATCAGAATCCCAGGGACTATAGAACTTTTAAAAAAATGTAATTCTTGGGTTCTACCCAGACCCATGTCTGTTAGAATCCCTTGGGGTCCTTACAGTGCTGACTTACTCTTAGCTTGTGGGTGATTCCAATGAGACCTCAAGAAAAATATTCAGGTGAGTCTCACAGCCCCCATAGGTGTTGTGGTCAATGGAAAGGGCATGGCAAGTAGCCTTTCTCCAAATACATGTACACATTGGCTTAGCACAACTTTGAAGAAAATAATCTTATTTTCTAATTTTATTTGCTTTGCAAATATGATTCTGCTGTAGGCAAGAAATTATTTAGAAATGGTGGAGAAATAAATCTAAAAAATCAGAGGTAGAGCATTCCCCAATAAAGGAAAAACGCTCCAATTTTTTTTTTTTAAGATTTATTTATTTATTTATTTATACTGGGTACAGTCAGAAGTGCGGGAGGGTGAGAGAATTCACCTGAGCCAGAGCAGAGAACGGAACAGGCAGAGTGACGAAATACACTGCTGAGGGGAACAGTGGGCAGTCCAGGAGAGGTCTGTCTCGCCATGTGGGACCCTCGCTGGGGGCCTGGGATCGAACCAGCTCTGCAGAGGCCGCAGGCAGCTTTGCAGCCCAGCGCTCAACTGCTGTGCCACCAGGGGAGGCCCAACGCTCCAATTTTTGACCAATGAAATTGACAGAGAAAGTTATTGATTTGAAGTGGGTGAAACAAGAAAGGAAATTTAAAGCTCTGCTGGGTACCTACAAGGAGACACCTGTTATAAGTTTGCTCTTCACATCATCTAATAACTTCAGAACCTGCTGCAATGCAGAACTGGCAAAAAGGAAAATTAACGGAGGTCAGGGTCAGAAGAAAAATTACCATGGAGAGGTGCAGGAAAAGTCAAGGTCTTTATCAGATCTCTGAAGATATATGTGTCAATACCTTGAACTGACCAAAAGACAGAAACAGAGTGAGGAATAGTTAGGGAATCATTCCCCTTCAGGGTTATTTTTTAATGTGTGAAATGTAGGTAGATACATTATAATAATGGCTCCAATTTGCACAACTCCTCACATTTTTCAACATGTCTTTGCAGCTCTTACCTTCAAGATGTTCAATCTATTTCCCTTCCCCTTGAATGAAACCTGGCTCTGTGACACATCATAGAACATGAAAGGTTTGCTGGAGAACTTGCACTGAACCTAAATCCTAAGTATCTGCATGTTGTCACTCACTCTTTTGCTGCCCAACTAGTGAAATGAACACACTATTAGGCTAGCCTGGAAGAGGTGGAGTGGCTTCTGTGGAGCAGAGCCAACTCAGCCCGGTGGTCCACGTGGGGAGTAAAACATCAAGAAATGCAAAAGGGACAGTAAGCAAGACAAAAGGAAACCCACACTATGTGCTGTCAGAGGAGGCAAGAATGGAGGCGATGATGACTGAATGTGATTGCTGTTAGGGGTTCAAAATCAGAAGACAGAAAAATAATCATTGGATTTAGTGTCCTAGAGATATTTGGTGCCCTTGACAAGATCTGTTTTATCCTTGGTGGTGTGATGAACTGTTTCAAGAGTGGAGTAAGGAGGTTCAGACTGTGAACACAGACAATTCTTTGGAGGAAGCTATTGGTATGTTTCTTTGATGAAATAGTAAGGTGTGATGATAGGTCATCGAGAATCATCAATAGAGAGGAAGGTGGTATTGATGTAAGGGAGAGTTCTACGTCCAAGGGACAAACCCTTGAGTGACAACAGTTTGGGGACCTAATAGACAGATACCAAATTCAGTCCTGTTTGCTGATTCTGAAGGATTATGTGTCAATGTACTTTGTGGTCTATACAGAGATGTGTACCACTAGCTTATTATGTTTGTTTCTGTTAAATCCTTAGTCCTGTATAATGTGCATATCTAGTAATTATTTTTAGAACTATGTGGAAACTAACTTGGCAGATGCCATCTTATCCATATGAGCAAATTAATATCACCAGCCATTGGACCAACATACATAGGTATCTCCTACTCTGATGCACTAAGAAAGACAGAATAATTTTGATAATTACTGTGTAATTCTGTAAGAGAATGTTAATCATCACAGAAAATGTACTCTTAGGTATTTAGGAGCGAGGAAGCATTATGTCCATATCTTATTTGCAAATAGTTCAGGAAATATATATGTATACATGTATAATATCGATACATGTAGGGAAGAATTCTAATTCCACAACATTTCCATATCCTAATGTGTATGCTTACATATTCACCTCTTCTCAAATATAAGAACCTGTGAATATGATGGGATACTGTTTTTTTTTAATTTATTTACTTACACATACAAGAACTGGGGTGTAAGCCAGAGGTGTGTGGGGTGAGAGGATTCACCAGAGAGAGTGGGGAACAGAACAGGCAGATCTCCTGAAATGCACTGCTGAGGGGAGAAGTAGGCAAAGCAAGAGGGGTCTATTCTGCCATGTGGGTTGCTTCCTGGCCAGTTGGGTATCAAATTTGTGCTGCAGTGGCTGTGGATAGATTGATAGTGCTGTATTTAACCCCTGCGCCACCAGGGAGGCCCTGTTATGGTATATTGTTCACATGATCAGATTATTCATCATTTGACTAAATTGATCAAAAGGAGATTTTGCTAGGTGGGCCTAGTCTAATCAGGCGAATCCTTAAAGATGAAGAATCAAAGAAATGTTCTTTTACAGAAAACTTGCGAAGGGAAGAGAATGGTAGGAAATGACAGGAGGACTCTGTGAGGAAGTACAATCTCTAGCTGGCACCTAGTTAAGAACTAGTGACTTCAGTCATACAGTACACAAGGAAATGGATTCTGCCAGTAGCCAGCAAGCTTGAAAGACCCTGAGATGATTCTGGGGCGGAGGCCATCACGGCAGAGGCCTTGGCTCGGCTCGGGCTACGGTCGGTGAAGCAGGTTCGGGTTCAGTTTTGCCCATTCGAGAAGAACGTGGAGTCGACGAGGACCTTCCTCCAGGCAGTGAGTAGCGAGAAAGTCCGTCCACCAACGTCACCTGCTCCGTGATTGCGGACGGGAGACACGACGGCTCCGAGCCGTGTGTGGATGTGCTGTTCGGAGACGGGCATCGCTGGATTACGCGCGGCGCCCACCTTTCCGCCCAGGAGATGTTCACTGCCTCGCTTCCCACATCCCGCCACGGGACACAGCAGGGAGCGAGGACAAGCCGGGCGCTGGTAACGGGCGCTAACACCGCAAAGGAAAGACCAATAAGCCTGTTTTAGTCTGGAACTAGTAGGGCACTTAACTGAGAACTTACTCGGACCATTATCTGAATCTTCCACGTAGAAGCAGCAAAACCTCCAGGAGCCCTGTGACTACAAGGCGAATCGTTTTTTGGAGGAAGACAAAATCAGGAAGGGATCTGGACAAACGTTATTTCACTGTTTCCATTAGCAGGAATCTAGAAAACTTAAATAAGGGACCAGGAAAATGAATAACTATAAGAAAGTGAAAATCAAAATCAACAAAAAACTATGAACCAGAGACACTCTGTGGGGGGGGGGGGCGGGGAGGGGAGGGATTGGGGTCAAAATAAGGGGGTTACAATTGTACGGGGAATATAAAAATAAAATTTATTAAAAAAAAAAAAGACCCTGAGATGACATTGCCTGAGATGATATTGCAGTCTTGACCAATAACTTGATTTCAGTTCAATGAGATCCTGAGTAGAGGAAGTAGCCAACCTGTTCCTGGACTCTTGACTCCTGGTAACAGTGAGATAAAATGTGTGTTGTTTAAGTTACTAAGTTTGTGGCAGTTGCTTACATAGCAATAAAAAACAAATATGATATCTAAAGCAAATATGTCAAAATATTAACAGGTATGAATCTTGGAGAACAACTTAGGAAATTCTTGGTACATCTTTTGTAATTTTTCTATAAATCTGAAATTATTTCAAACACACATCAGACAGAGTATGTGCTAGGATTTAAAGTATGCAAAATACATATATAAAATGTAAATATTTTAAAATACTTTATATCTTAAAGTATTTATAATCATACTTAAGTCATGGAGGAAAGTGTTACTTTTTTTTTTTTAAGAGAATTGAACTTCTAAAAATATTTTAAAATATTTTATATCTTAAAGTATTTTAAATATTTATATCTTAAAGTATTTTATATCTTAAACTATTTTAAAATATACTTATAAGTTCAATTCTCTTAAAAAAACAAGTAACACTTTCCTCCATGACTTTAGTATGATTATAATTTTGCTTTTCAGGTAAAGAAACAGAGGCACAGAGAGTTCAGGTGAATGACTAAGGTCATACAAACTATAAAGAGCAGAGCTACAATTTGCTTCCAGCTTCCAACTCCATAATCTCAAGTGCTGTGCTGTAGTGACTCATGACACTGAAGTAATAAAATATGATTCATCCAAGTGACAAAGTGAATGTTATTGATCACAATAAAATGATTGCCATGGGCAATCATTTTTGTTCTACCCTCCTTTTCATTTGCCCTGTTAGTATTTCCAGCCGTGAATATCATATCAGAAAGGATAGCAATGTCAAAATTTGAACAATGATGTATTTGACTTGTAATAATAATTTCAAGTAGCATCAAATGTAGTCATACAACATAGCTTGCCTTATCCTATAAAATATCTAAAACCTCACATCGAGCCAACAAATTGCAAGTATATGAGGACTATGATGAGAAGGGAGGGCAAATTGGGTGTGGGACTACAAAAAAAGGAATAATTTTTTACACCAAACGTTACTTCAATAATATTGGTTTTAAATGAAAGCATGAAGTGCATATGCTTAATGAAATTCAGTCAAAAATATGTTTAACCTTCCAGCATATTGATTTGATACATCTTTCGTATTTCAGGATTTGGAGGAAGATGACGTCACCCAGACTCCATTGTGAAGTCTCATCTCCTAGAAAGTCATCTGACCTCAGAGAGGCAAACAGTGAGTAATTCAAAATATTTTTGAATGAAAGTGTCAGTTTAAGATCCTCAGCATAAAACATACCTACAAAGCCTATTTGCAAAGTAAATTTACTCTGGATTCTTGATACCTAGGAAAGTTTTTCTATTATATTTATTTAAAATTACAACAGTTTACATTAGAAACAAGCTCAAACAATTAAGGTAAAAGATAAATAACTGCATACAGTTTAATTTTACAAAATGCAAACATACATCTTTCATTGTTCCATTATCTGAGTATTAAGCGCCACATAATTGCACAAGGCATTTTCAAATGTCTTAAAGGCTCAAAAATTACAGAGTTGACTTTGGTGAAATGGTCTTTATTTTCTTCCATTATTATACAAATAATTGACCATACAGATTAAATTTCAATCAGAATTGAATATGTCCCCTGCAGAGTTCGTTTCTCTTTAGCAGTTAAAGATTGGTGGCTTATATGTGATGGTTCAAAGGGCTTGCTCAGGTCTGTCCTTCTGGGATAGAGAGATGAGGGCTCAGATTTCCATCATTTAACACACCTCAGGCAGAAAGGATCTTAGTGTCACCTGGGGCAATCGTGACAACACAGCAAGGTTTGCCCAAGTCAATACAGCTTCTAGCCACCCTGGGATGATTTAAATAGTGCCCTTTAATTCTCAGAAATATCTCAGTTTGGTCAATGATACACAGGAAGACTTGAAGGCCTAAGGTTATAGGTTTGCCTTGATCCAAACTTCCAAAGCAGAGACCTGCTCTCTGTTCTGGGAACTCAAAAGACCCGCTTGTTCTGCAGTCTTAAAGGGGCTTCTCCCTCCATCATGGAGGCAAAAGGCTAGGAAGTCAGGCGAGGGTCCTCTTTCTCTTCACCCTACAGAGTGCTCTTCATCATCACCACACCCGAAAGGAAAACAGAAGTGGACAGTTTTACATGATTTTTTCTTTAATTGAAAAGCAACACATGTTTTTTGCCAACAAACTCAAAAACAGATGGAAAAAAAGTCTAGTACTTCAAATAAAATCCCTCCCCTGAAAGAGTTCACAGTTAGGAACTATCAAGTCACATAGGAGTTGCAGGAAGTGATTTTAATTCTCTGTGGTAGGAGAATATTTTCATAGTGTGTCCAACTTTTAGAAACCTGATCCGGTGACTCAGAATTAGTTCTGAAACATTATCCTCCAGTTCAATTTCTTCTCATCATAATTCTCAGAAACATTTACCTATTATAATTACGGGGGGGGGGAGTGGGAGAGGGAAAGTGAAAAGAAGTGGAATAAGTTCCATAGGAAACAGCTGAAAGAGGAAGAGGGACTTGGGTCTTTTCTGTGACATCAGAACCCCTGGAAGTCAGGGTCAGGCCCACTTGGGGAGGCCCACTGTCAGCTTCCACAGCGGGAAGATAGGAACCTTCTGAACAGACAGCCCGTTCAGCAGCTACAGCCTAATCTGGGCTGGGAAAACAAGTATCTGATTTCACCTTTGTTCTCCAGTGCCTGGCATGATGGCCAGGCATAGTACAGGCACTCAGTACATTTTTATTGAATGAGTTCATAAGGCAGGTTTTCCACAATTTTTTGTGATATTGTTGTTGGACTTGTTCTAGTCCAAATTAAACTATACAACAAACTGTTTCAAGGTGGTTTGAAAATGATTTGTTCCGGGCCTCCCTGGTGGCACAAGGGGTTAAGCACTGCACTATGAAGCGATCTGCAGCCTCTGCAGCATGAGTTCGATCCCTGGCCAGGGAGCTACCCACATGGCATAGCAGACCTCTCCTGTCTCCCCCGCTGCTCCCCTCAGCAGTGTACTTCAGTCAATCTGCCTGTTCTGTTCCCCACTCTGTCTCTGGTGAGTCCTTTCACCCCCAGCATCTCGGCCTGTACCCCAGCTCTTGTATGCATAAATAAATAAATCTTAAAAAAAAAGAAAATGATTCTTTCCCTCTTTTAAATGTGTGTGAGTGTTAATTGCTCGCCAGACCCTGGAGATACAGTGGGGAATAGGAAAGAGATATCACTACTGAGGATGTCAGTGTCACGTGTATAACCAAGTATCAAGAGCCAACTTGGTAGACTTGGCCTAGTTAGTGAGGTCGACTTGGGTTCAATTCCCCACTCTGGGCTCACTTATTGGTAATAGTGTCCCCTCTGTGGGCTGAAGGGTAATGTTAAATCACAGGCTATTGAGGATTAGATGTGTTAACTAATGTCAACCACCTGGAAGACTGCCTGGCACATACCAATCCTTCAATTAATGGTAACTGTTACCACTACTTAATAGCTCTGCAAGCCTGGGCAGGAGAAACTTACTGAGTGCATTTATACCACTGAAAAATGGGTTTAGTAATATAATGCTTCATAATGATTCTTACACTGTAAGTATTTTTAATCATTCACATGAGCCAACAAGGCATGGATTCCCATAATAGTCCTATTTCAAAGTTTTTGAGTTAGATTTCAAATCAAATAGTCAGAACCCAAGGCTTATGATGGTATAGAGGCTTTGGTTATGGGCACAGAGCTCCTGGGACAACATTGCAGTGGATGGTGTATCCTGGCACCTGACCAGAGCCCCAAGGATCATTTTCACAAGCTCTGTGTACCTGTTACTCAGCTGCTGTGTGTTTTGCTTAATAAGGATTCACCTGCAATCTTCAGAGATTGCCCATGGGCTCTGGAACATCCTAGAGAATACAGAAAGAGATGACTCTCCTACCAATTTGCCCCTCTCAAAAGTAGAAGTATAATTAATAATAGAGAGTTCCCAGGTGGATCATATAGAGCCAGAAATTTCTCCTGAAAGCACACCCTAGCTTGACTTCCTTCCCTTCCTTGTCCAGCTCACACACCCCTTGCCAGTTATACTTGGAGGCTTGTCCATGATAACTTTCCCACTAGATCCTTGGCTTAGGGCCTCTTGCTGACAGAACCTGAACTGAAAATGGATGGTGCTGGCTATGGAAAAGGTCCCAAACCAAGTCATGGTATATGGTTCTTCATCAATCATAGCAAGATGCCAGATTCTGTCCTGAAGGGACCTCAAGGTGTATGTGGTGTGGGGCGAGGGGACATATTTGGGGATATAGGATGGCATCCTAACATGCTTGGTCAGACAGAATAATCCAGTTCTGAAGGAAGCTGCACCAGGTATTTTATGATCTCCCACTGCTTTTGTCATAGATTTCTGCAGAGTGACTGTCCCCCACACACTAGGAAAACAATCTTGGTACAGGAAAAATTCACTCCTGGGGACTTGCTAGCTCTGTGGCGACTCTTCATTTTGATTAACTTACTCCAGTGCCAGACATACCTCATCAGCCCTACTCACCAAATGCTCATCTAATCAATTAAATGTCAGTGTTACAAGAGTGTAAGCAGACAGATGGGCTCTAGAAACCTGAAGTTGTGCTCTACCTTTGGTGCTCTTGCTAATACATTTCATTTTGCCCATTAAAATATATTCCTTCATTCTATACCTTTTTCCTTGCCGGTTTTCCTCTTTCACTGATCTCTGTCTTCTTCCTTAAGATGACTGTTCACAAAGATAGGCCCACCTGCTGCTGACATCCTGCCCTATGGGAAGAGGGGTGGTGTATTGTTGCCCCCCAGTTCCCAGAAAGCATGAGACACCTGTGACCCAGCATTGTACTATAGATCAGGGAAAAGAGACCTTGAGAGTGGCAATGTCTCAGGAAAGGGAAGCCACGGGAAGGTCTCTAGAGGGTTTCAGGGCCTGGGCAGCTTATGACCTAACAGTTTGGTGGGTGGGCATGGCAGGGAGGGTCTTGAAATGAGTCCTAATGAGCAAGTGTTAGTCTTCATTAACAACAACAAAAAATTGTTGGTTAAGGGTCTTGTTTCCAGGTACAGAAAATTCCTGAAGCAAGCATATGCTCCCTGAATTGTTCAACAAAGTCACAGGAGAAATACCAGGTCCAGTATGATTCAGCAGACAGGAAGTTGTCTTGGTTTCAGTTCTCAAGAGGGATAAATTAAATTGTATATCTCAGGATAAAAACTTGAATGTGACTCTTGAGGCTAAATTTTAGGAGTGTGTTCAACATCATAATTTTACATTTCCATGCACTGATGTACCCAGAACTGCAGATACCTATCATTGTAAACTTCTACACTGGTGTAGGAGCAGTAGGATGTACCTCCTAAGCTCAAAAGCATTACAGAGACAGCACTCTGAGCCAACGGACCTAAGGACCAGATGAGGAAATCAAGGTCAAGCCTCCTGGGACACAGTGCAGGAAGGGGGCGTTAGCAAGTGGTGTAAATGACCGCACTGAGCAGCATCCCTCAGATGCTAGGGGCACGTAAACTACACACCTCATGGGGATCACATGCAAGGACCCTGAGATCAACCCCAATTTCCTCTAAATGATAAATGGAGGGGGGAGACAACTCAAATAGCAATTAAGTTGTCATGAAAAATAAAATTATATTTTTTCAAACCTGTTTTTTTGTCCTGGATTTGTTCAAAATATACGTGTGTGTGTGTGTGTGTGTGTGTGTGTGTGTGTGTGTGACTGCCCCAAAAGTGGACCTGCTGAGAGGATTTGTATGCTGGTAATTTATCTGTGACATGATCCCAGGAAGATCAGTAGGGAGTGGAAAAGTGAGGAGGAAAGAGAGCAAATGCAGGCTGCAACATCAAAGGGAGTCCTTGTCCTCAGGATGTTTGTAGTCACAGCAAATTAAAATAACAGGAGGGCCTCCCTGTTAGCCTGAGATTCAGTGCAATCACTGCTAGACCTGAGTTTGATCCCTGGCCAGAGAGCTAACCCACATACGGTGCAGAAGACTTGTCCTGTCTTGCCTGCTGCTCCCCTGAGCACTGTATTTCAGTCAATCCGCCTGCTCTGCTCCCCACTCTGCCTGTGGTGAATCCTCTCACCCCTTGCATCTCTGGCCTATACCCCAGTTCTTCTTCCAAAAAATAAATAAACAAACAAATAAATAAATAAAAATTAAAACAACAGGGAAGGTAGACTTTAGATAGAAAAACTCAAAACAGGGGCCTCCCTGGTGGCGCAAGTTGTTAAGGTCAGCACTATGAAGCAATTTGCAGCTACTGTAGCACAAGATTGATCCCGGCCAGGGAGGTGACCCACATGGCGCAGCAGACCTCTCCTGACTGGCCCACAGCTCCCTTCAGCAGTGTATTTCAGTAGATCTGTCTGCTCTGCTCCCCACTCTGTCTCTGGTGAATCCTCTCACAGACCACCCCTCCCACCTTCCTCAACCCCCCCCACACCTCTGGCCTACACCCCAGCTTTTGTATACATAAATAAATAAATTTTTAAAAAAGGAAGAAAGGGCCTCCCTGGTGACGCAGGGGGTTGAGCTCAGCGCTGTGAAGCTGGCCACCACCTCTGCAGCACCAATTTGATCCCCGGCCGGCCAGGGAGAAACCCACATTGCGCAGACCTCGCCTGTCTTGCCCACTGCTCCCCACAGCAGTGTATTTCAGTCAGTCTGCCTGTTCCGTTCTCTACTCTGTCTCTGGTGAATCCTCTTACCACCCACAACTCTGGCCTGTACCCCAGTTCTTGTATGCATAAATAAATAAATCTGAAAACAAAAGAAAAAGATGTTGATTTTTTTGACTAAGCAGTGACTATAGCACTGATTCCATCTCTTACTGTTGACAAAATGAAGAATTAGAGACAATGACTTTCTCCAATATGGATGAAAGTTGCCATGAGGGACAGTAAACAAAGTGACAGGGCAGTAATGAAAATAGTCATGTATTCAAACATTAAATGACATTTGATTAGAAATTATATTATCTGGAAAAACTTGTGCTAAGTATAAACTTGGAGTCAGTGTCCAGGCCCCTCACTCCTTTGCCAGTTGCCTGTGCTTTCCTTCAAATGCTTGTGTCCCACGTGGATTAGGAGCGTAACCAGCATTTTCCTTTTTTCCTGAATTATTTCTTGCTTGTATGCTCCCTATTTTTTTAAAGATTATTTTATATTTATTTATGCATACAAGAACTGGGTTGCAGGCCCGAGGTGCAGGGGGTGAGAAGATTCACCAGAGACAGAGTGGGATGCAGAACAGGCAGATCTACTGTTGAAGGGAGCAGCGGGTGAGACAGGAGAGGTCTGCTGCGCCATATGGGTGAGCTCCCTCGCTGATGATCTGGGATTTGGAATTGAACTCATGCTGCAGTGGCTGCTGATAGCTTGATAGTGCTGAGACTTAACCCCTTGTGCCACCAGGGAGGCCCTGCACTCAATTCTTAATCTCACTTCCTTTTATCTTTTCATTCCAAGGCAACAATTGTAGATATTTCCATATAAATGAGCTATGTTCTATTTTCTCATGTCTTGAGTTCTTGCAGGCTGTCTATTGGGAGAGTTGGAACAGATCATAAATTTGCAGAAAGAGCAGAGAAGGGGTTCCCCTTTGGGTCTAGGGCATCAATACAAGTGCAGACTAAGTCACAAGGCTGCTGCAAATTCAGTGGTTAGTGCAAGATGGAAGCTTATTTCTCCCTGAGTGTTTCAGCAGAGGACATGCAATCCAGGTAGGCAGTTTTCTGTGCTCAAGGGTTGACTTCCATCTCTGACACCATGTCTGAAGTGGCTGTTTTAGTGCTTTTTACCTCTCAGCCCGTGAGAAAGAGGGACAGGGCCTGACCAATCCCATTATCCCTGCTCTCATTCCATGGGCCAGATTTTAGTTATACGACCACAGGAAAAGGCAAGGGAAACTGGACCGTTATCTGTACTTTTGACTAAAGTAGTAGCAAACGTACAGATCTTTTGAATAAGATAGACCCAAAACACCCATTGCAAGTTGAAAACAATGGCAAGTTGAAAATGTATTTCATCTAAGAAATATCATAAATTAGGGCCTACCTTAAATGCGCTACCTTAAGCACTGGGCGAGATCATTTAACACAAAGAAGTTTGATTATCTCATGAACTTTATTGAGTACTATACTGAAATTGAAAAACAATGTCCCAATTCAAAATAAGAAGTAGGGTTTCTGCTGAAATTAGCACCACTATAAAATGGAGAAATCTCAAATCCGGGGATCGTCTGTATATTGACAAGCAATCAGCCACTTCCGCCACTCGGAGCCTCCCCCTTGGCTGGTAATTTTAACAAACTGTGGAAAGATCAGACATATGAAAGAGCTTTTAACTCTTGGGTAACTTTGATCTCTTGGTAGTCATTGCCTGGAGACATTTATGAGGCCAGTTCTGGCTTAGTATCAAAGAGCGCTAGAATAGGTAATGGCGGCTGTCCTGAGTCTGGGGCAGGAGAATGAGATACACTGGGTATGTGAGACACCAACTTGTGTAGGAACAGAAATTGCTGTATTGGAGCATCTTGAGAGAATATGATAATCCTAGCTACTTTTTATATACTAACTTTCTCTTACATTTTTATTCCCAGGTGCTTTCCTTGGCATAATCCAAGAATTTTCAAAAAATACAGAAGTCTTTGATGGAAAAAGTTGATAGCACTCAGAAATGTGCAGTGTTAACCTCAGGTAAAACACTCATTTGCAAGTCAGTAGAAATTCAAAACCACCTCTGAAAATATAATTCATTAATTGCATAAAATATGAAAGCAAAGTGGCCAAACTTTTATCCACAACACAGAATGCAGCACAATCTCAATGATCTGCAGGTGCTTGGCTGTCTTCCTAAATGGCCCTGCCTCCTCTGAGCTTCTCTTGGAGATTTTCCTACAAGCAACAAGGAACAGGGAAAGGTTGTTTCAGCCCAGCTTTCCAGCAGCTGTTGCATAATATCTCTTTCTGCCAACACATACATTGTTCCCTCCTATTCTTTCTAATCAAAGACAGACCACAGCACAGCCTTCAGAAGCCTTTGTATCATTCCATTTTAAAACTTCAGAACAACCGTATCCTTACTGGCCATTATAAAGATGTTCTGAGCAACTCCTGAGGTACATTTAAAAGAGAGAAACCATTGTATAGCTAGAGCTAAAGAAAGCCAGGTGGTATCTTTTCATTAAGGTGACTTTCTTAACCCATCCCAACTCCAATAGTAATGAACCAAAGTGTTGTGTGAAGTAGGGGAGCCTAGTCTTATGCAGACCTGGAACATTCCCCTGTATAAGAGAAACAACAGACAAGTGAGTCATTTAAAGCTTGATAGCTCAAAACACTTTGTTTATAATTTCGTACCTTTCCTAACTTTCTGTTGTTTACTGTTGAACAGATTTAATTTTCAAAGACTTTATCCTCCTCTATAGAGTGACTCATTCTCATTATAAAAGAATAAGTTACCACATAAAAGTAAGACAAATTTAAAAACAATCACTCATACTGTGATCAGAAGTCACTCCAAAGTCTTGTGTATGTAATTTTTTCATTCTATTAGAATGCCATTTTTATATTTTTGTATATTCATAGTACTTATTATTGTTAATTCTTTTGTCAGCATCACTCCAAATATTGCCTAAATTTCTCAGGTCTGTGTAATCTCATCCTCTATTAATACTCTTTCCCATTCTGATTAGCATGCTTTCTGATCTATCTAGAACAATCCCACACTTTCTAGGATGCACCCCTTCTGCACTGCCTCATTCATTCTTGGACCCTGTCTCAGGTCCACTCACAGCCATGGGGTGGGAGACATACACTTAGGCATAGTTTTGCCACCAAGTGACCTGTCACAAGTTACTTGACCCTTTCACTTATTTTTTTTGCTACAACAAAAGTTTTCTAATTCTCAATTAGAGAATTAGATTAGAATTGTTACACAAACAAATACAAAGGAATTAAACTTTGTTTTCCACTAATCTCTAGCCTTGTATAACTCAGGACCCTTGTGTCACATGCTGCAGGAATCACTGGTTAACTTACTTCAGTGTGAAAGAGAGTCTTACTAACTGTGAGGAGGATGGAAAAATAGGAAATAGGAAGCTATGGAGAGAAGAAGCTTCCAGCACTGCTATAGGATAGGAGTTAAAGATCAGCAATTGATCCTCCTCCTTAGATCCTTAAAAGCCACCCACTTAACATTTAATGGCATAAGACAGAATTTGACAGGTCAAAAGTAGGTGACAAGCCAGCCTCTGGCTGTAGGAGGAAGTAGGTAGGTGTGGAAGACAAGGACTCCTCTCCAGGGAAGGTGGAATCTTTTCTTATAGTCCCACAAATGGGGAAGAAGCAATCCCAAAAGCAATCTGAAGAGTCTTTAGGAACGAGAAATAGATACTTGGCAGTCAAAAATGAGAAAGTTCCCTTCTTGACACTTCACTGCTAATTCTGTGCTTAAAGAAAATCCAAGTCCATACATTGGTGCTGTCACTATGGAAAACAGTAGAGAGAATGCTCAAAAAATTAAAAATAAAGCTACCATCATCTGATCTATCAATTCAAATTTTTGGAAAATATATGAAGGAAATAAAAACACTCCAAAAAAAATCTTCCACTCCATGTTCACAGTGGCATTATTCACAATAGCCAAGTTGTGGGAACAACTTAAGTGTCCCACATTGATTGATGAATGGATAAAGAAAAGATGATATGTATGTACATATGTGTGTGGTGTATGGGTATAAAATGGAATATTATTCAACCATTAAAGTTGAGAAAATTCTTCCATTGATGAAAACATGGGTTTTGAAAGCATTCTGTTAGTGAAATAAGTCAGACAGATAAAGACAAATACTGTATGATCGCATTTATCTGTGAAATCTAAAAAAAAAAAAAAAACAACATAGAAAATGATTAGATTTGTGGGAGGGGTTGTAAAATTGGAAAAATGTGTTTAAAAGGTACAAATGTCCAGTTACAAAATAAATAAGTACTAGGGCTGCAATGTATAACATGAAGACCTAGCTAACATTACTGTGTGATAAAAAGGGAAGTTAAAAGAGTAAATCCTAAGAGTTCCCTCTACAAGAAAAGGATTGTTTACCTTTTTTCCTCTTCTTTGTTTTCTTTTTATTGCATCCAAATGAGATGATGGATGTTGGCTGAACCTACTGTGGCTATCACTTCACAAAGTCACTATGCTGTAGCCTTTAAACTTACACAATGACATGTGCCAATTATTTCACAATAAAAATGGGGGAAAACAATACCCAACTCTCATTGCCCTCTTTTTTCTCTGTCTTCTTGTTTTGACTGCCATTCTGGTTTCTCCTTGCTTTTACCTGCCATTATGAGTAGGCCCACTTGCTAAAGTTTACAGAAGTGATGAACATTTCAAGGGATGTGATGGATGACATCATTCACACTTTTTACTGCCTCCTTCTGCATAAGATCTTATACCTTGTATGCACAAGACCCATCTGTGGTGCATGCATCAGGGCACTGTGACATTGAGCTTGACCATGTGGTATGCTTAACTAACAAGTTATGGAGCAAAAACAGGATATATGTCATGTTCAAGAAGAAGTTTAGGAAGAATGGGGGATTTCTCCAGTTCTCCAACTTCCAATTTTGTCAAGAGAGCAGCATGTCTTCAATCTAGGTCCTGAGAATTAGGGGAATTTTGTTACTGCAGCCAAGAGACTCAGAGAATGAATGTACTATGCAAGAATCTGCCTGAGAGCATGGTTTTTCTCCCTCAGAAGCAGAATCCTTGAGACAGGCTGCTTCATACACCTTCTCTCCATCTTCCTGCGATGCCTATGATGGCGTAGTGCACATGGTTAGTATCTAATAAATACTAATTTTTTCCAGGAATCAAATATTTATCATCCTCATCCCAACCCCAGCCCCATCACTAGATTCTAAGGAAAAACAAAATAAAAAAGTAATACAACTTTGTAAAGACACAGAAACTAAAAGGAGACAGCAACATTATGGATTGCATAAAGCAAATAATAATATTTATTATCTTCCATTTGCATCGACTCTGTATGTTCATTGTGTGGAAGAAAATAACAGGTCACAGAGGAAGGTCACAATAATCATAATAACTCAATGCACAGTCTCTCTGTCTTAAAAAGACGTGTCATGGAAGAAGATGAATGTCTCGCCCACAATCGTAAGACACAAGTGAGGAGGGCAGAGGTCGAAAGTTGTTTGTGTTAGCCAGTATGCTTTTGGAAACCATGCACACTGGCCTGAAACAAAACTTAAAAGGTCAGTTTTGTCTGCTCTTTGGCTTCCCGCTTGCACCTGCCTTTACGACCCTCTGCAGACAAAGTGAGGGGGCAAGAGGCCTTTGGAAAAACCAATACCAAACAGGCTGTTTCCTGCTGTAAAATGAAGCCAAGGGCTGACTTTTTGTTGAGTTCATTTCAAAAAAAGGGGCATTCTTCATAGATCTCATTCCAAAACATGACCTCCTTTTTTTTTCTGGAAAGTTCACAGCAGGTGAATTTTCAGAAAGCTTAAATTCTCAAAAGTAAATTATATTCAAAGACACTTTGAATGCAGACTGAATGCAATCTAAGGTTGTTTTTCTGCTCGTGCACAGTGTTTGAGTAACTTCACAGTAGCCCTGAAAGGAAAAACCAACAAGACAAAATCTAGAAAATGAAAACCAGCATGGAGTCGATGTCTTTTTTGGACTCGGTAGAGCTCCATAATAATGGTGGCATCAAGAGACTGGAATCACGTCCAGTAGAAGTAGCAGGTGTGACTGTTGTTTCATTTCTCTGGGCTTCTCACCTCCAAATGAGGATGACAATGGGATTCTATAGTATTCTCAAGAGATTCAACACAACTTAGAAAAGTGCATATTAATATTCTTTGCACGTAGTTACTGTCAAGGACTGATGGCTGCCTTCTCTCTCTGTAGATTGCATGCATGTGTCAGGATAAGTACAGAAATGTGATTGCAAGAAAACTTGGGTATGCTGTGAATTATGAGGTCATCACATATTTTGGTAAATGAGCTTAAAGAATTAGTTTTATTTTTAATAAAGCTTCTGATACCATATGTGAGATGAGATTACACACATGGGATCACATGATCCTACTCAAGCATGCTGAGATAGGTAGAGTAGGGAACCTTCAACAGGCAAGCAGAGGGGAGACAGGAGGGAAAAGGAAGAAGAGCAGTAACTTGACACAAGTAAATAATGAATTATTTTTAACCCTGTGTTGACATTATGTTTATTGTGTGAAAAAACTAATAGGGAGGTGGTACATTCAAAATTTTGAGGATTGGGTAATTTACATAGAATATTTCAAAGATGATATGACATCAATAATATCAATAAATATTTACTATCATTGCTGTTATTATTAATTTTTCTCATTTCACCTGTGATTATTTTAAATTATTTCTACAAATTATTTGATACTTTTCCCATGATGGATGGAAACTAAATCATCTCCTTGAATATGAGATTATACACATGGGATCACATAGTCCTGCTCACGGGTTGCTGAGATGGGTAGAGTAGGGAACCCTTAACAGGGAAACAGGGGAGACAGGAGGAAAAGGGAAGAAGAGAAATAATGATATGAAAAAGATATAAAAATAAAAACAAAACTTCTATAAAATTTTGAACCCCTTAGCTAAGTATGACTTGCCTAATTCTTTCATCTCAAACTACTCTAAATGGTAGAAGTTATAGGAGACTAGAAAATCATGCAATAGGGGGAAGTTAGTAGAGACTTGTAAAAGCAGGTCTGTTTCAGCATCACAACCTGAGAATATCAGCTAAATATAGAAATGCTCATATTTTCTTCTAAGGAGAGGTTCATGGCAAAGGTCTTTGGCTCTTAAGACCAGAAGGTGCCAACAGTCACCTATGCAGGTGGGAAATGCATTTGGTCAAAGGAGGAAGAGCAGGAGGTTGGAACTGTCACTTCTAGAATCTCATGAGCAACCACGGTTCCATCATCAAGTAAAGAATGCATCAACCTCTCAAAGGTATGAGTGGCAAGACAAAAATGTAAAGAAAATTTGAAAGAGGAGAAATTCATTTTACTCTTTCCTAAGATCTTTTTCTTAAAAGAAAACATGGCCCTTTCCAAGATAGCATTTAGTTTGACACTCTCAGGTCAGACGTATCATGTTTGGAGGTTACCAAGTACATAGATCTATTTTCTATTCATTCTTTTCACAGAAGGAATAATTAATTATTCACCACATGCCTAGGACTCTAGGAAATGGAAATACTACCTATTATGAATTACATTTATATAGGGCAGAGGTTACAAATTGGTCATGAAGACTATCGTCAGTCCACAGATAGATTTTGCTTAGCTTTCCCAGCATCTTTAAAATAAATTGTGTTTCTAAACTTAAAATAGCAATTTCATGTAATTATATGTTTTTCTGACATTTTGAAAAATGGGGACAGAATAAATCCACTTCTTCAAGGCTGCCCTCTTCAGGTGGGGCACCCACACTGCAGGACAGTCTCCACAGATCAACTGCACTCATTTGAAAGTATTCTAAGTTTGACAGACCTGGTTAGATGTGGTATATATACACCATGGAATATTACTCAGCATTCAAAAAAGATAAACACATGCAATTTGCAGCAACATGAATGGCGCTGGAAGGGATCATGCTCAGCGAAATAAGCCAGAAAGAAAAAGAAAAATACCAGATGGTCTGACTCATAGCAGGAATCTAGAAAACTTAAATAAGGGACCAGGAAAAAGAATAATTATAAGAAAGAAAATATCAAAATCAACAAATAACTATGAACAAGAGACACTCTACAGGGGTTGGGGGGTGGGGGTGGGGAAAGGAGGGTTTGGGGTAAAAATAAAGGGGTTGTAATTGTATGGGGAATATAAAAATAAAATTTAAATAAAAAAAATCTACCTCCACAAGCATTATGTCTACAAAACTATACAGAAGAGTATTTATGTGAAGTATATGTTCTCATGAAAAACACTGCAGATGAGAGGACAAAAGCATGAGAAATTGTGAGCTTTGTTTGGTGCAGAGGTAGGATGGAATGACATCTCTATCTGCAACAAGTTCATTCTACCACATTAGGTTCTAAGTGTCTACAACACATTGAAAAGGAAGCAGAACTTGAACTAAATAATGTGGCAGGAGACATGTAAAGTGAAAGAGACTTCTGTTTCACTTATGAGTCACATGTATGATTACTAACTGAATTTTCTTTAGTTGCCCTATCCTAAGGAAGGAACTTGAACTTGTGAGCAATAAACTTCTTACTCATATTGGAGTTTTTCCCTTTTTTCATGTTATGAAAAAATATACTAATACCAAATTTAACATTTTAACTATTTTTAAAATATGGTTTAGCAGCATTAGGTACATTCATAAGTTGTACAAACATTACTACCATCCATCTCCAGAACTTTTTTATCTTCCCACACTGTAACTTTGTACACACTAAACTAAATCTCCATTCTCCATCCCTACCCCTTGTAAACACCATTTTATTTTCTGACTCTGAGTTTAACCACTGTAGGCATCTCATATAAATGAAATCAAACACATGCATCTGGCTCATACGACCTAGTATGTTTTCAAGGTATATTCATATTGTAGCCCAAGTCAGACTTTTTCTTTTTCTTTTTTCTTTTTAATATATTTTTAAAATATATTTTTGTGTAGAAGAACTGGAGTGTAGGTCGAAGGTGCTGGGGTGGGTGTGAGAGGATTCACCAGAGACAGAGTGGGGAGCAGAATAGGTAGATCTACTGGAATACACTGCTGAGGGGAGCAGTGGGTGAGACAGGAGAGGTCTGCAGCACCATGTGGGTTAGCTTCCTGTGGATGAAACTCATGCTGTAGTGGCTGGCAATACCTTGATATTGCTGAAACATTAACCTCTGCACCACCAGGGAGGCACCTTTTACTTTTTTTTTTCCTTATCAAGTTGCTTTAATTGGAAATTCATATATATTGAATAGAAGCAGTGAAAGCATTATTCTGTAGATGTGTATCAAGTCCAATTAGTCTCTAGAGTTGTTCAAGTCCTGTTTCTTTTATCTGGTTATTCTACACATTATTGAAAATGTTGTGTTGAAATTTCCTACTACTATTGTAGAGCTCTCTCCAATCAATTTTGTTGGTTCATATGATTAAGAGTTTTTATGTTTTGGGCCTCCCCTGGTGGCGCAGCAGTTGAGCGCTGGGCTGCGCAGCCTCTGCAGCACTGGTTCAATCCCTGGCCACCTGTGAGGTCCCACATGGCGCACAGACCTCTCCTGCTGTGCCTGCTGCTCCCCTCAGCAGTGTATTACATCAGTCTGCCTGTTCTGTTCCCCGCTCTGGCTCTGGTGAATTCTCTCACTCTCCTGTGCTTCTGACTGTACCCAGTGCTTGAATAAATAAATAAATTTAAAAAAATAAATAAAAAAAAGAGTTTTTATGTTTAGTGTGTATATGTTCGAAAAACTGAAACTTTTGTCATATAATGTCATGTCTTTTATGAGGATCTTTGGCTTAATGTTTATTTTGTGTGATATTAGTATAGCTATCCTGCTCTTTTTGGTCACTATTTGCATGGAAAAAAAATTCCCATCTTTTCATTTTCCATCAATGCATTTTCTTAGATCTAAACTGTGAGTCTCTTGTGAACAGCTTGGAGATGTATCCTGTTTTTAAAATATATTCTTCCAGACTATGCCAATTGGAGAGTTAGTACATTTGCATTTAAATTAATGATTGATATACAAGGACTGCTTTTAGCCTTTCCCCTCTATATGCCTTACATTGTTTTTGCCCTTCATTTCCTACATTATTGCTTTCTTATGTTTAGTGATTTTTTTGTAGTGGCATATTTTGATTCCATTCTCATTTTTATTTGTGTATATTCTATAAGTATATTCCTGGTGATTACTGTGGGGATTACATGTAATATCCTAAAGTTGCAAAATCTATTTTAAGTGCAGTCTAACTTAATTTCAATCAGATACAAAATCTCTACTCTTTTGCAGTTCCACCCATCATGTTATTGATGCCACAAATTACATTCTTATATATTGTATACACACTAATAAAGATTTATGATTATTTTGTGCATTTGCCTTCATTTCTGATAGAAAATGAAAAGTGAAGTTTTAAACCACAATTAATTGTAATAATACTGGTCTTCCATTAACTTTTTGGCACTCAGGAGTACTTCTGAGCCATCTGTTGATAATCTTACTGAGGTTCCCTTGTCCATGATAATTTGCTTCTCTCTTGCTATGTTCAAGTTTCTCTTGTTGCCTTTGACAATTTACAGCTAGACAATCATCATCCTAGTGTGAGTCTTTTGGTTTATACTATCTGGATCTCATTGGTTTTGTAGATCCATGTCTTTCTTCATATTTGTTCCATTAATCAAAATATAATATACTCTTGAATGGAAAGTCTTTCTAAGACCAACCCTGCACCAAAAGTTGAAAAGATTTCCTTCTCTTTGCCATTGAACATTGTGATCATGAGACTGTCTTATATTTCAAACCTATTCTAACTTCTGTAGGATCCTCATACACTCAGGTCAGTATGAAAAAGTAGAAAATAAACAGGACTTAGAACCATAGCTTTCTATAATAGCTTAAGTATAATTTTGTCTTAGCTTAATTATTTAAATTCTGCAAGCCTCGTGAAACTAGAACATATCTTGACATTCTTCAGAGTTCTTGTGAGACCCAAACAAGAGCACTTAAAAGTTTTACTATACAACACACTTATAGTTATTAAATTTATATTGAGTGGTCAATGTCTTACTCATGTTGCCTTGATTTCTAGTATACCCCACCCTCAAAATGCAGCTTCCACCTGGTGAATATCCCCTTTTGACCATCCAAATTCCAGCCTGTGTCAAGAAAGGTTATCAAAGGGATTATGGCCATCTTTTCTGCAAAGTCTCACAACATAGAAATTGTCCCAACACTGGCACCCCCATCCCATCATCAGAATAAGGTCAGATGACCACATTTACTCTGTGGGAGAGTGGTGGCCATGTTTCAGCTAAGATACAGTGATTCTATTACCACAGGGCTAGTAAGGAAATGAATTAGGGGAAAAGGATATGGGAGATAACTGGTTGGTGTACATGGGACATTACTGAGACTTTCTATGTCTCAGCTGCTGAGTGAAGTGAGTTAATATTTGCTTAGCACTTGGCAAGCTCTCAACAAACTGGTGCTATTGTTATTATTAGATTATCAATAATAGCTGGTATATCACACTAAGTAAGCTGCCTTCTCTCCACATCTTCCTGTACTATTTGGGAATCCTACATTTTGTGGCTCAATATAGCACTCCACAGAATCTGAGCTTCCAGGTCTAACAGGTAGGAGAGACTCTACTATTTGCCTGATACTTCAGTCAAACAATGTTAGATGTTCACTAACTGCCACTTATTTCACTAGTGAAGCATTGTTTATGATAACCCTATGATAAACAACACATATGCAATTCAAACTTTGGTCCTCAGAGCTTTAATATCACAAATCACTTTAGACTTGTTAAAAATGCAGAATTTCAGGCTCCATCCTACACCTGCTCAGTCATAATCAACAGTCATAACAAGGTCTCTAAGTTATTCATCTGTACTTTCAAATTTAAGAAGCACCAATTATAATACCACTTGGAAGAACCAAGGCTACCCTAACTGGAGTGTGGGTATCTCATTAGGACCTTTTAAAGTGAACTGACCATCCAGATCAAGGCACTTAAATGGTAAAAAGCTGACCTGAATTTATACACAGAAGGTCATAGACTGGTATAGAGACTGAACCAAGTCTATATACACTAATATAGATATCATAGGGTCACTGCTGATTTGGAAGTACACGAGAGGAGATAAAACATCTCTCCCAGGTTTAATTTTCAGTGAGAGGATCACTAGGGTATAAAGTAAGATATATAAAGGAACCCTAGGCAAATTTTCAAGTCCTGATGAGAAACTTTCTGCAATCCTTATAAAGAAATACTGAAAATGAGGAAAAAAAAAGAGGCTAAATGAAATACAGTCTTCTAGAACCTGAGTGCTACCTCTATAACTATTGGACATTTATTGCCAATCAAAATTTAAGACTGCCAGTTATGGTGGTCAAAGTATAAATTGCTGGCATTGTCACCAAAGCCTTATTGTTAAACAAAACATTTAACCTCTCTAAATACCCATTTTTAAATGGAGATTAACCTGTTAAATGTTAACAGGGTAGTCTATTGCTGGATATCACAAAGTCCAGTTTCTAAGTTTATAAATATGTTTTGCAAATATATCGTGATGCTGTTCTGCTGCCCTGCAATCATCATAAGTAGAAGAAAAGTCCAAACTAGGTCCTCAACTGTGGACTCACTACATGCATTTAACCAGGAATTTCTGAGTAATGTCTTATATTTTTCAAGTCTTTTACATGCATTGCACATGCATTAACTCCTTTAATACTCCCCAAAACATGGAAAAATCATATTTATCTAATATACATGTGGACATGAAGGATGATATAAATACTAATCAGAAATGAGTATATTTATTAATCATCATTTTCTGTTTTCCTTTTCAACCTGAATTAGAAATAAAGTTTCATTTCATATACCATACTCAACCTTCTGGGAGCAACCCTCTGAAATGTGATGTCAGATATTTACAAATTGTTGAAATTGCTAAAAAAGTTGTTCTGAGAAGAGTGACTCCAGGAGAGACTGATGTTTGAGCAAAGGATTCAAAATCCCCAAGAAATGTCTCTCATATTTTACCTCCATTTCCCCAAGTGAAAGAAACTTTTGTAGAAAAAGTCATCTCAAGTTGCAAACAAATTCAGTTGTCAAAGTAGGTGATGGAGAGAATGAACAAGAATCACAGCTAAGACTGACTTTACCACTTCACAAAGGAATTCCTATAGTCATCTGAACTTAGAAGAATTCTGATAGAACACCTTTTTATCTAGATTCTTAATTAGGAACAAGCTTTAGAGTTATAGAATTTTTTTGCTAGGCAACCTAAAAAATGTTAATTATGCTCATGGAATAGATGAGAGATCTGTGCCTTATGGAGATCAAGAGACTTACCAAGGTTTACAATGTTTCACATGATAAATGTGGGATAAGAAGGTTAGACTTCTGTTTCCCAATACAATACTTTTCCTATTGATCTGATTGGAATTTGATATTGTGGGTTTGGTTTACTAAGTTCTAAAAGTGTCACATGGGCCTCTCTGGTGGCACAGTGTTAAAGTCTCAGCACTATTAAGCTATCACCAGCCACTGCAGCATGAGTTCAATCCCCAGTCAGGGAGCTGACCCACATGACGTAGCAGAACTCTACTGTCTCACCAGCTTCAGTAGATCAGCCTGTTCTGTTCCCCACTCTGTCTCTGTTGAATCCTCTCACATCCCGCCTCCTACAACTCCCCACACCTCCGGACTACACCTCAGTTCTTATACACATAAATAAATAAAAATAAATACTTAAAAAAAAAAAGTGTTGCATTATGAGCTGGTTGATTCCTGGCTACAAACCCAGTTCAGCCTTATGGAGACATTCCAGGTCATCAGCAGTTAACTTGTTCTGTTTTTCAAGACTTCTTCATTCCACAGTTATTAACTCATCTGTGGACTTGATATTACCATGGATATTGTGGCACAAAGTGAAGTGTTAAAAGTTCTGGGGACAATGGAGATGGCAGAAAAGGAGCAGCAAAGTTGGTAAAACTGACTATTTTTACTTTTATTCATTTTTCATTTAAAAAGGGGCTAAACTGTGTAAGAAGAATCACATTAAAAAAGAAAGGAGACTAAACTGCCATTATCAACGAAGCTACTATACATTCAGTCAATGTGTTGGGGACTCTTTTCCCCAGTGAAATATTCATTTATTACTTCATTCTCTAGGTTTGAAAGTGAAAGGCATTAAAATGTGGTTTTCCCACTTTGTGTGGGCCAGCACAGGTGAATGATTATTTTGTGTTCCATTTTCCATTCCCTTGGCTTCCATCTGGCCCCGATGTTTCTTTCAAGAGCCTACAGTTACAAGTATAATATCAGCCCCAATAGATGACCACTATTTTAATAAATATTTTCCTACTCATAGAAATATTCATCAATGCTTCTTTAACACTGAAAAGAGAGATTTACATTTTTAAATATTGCATTTTGAATTAGGGCATAAAAGAATTAATACGTTGACCAAATTTCCACTTACCGTTGGTTATTTGACTACTAATTTGATTGTAGAATTGTTCTTATGTTATAATTGTTGTTTAGGCTACACTAGATATTCAAGTGAGTTTTAAATTGCTGCTTTCAAATTGACTCATAGTCAAAATATATAAAAAAATATGTTATACAGGTACAAATAAGGTTCAATAGAAATGTTTACATCCCCCACTACTTTTTGGAAAAAAGATATTTATGGAATAAAATGAAATTGCTTATACTCCCTTCAAATAAAAAAATATAAACATTAAATGATAAGTAAAAATTATCATACAAAAGTGGTAATAGCAAACACTTAAACTTTTTGTGTTTTTCCTCATAAAACACATCTAATGAAACATCTGGGGCAGTGCAGTGATGAACTACAAATTTGTCATCTTTTACAGAACCAAAAAATTGCTTGATTTTGTCATAACAATTCCACCATATGTTTGAGGAAAGCAAACATTAAAATGAAGATCAAAAGCAATTAGATATCTTCCAATCCCAATATCCAAGACTATTGTAGCTCCAGTTAGATTGTAAATAAACTATTTTTAAGGATAATGGACAACTTTTGAAAGTAAAAAACAGCTCTGAATTTTGGAAACTGAGTTTATTATTTTTCCCCAACTTGAATACGGGCCCTTCTATTTATCTTTGAGAATGGGTGGTACAATGTATGAGATAAACCAATTTTATAGGTTTTATTTATAAAATTTCTGAGATTTCTGGGAAGATTTGAGTCCATCTTCTGAAAGAAGAGACAGGACAGAAGTTGTGGGGAGCTTACAAAAGGAATTCTTGTAGAAGGCTCCCAAATACTGATGAGTCAGCTGGGCTCCTTCCCTTTGGCTTATTGGCGGATAAACTCAGGATGCCAAGACTGAGCATCCATCACAGGACAGCTTGTCTTTTCTGAGGCTATGAGGAATAAAATGATTAGATTTGTGAGTTCATCCAGCCTTTCCATCAACAGCCCAGCATTCCTGGCTGTGTATAGATCCAGAATATCACTGGATGGTGAAAAACACCTTTCCCACTTGCAGCAAACAAGCACCTCCTGTGTATGTACCTGAGCCTTAGGATGGCAATGCCAAGACGAGTAAGGAAGTCCTGTTCCCTCCCCTTGAGGTGTTTATAGAAGAAAGAAAATGTTTTCCCAGCTCACTGGTTTGCTAGTAATAACCAGGAATTCTTCTGGAAACAGACATTTTTCTCTTTTTGACATTTAGATAGAAGTCCCTGCCAACAGATCACTTAGAAACCTTTAAGAGAATCTCTGTGTGCCACTCATCCAACAAATGCTCAGTAAACCAGTCATGGAGTTTTGAAATGACCCTGGGCATCCACTTTTCTACTGTGCACAGAGGAGAAGGTCTTCCTGTGCTTGTCCCTGCTGTGGGACACCCAACTCTTAGTGACTGGACAATCTATTTCCAGTCTAAGAGGTCATACAGGGCATGGCATGATTTATACTCCCCTGAAATGAAATTTCTCTGTTTACAACAGCTTCTGGCTCCAGAATCTTTTTAATTTCTCCCAACTGCTTTTTATGCTTGAAATATAGTTTCAGATGAAGAGTAGAGAAAACACTCCCCCATTCAAGATATTTTCCTGGGAGTCATTTCAAAGATAGGAAGCGAGATTATTTTTCCTCACAGAAATCACTTTGCATATATTTTCTTAGAATTTATCTCAGGATTTTAATGGCTATCTTTGGATCCCTTAAATTTTGGAAGTTTCTTGATGATAAGATAGATTTCAGGTTACATTGGGCATCAGAAAAAACATGTCCCCTGTGAAATCCTGCCTATCACTGGTTTTGTAAAGTTTTATTGGAACACAGTCATGCCCATTCAATTACAGATTGCCTATCACTGCTTTCTTACTACAATAGCAGAGTTGAGTAGTTAGGATAGACATTGTGTGGCTCACAAAACCTAAAATATTTACTATCTGACATTTTACAGAAAATATTTGCTGACCCCTGTTGTAGAGCATAAAAGCCAACTTCCCATTACCTATCAAAACCTGCTTTCCTTCTCACTCCAAGTTCAATACACTGTTTACCATTCTTTCTAGCTTTTCTTTCTGATTCAACTTAGAGCTTTGGACCTTGATAGTCGAAACACAGAGCACCTGCCTCTCCCTAATGATTACATCCTGCCCCAGACTTCAAATTCACCTCCTCATTGAATTGCTGTGAAAGAAGGGACATGGGACTTGTAGTTCCAACTCCAGCTCCACACTGGCCAGATTCAATCAAAGGCTGAAAAATAAAAAAAATATATTTTTGTACATATATATGTCTTGGAATATCTTTTCCAGGCTGATAATCATTTATTTTGTTTTTAAAATTTATTTAAATTGTAATCTAATGCATATAATATCATCTTTTATTTTTTATCTTGCAAATTTAATTTCCTTTCTTGTTTTATGCCAGATGTATGGCTGGCTGCTTCACATGCTGTAAACGTGGTTTACTCTTCAACACTTCACCAGCACTCTGCAGTTGGTATTATGAAGCCCACTGTATAGACAGATGACAGAATTGTGCAGAGAGGTTGGGTTATTTGTTGAAGTTTTGTAAACTGCCAAAGTGGCAGTTTACTAAGTGGCAGAGCCAGAATTTAAAGTCAAGTCAACCTTGCAACCTACTGTCTACAAAGGACTCCATTCATAGTATATGACATGGAATAATAAAGAATAACTTATTTTAGACATTCTAACAAACATTTCTAAAAAAATTGACACATTTTTCAGCCATCTCAATTAGATCATACTGAACAACTTGACCTCTTCAAGATGACTCAACATTATAACTAACAATATGAGTTTTTATGGTGCTGTAGAAGAATTTGAATCTAAAATATAACAATAAATCATTATCAACCGTATTTGAAATCCTGGGTCCTCCCTACTCTGATGGGGTAGGCAGAAATTAGTCATATATTTTTGTTCCTACTTCTTTCTTCACTTCTTTTCCTCCAGATAAGCTTGAGCATAGGGTAAAATCGAGTTGACTAAGTGCAGTATTGTCCTATGGTTCAGAAGGCAGACTTGGGAAGCAGACAGCTCAAGGTTCCCAGCCCAGACCTGCCATGTACTAGCCATGGAATGAATGAAGAATAGAGGAATCATCACAAGTAGTGTTAGGGGGAAAAGGATGTCCCAAAGCAAATTCCATATAGGCTTTGTGGACTCCACCCCCACCCCAGGTCAAAGCCAAAGACACTGGGAACTCCAAATCCCATCACCACCAGAGGGAAGGTGGCTGGGACCTGAGGGTGGGGTTAAGCATCCAGGTGGATACAAAAGGCAGACATGTGGGCTTTGGGATCCCCCATTTTGGCTCTCCACCAGCTCGCAGCGTCCAGCCAGCTCGGAGAGTGACTTTGGGTTTCCAGGTCGTCGGATCGGGTAGGACGCATTAAAGACTTTATTTCCCTATTTTCTCCCTGAGTTGTACATTTTCCTTATTTCCTTTTCTCTTGTAAATAAACCTTTTATTAACCCTTTTGTGTGTGTCTGTAGTTGAGTATTCATAAGTCCCTTTTAAGCGTGCGGGTGAGGACCCACAGCCAGGAACCCGTTTAATATCGGGGTTGCTCTATAACAGTAGTAGTGGTTATTATTATTAGATTATTGGTTAAACACTTAAAATTGGATACCTGGAGATCATTTAGACTTACTTTTTCGGTTCTTATTGCCAAGAGCACCAAATAAGTTTAAATGATATATAGACCTCGGGTTTATTTCCCAGATAGATTGTGTCTTTTTGGAGGTCAATGCCTATGATCTGTGCATTTTCTGCTATTGTTGGTATCACTAGCATGAATGTTATTTCATGTAGTTTTATCATAGCTGTAGATAGAAATTTGAACCCTTGTTTTTAGACCTACCGGTCACATTGATGCCCATCTTCAAGGTCCTACTGGCAAGAGACACCAATAATGAGCAGTTCCATAGCTGTCCACTGGACTACCTAGGAAACCAGTAGACAACCTTCATATAATCATGCACTAGTGCATCAGGAAACATGATGGAACCCATATTCCATTCTTCTATGTGACTTCACCTGGCCCTGTCTACAGAGGTGTGGGTCCAGGGCACTGAGAGATATATACCTTTAGGGAGGGATTCTGAATGCACAGAGTTATTCATAAAGGAAGCCGGATATAGGTTCAAAGATGGGGGCTGTCTTAATGTTCTAAAAATTCTTCACAGGGAAATGGACATAATCTTTACTGAGTGGTTCTGTAAGTTAAACAATGGGCTGAGAGTTCCAGGGAAGCAAGCTCCAACTTGCCCTAAGGAAGCACTTTTGAAAACCTCTCCCTTGGAGGTAGAGCTCTCCAGCATACAATAGAACCTTCCAGGTGGGACCACTTAAGAGAATTCACACTGAGATAGAGGGAAGGTTTCTTCAACTCTGAAACCTTCTAATTCATTTTTGTTTAATACAATTAATAGAATAAATTATTTTAAAAAAGCAATCTTCCAAGACTTCAGAAAATTTATTGCATAACTTTCAGTGAACCATTTAAAAAATATTGACGTTTATGAAGCACAGTGGTTAGGCAAGGTTCTGCAAGGTAATATTATCAAATTAAAGTGCACAGGGATCACCTGGAGTCCTGTTAAATTGCAACTTTAGGTTTGAGGTGAGGAGCCTGATATGAGGTGAGGATTCTGTTTCTTGACAAGCTGTCATGCAATGTGGTTCTGTTGGCTCAGGACTATACTTCCAGGAGAAAAGTTTTTAAAGGACATGGAAATTAGGAAGGGTAAATAAGCCTTCATTCCCCATGTGGAGGTTAAAGTTCTACATGAAGTCCCTACTCTTCCTGTCTCTGCCAGACCCCCAAGTGTTCATTTCGTATCTAATCCAGGACACTTTTGCAGTGAAAAGGGTCATTATACAGGGCCGTAAGTTGAAAATGATTTTTTGTTTCATATAAGACTCTCTACCCAGGCTTTTTCTCCCACGAAATTCAAAGTCTTACATTTTCCTTATTCCTAAAACTTTGTTTTTTTGTTTTGCATTTGCTTTTGTAGATAAAGAAAGAATCCTAGACTATCTGTCTGAAGAGAAAGGACAAGAAGCAAAAACTGTTCAAAGGTAAATAAACTATTTAAGATTTTGATGTGTATCGTGAGTCACTGGGGTAGCAAGAGGAACTTACTGCACCAGGTTGGTAAACCACAAACCCTCTGAATCAAAACATTCAGTTTGCTGTTCTAATAATGGCAAACACCAAGGTGTACCAGAGTGGGTGTGAGGGGTTTCCTTCCTTTTTTTTTAATATATGATCTTAGAACACAGTGTTAAGTTCAATTAGAAAAAGCCGGATGATTAAAAAGATCTCTAAGTGAGGAGAGACAACATTTTATGCCCCATTGGTGACATCTGACTTTTTGTTGGACCATACCAGAGTGGTTAGATATGTTTCTGTTCCCTTTTTTTCATACGGCTGATGAAAAGTTTCACACTGTCCTTGTGGCTCATACTGTATTTCTATGAGACACTGGGTCATAGGATTACATGAGGTTGCCTTGCTGAGGCCCTCTAAGAACTGAAGGACGGACCTTGTCCTGATGACCGAGCATCTTTATTAAAATTATTCCCTGAACTGAGGCAGGAAATTTGTTCAGTGGACTGTATGTGTTTGATTTTGTTTGTGAGTGCAGTGTTAAACCTGAGTGTCTTCTCAAAGTGTGACCTTCAAGAACTCAAGTTCATTCCCAAGGATGAAGTGTTCATGAAGGGCTAATTTAATTATAAAGTGGTTAAATTTTGTGTCAACTTGACGGCCCTGTGGAATGCCCAGATAGCTGGTAAAACATTATTTTGGGGTGTGTCAATTTGGCTATTTCTGGAGGAGATTAACTCTTGATTTAGAAGACTGAGTAAAGAGAACTGCCCTTATGAATGTGTATGGCATCCTCCAGTCCACTAGGGACCCACATGGAACAAACAAAAAGCTGAAGGAAGAATAAATTCACTCTCTTCTAAACTGGGACATCCACCTTCTCCTGCTCTGGAACAAGGAAGCTCCTGGTTCGCATGTTGTTGTAGTCTAGAACATATTCCAGAAATCCTTAGGTTCCAGGCCTTTGAACTTGGCCTGAAAATTACACTAGCATCTCCCCTGATTCTCAGGTTTTGAACTTGAATTGAATTATACCACTGCCTTTCCTGCCTCTCCAGTTTGCAGATGGCAAACATGTGAGGAGGCAATTCCTATAAGAAATATCTATCTATCTATCTATCTATCTATCTATCTATCTATCTATCTATCTATCTATCTATGTCTGTCTGCCTATCTATCCATCCATCCATCCATCTTTTGGTTCTGTTTCTTTGAAGAACCCTGACTGATACATCAAGGTACTGTGCCAGATGTCTTAGATGTCTATAAGATGGGTTCTATTATCGTATCATTTTATAGGAAAAAAAAAAAAGCTGAGCTTCAGAGCAGTAGAGGGACTGAAAGCTATAATTTGAATGAAGGCTGTAATCTCTTCCTTTTCTCACTTCTCTCATTGGAGGGGGCACCCCTCTGAAGGATGGACAGGGATCAGGTGACCCTGCCTGGGTGCTCTTGCTTGCCTGGTCCTGGCCTACACATCTCTTTTGTTTCACTTTCACCCTTGGTTTTAAACACTGAGGTTTAGACTGAGGCTAAGTCAGCTTCAAATATCAGCCCTGCCATGTTCTATAAAATTATTTAGCCCTTCTTATTTTCAGTAAGCTTGTCTTGAAAGGGGCCTAATAATAATCATAGTTCTGAGGAACAAGCAAGTGAATCCATGTATAGTATTTATCATAGTCCTGATATACAGCCTGCACTGATAAGCGTTATACTGATGTTTTCTTTGATGAGATTAAAAAAAGAACTTCCCAGAATAGAGTGTATTTCTAAAGTTTCAAATTCTTAAATACTAATTTCCTAGACTTTGATATTAGTGTTCATGAATGGATTTTAAAAAAATATATCATTTCTTTAAAATGTGGGTTTTGAAATTTCAGATGGCTTAACTTTACCTCTGCCTTTAACAAATAGAAAACAATAGAACAACTCAACTTCTCAAATCACACCCAACCAGTTCTCAAATCACACCCAACCACCCCCCAGGTGTGATGGAGGAAGCGATGGAGAAACCAGAGCTCCAGACCACAGTGTGGTGAGTCACCTCTGCCTTTTCTGTGCTCTCTGTGTTAACAGAGCAGCTGGGACTCTTTCCAAGGAAAATACTCTTTTACCATCTCTGGTCTTAGGCTATTGAAACCCACAGGAGAGATGCCTGATGACACCTCAGTAGACTTTGTTTAGCTGAGGCAGAGGAGATCTCAGACATCACTTCTTCACTCCAACATTCTTTTCAGGAGGAAAATGAGGTACCTCAAGGTCAGGTGACTAGTCATAGTGCAGGGACAGCGGAAACAGGACAGGAACCCAGAGCTCCTTATCGTCCCACCAGTAGTTCCCTTTACACCTGTCAGCCTGCACACAGTGTGCATGTATGAGAGCATATATAACAGTGTGCACAAGTGATCAAGAGTATGTGAGCATGTGTGTGGATCTGTGTGTTTCGTGTGAAAAGTTGTGAGTGTGTGAGAGCTTGGGTGCATATTTGAATCATTTGCAAGCAAGAATGCCTCTGCCCTCTAAATACTTGGGTGCATATTTACTAAGATAAGACTACACCATCTATAATCATAATACAGTTACCAAAATCAGCAAACTAACATTGATAAATTCTACCATTCAATGCACAAAGTATGTCTCAATTTATATTTTAAATTGTGTCAGTTTTCCCAATGAAGTCCTTTAAACTATATTCTAAACCTTCAGTCTTCTTTAGTTTTTGTGTAGATCTTCTCTCCCCACTTTGGTATATCTTGACTTTGACATTTTTGAGAAGTGTAGAGCAGTTTATTTTGATAGAGTACTTACACTTTTGGCTTTGAACACTAATCTAAAGAAATAACAAATGGTTCTCAACCCAGGTCAGATGGAGAATATATTCTCCTTTGTGTCTCCCACTAATTATGGTCATAAAATCTGAAAACATGAGAGCAAATCACAGAGGAAACACACAATGTGCAACACTGCTGAGCTGAGGACAAACATAACATCATCTTAATCTCCCTCCTTCTTCCACTTGGCCTTGGATGCACAGGCAGTTGCAGCTTAGCTCCCTGTCAGGTGGCTAAAGTCCAGGATTTTCCTCAGTGGCCCAAAACAGGGAGCTCTGGAGTGCTGGATATGGTGGAGAGGAAGGAGGTCCAGAAAGTGACCATAACTTTGTAAAGGCCTCAGGTAATAAGTGCACTAACACCCTGAGAACTGAACCCAGATTGCCGGTCCTGAACTAGCCACTGAGTAGCACTGCCAAGACTTCTTGCTGATTTTTGACTTTTAAAAACATTCATTGACTGAATTTTTTTGGAGCAGTTTTAAGTGGAAGAAAACTGAGTAGATAATACAGAGCTTCTTATTTCTCTCTTCTTCCTCACCCCACAATTTCTTTCTTATCAACATGTTGTATAGGTGTGATACATTCGTTTAATTGAGGAGCCAGAATGGGTATGTTATGTGTGACCAAAGTTCATACTTTACACTGAGGTGCACTTTTTGTGTTGTACATTCTATAGGTTTGGACAAAAATATAATGGCTTCTTTCCATTGTTACAGTCGACAGACTCCATTTCACTGCCCTAAAATTTCCCTGTGCTCTAGTTCTTCATCTCTTCCTCCCACTCCTCCAACCATGGGTCTTTTTTTTTTTTTTAATTTCTCCATAGTTTTACCTTTTCTAACATGTTACGTAGTTGGAATTGTGCATTATACATGGAATCTTTTCAGATTGATGTCTTTTATTTAGTAGGAGGAATTCAAGTATCCTCCATGTCTATTTGTGGCTTAATAGTTCATTTCTTTCAATGATTGAATGATATTCAATTGCCTGGTTATACCACAGTCAATCTATGCATTCACTCTCTGAAGTACAGACAGCTTGGTTGCTTCCAAATTTGGTAATCATGAATAAATCTGCTCTTTAATTGTTCATGTGTGGATTTTTATATGGTTATTAAGTTTTCAACTTGTTTGGGTAAATACCAAGGAGCATATATTTGGATCATGTCGTGAAAGTAAGTTTAGTTTCATAAGAAACCACCAAACTCCCTCCCCAGACAATTGTACTGTTCTGTGTTCCCATTAGCAATTGAGGAGACTTCCTGCTGTTGTACATCGTCCCTAGTATTTGGTGTCAGTGTTTGGTTCTAGTAATGGAGGTTATTTTTGTTTTCTTTTTTTTTCAAGTATGTTATTTTTTAAAGATAAATTGATTTCTTTAATTGTTATTAATTTTTGTGCAGTATTTGATTTCTTCCCTCAGGTATATTATTTTTAAAATACAAATTTTTCTATGATATATGAAAGTTTTATTAGTGTTGATATTTGGTGTGGATGTAACCTAGAGATCCTTTTCTAAGGGGAAGAGAACTAGCTAATATTGAGGAAGAAGCCCTGGAAAGGGAAGGCTGTGCCTTTGAGCATCAGCTTCCTCCACCTGGCCCTGTTGCTCCTGGTGGCCAGGTTGGAACTGCTGAAGTTGACTCTTGTTCTCAAGTTTTTGCCTGTTTCCTCTAGAGTCAGGGCTCACTCTATCAGAGCCCCAACACCCCAAGTTTAGTCCTGACATGCCCTATTTTACATTCCCTCCAATTCACACTGGAAGCCCAAATTGTCTGAAATACTGGTGACATGTCAGGCTGCCCATTATAACAGGTCAGAGAAAGTGACTTGTATTGCAACACAGAGAATTTTATATAAAGAATTTTTACTATGACTAAAGAATTGAAGTGGCAAAAGGGGACTCTAAGGTGTCACCAAGGCTGCAACAGCAGCAAGCAGCTGCCCCCCTCCTCAGACTGGGGCTCAACAGGACAAAGCTGGAGCTGGAAGGAGAAGCTCTGGAGTCAAGAGAGGGTAAGCACTTGGCTGGCAGCTCTGGGGGTTACAGAGCTGTAGCTGGGGTGATCAAAAATGGCAGATGGATTCATTTGCTTCTGAAGGAAAATGTGCAGCTGGTAGGTGAAGGTTCTGGGCCTTTTCTTGTGGCCCCTCTTGGCAGAGTACAACAGGGAGCAGCTGGCTCACCTCAAGTGTGACTTGCAGAGGCACCCAAATAACTAGGAGGGATGACTCCCACCCTGCAGTGCCCAGTCTGGGTCTTATAATTCTTATCCTGCCATACTGAAATCAAGAGCTCCTAGATGCTGCTCCCTGTCACATAGGGCAATGATGTTTTTCTCAGGCAGCTATTTCTCTAATCTAAGATTGTCTCCAGACTGAACTCAGAAAAGAAACATCTAAACCAAGTACTTTTCTATCTTCTCCTCCTACCTCAGGCTTCCTTCAGTCACCCCGAAGAGACTACTGCATCCTGGGAATAGTGGACAGCAGCAAGCCTTGAGCACAAAGCTCCTGGCCATCCTTTTAAATCATCGCCCCCCTTTTGGTAGTGGAAGGAGGAGAGCCAGGACTCCCTTCTAAATTTCAGGGGAATGTTCTGCTACTCAGCCTCTGCCATAAAACTGTACAGAAGAGAGAAAGCAACCAGATGCCAGGATGGAACTGAACAGAAAGGATCTTCAGAGTTCCCTTTATCATTATTTGCTCTGCATCTAATCAAGCTCGCCTCCATTCATATTTAACTCTCCATTCATCTGGAAAGGTAGACCCATCCCTTACTACCTCCCTAGTTGTGCATTGCTCTACTCAATTGGCCACCAGTATTACGTCAATTTGCTGGTCTAACACGCCCTCTGGTGACCAAGACCATTTCAGGCTATGCATATTCAACTATTTTGCTGCCTTAAAGACTGGAAAAAAAAAAGAAAAAAGAAAAAGGTTTAAAGCCAAAATATAGGGGGAAAAACAAAAACAGTAGAAATGACACCATTTTGAGGGATAAAAATAAGTTTCTATTAACAAAACATACCACAAATCTTATCACTCCATTCTCAATTGCATTTTTTTTCACTTATTTCTCATTATTTTTATTAACACCTCAACTTCCAGCTCCATTCTGTAATATTTGCTACCATAAACAATTTTAGTTGCTGAGTTGTTGTTAATGGACACGTGACTTCTAATCTGATATAATTTGACAAATGTTCTTTATTGTTCAATAGATCCTACTTAGCTCCCCATCCCCAGAATATTTTATAGATAATTTAACAGATTATCTCTCATGACTTTAAATAAAGAGAATAGTCAAATGCTATATCATCAGGTTATAACATGGTAAAGTATTTTTTTGGATATCTCTGAGTAAATTCCCCCCAGGGGGCATTTCTCTTCTCTGCTAACTCTTCTCTGAGTATATCAGTTGTCTGAAATGGAAGCATTTTCCCAACTCAGTTTCTATTTCCAGAAGTTGGAAGCTCAAAATGTCCAAATGGCTTTCACCCACCCGTGAACTGGAATATCATTCATCACCTCCATGGATCATTGTTGTCTCAGCTGTCCCAGAGGACAGTGGTTACCTCAGGGAGGACACAGCTCCTTGAGAGAAAGAATATTTTGGTTTGTAGTCACCATTCTGTTCTTACTGCTTGAGATCTGAAACCAACTTGCCTTGTTAAACAGCATTGAGAACAGGAAAAAAAAATAACTCAACTGCATGCTTCAGGTAGCAGAAATTTCTGTTCTGGAAAATAAGACTCTGAATCAACTAAATAGCTGATTTATCAGAACTGATACTCATTCATCAAGGTTCATTCCCTGCCCTTCTTACTGTGTCCACCACCCAATGGCTGAGAAGATAAAAATCTGCTCAATCCCTATGACCCTACTACTCCCCACCTTGCAAGACATGCCTTAAAAATCCCTTAGGCCCCAAGATGCTAAGGTCTGCATCATGAAACAAAGATTTATTACCCAAGCTACTTGCATTTCCAGGTTGCAATGTAAGCTCTCACTAGGTAATGTGGAATTACCTGATCAACACTGATGAGGGAATCTTCCAATAGACCATGGCCATCCTCTAAAGGAAGGTGTTCCTGCCTGAAAAAATTCCTTCTTCCCTATCTCTTCCCCTTCGGTCAATAAAATCTTCACTTTATACAGCTCTTCTGAGTGCCTTTCTGCTTGTCAACACTTATGCTGCTCAATTCATAAGTGTTTAATAAAGCCAACTTGACCTTTAAGTTTATTCAGATGTATTTGATTTTTGAACACTGAGTCTTCCTTCTGAGACACTAATGTCAGCTGCCATGCTCCCTGACTGCAGTGGGTATAATAAATATAGCCTTTCTAGATTTAAAGGTTTTCTTCAGGGTATTTCTGTGCACTCAACAGTGACCGTACCTAACATGTAGTAAACCCTGGGAAGCGCTGGTTACCCTTCCTTTCTAGGTATTTATTACAAAATGGGTGTCCATTACTTAACAGATCATGAGACAGACCTTATTGCAGATACTAATCTATGACTTCCAACTCTGTGAGTCTGGGAAATTTACCTAGCCTCTCCAAGATTTAGTCCTTCTCTGTAAAGTGGGCACCAATAATTGTTCCCACCTTACAAATTCCCCGGGAGGATTAAAGAAGCAACATCACAGAAGACATTCTCAGTTTCAGTTGTTATTCCTCAAAACTAATTTCTACATTGACTTGTATCTAACCCACTGGGTGATAAAGGGAATTCAGCCATCTTAGTAAGAAATTTTACTGTGAAGAGACATTCAAAGACCCGAATCCAATTCCAGGTTAATTTATAGCCATCCTGGGGACAAAGAGACACTGAACCTTCGCATAGTCTATGGACCAAACAGACAGATGAATAGATCCAAAATGTGGAAATACCCCGAGATTTAAAAGAAAGAGGGTACTATGAATCTGAATTTATCCAGGAATATGAAACCTACAGGGTGAACTTACCAACCTGGTTGCTGAGTAATTGTATTTGATTTTCCTACAAAATGGTTGTGTGAAGCCTTCCTGAGGGAAAACCATCTATGCCAGGAGAGCACCGGACCTCTGGCTTTACTCTTTTTAAAAAGATCATGTGGCCCCTCAGAGATGCCGTGTTGTCCACACAGAGTTTTCTATTTTAGATTCTGGTCAACTGGTCAGCAAGTCCTGATCCCCAGTGTTCTTGGTTTAAAGCTATGGAGCTTAAGTTTCATGTAAATTTTTAGAATTGATGATCAAATGTGAAGTTAGAGAATTCAAACACAAATAGCATAAACTCTGGGGATTCATTCAAGGTCCCACAATTTCATGGGACCAACATCTCCAGATTTCTCTCCTACAAACTTAGAAGTCAAGTCTAAAAATAAGGCTTTGCCACTCAACCTACTCAAAGTCTTCCAACCAGGAGGTAGTTAGCCCTGCCAGTCATTGTCTAGAGGTTTCCCAGAAGTTTGTTAAAGAACTGAAAAAGTTCTTTGTATGTATATATAATACATGCATATACATATACATACACACATATGCACACATATACATATATGTACACATGTATATATACATATATGCATGTATAAATGTACATATAATGAAGAAGAGATGGGAAGAAGGATAGAAGGAAAGCAGGAAGGAAGGGAGAGAGGGAGGGAAAAAGGAAGGGAGGTAGGAAGGGAAAAGGGAGAGAGGAAGATGGGCGGAGAATGAAGGAAGGTGGGGATTTGTGAGAGACTGTCTTAGAGTCCCTTAAAGGGATATCTGATCTTTCCAGGTAATTGGCACTTGGTAATCACAGAAATAAAGGATTCTTCTGTGATAGAAGCTCTGCTAAAAACATTTTCACTAGTAGAGGCAAAATATCCCCCCAAAGCACCTTTCCAATAGATCCATTCAGTGAATCCAGCATTGAGAATTTCAGATTCCCCGTGAAACCCAAAAGCAATTATCTTGATTAGCAGGAGATCAGAAATGGTTTACCTCAAGCATTGTTTTCTAAATCCAGAGGGGCTTGGGGAAATTATTATCTGGTAATAATTCTAAAAGCCCTGAAACTGGTAACATTTGCTGAAACTGGGGAGGAGAAATACAAGACCATGACAGAACATACGCACTTTTAATAGCAGGATGTAGTTTCAATGGAGTTTGCTGTATTTTTTTTATTCAGAGAAATGCACGTGGACCCAATGAGGAGACCCCACCTTAGCTCCTGGGTGACTTCTCAGAACCAGGTGCATCAGGAAAAGGTTTTTACAAACTTAGGTACTGAATGATTGATGGCTCAAATAGCTCAGATATATCTGTTTACATCATGGGGTTATGCTTCATATATTCCAGAAAGACTGTGCTTTGAAAGGAGGGCAAACTGACATTTAAAGTAAACTAAAAGGCAGTCAAGTCGTGCTGGTATTATGAAAGTTGGTCATTGAATTTTGAGTCATTAATTTCCATCAAATATTAGCCCATGTATGTTTTAGGGGATAAAATGAGATATACAAGTTAAAGGCCATAAAAAATGATAAAGATCTGTTAAACAATAACATTATAATCATTACAAAATGTTTCCTTGGTCATGAAGAGGTTCCAGTGACATGAATAGCTTTATTATCAAAAGGATATCACTTGCATTTTACTTCGAGTGAAATTAGGGCCAGACAGAATGTTTTCTTCTGATCTCTAGTCTAGTGTGAAATGCCCTGTGCTGGTGAAAGAGGTAGTGAGGTGGTAACCCCAAAATATCCAATTCTGTCCTATTTCTCAAAGCCAAGCAGTCATCAGCCCTCTATGTCCCCTCGTCTGCATGGGGACAACCCCCGATTGCCTTCTCGTGCCAGAAAAATATCACCCAAGGTTCCATGTTCTCTCAATAACAAAGTTGCCAGATCATTTTTATTATCATAGTTGCAAAAATTTGCAAATTTGGACAGACAATGCATGCGCATGTTATAATTGGTTTCATTTGCAATTAACATGCTATTGGTTTTATTGTTTGGTTTTAGCTTTTTAAAGTGCATATGATACAGACGTTCTATGGAGCCCCCAAGTGGACATGCTTGAGTCCATCCACTCTGCATGGTGCTTGGGCTAGAAGAAATGTTTGGCCTCTTGTCCTCACCTGAGGATTGCCTATATAACCAAGAAGAAATATGTGTCACACATGAAAAGGATTATATTGACATCATGCTTAAAATTATGGAATATTATGGAATTAGGAATATTACCTGGTGTTATAACTGGTAAGCTTGTTTTCTGACTTGGCCAACAACATGTCCTATGTTGGGTAGCCTACTCCTTGACCAGACCCTTCCCTGTAGCCCCAGAGTCTCTCTACTGGTGAAAGCAAGTTATCACATTTTCATTTTAGAAGTTTGCTCTATGTAGGGACTGGCAAAGTTTTCACTAAAGAACATGAGAGTAAATATTTTAGGCTTCTAAGCCCAGAGGGAAAATTCAAGAATATTAGCTAGGCATTTATATGGCCATTTAAGTGTAACCATTTAAAAATATAAAAAACACTGTTAGCTTCCAAGTCATAAGAAAGCAGATGACTAGTGGGTTTCACCCATTCATCATAGTTTTTTTTCCAACTCTGTCCTTCATTATGATTTATTTTGGAGATTAAGTATAAAGTTTCATCAGTTAATATTATTGCAAGCATCACAGTTTTGTTTTGTTTTGTTTTTTTTTTTTTTCAAAATAATCCATCCTAAGTCTGGGCAAAGATGGAGGTGTTCTTTAGCTTATAAATGAGGATGCTTGGCCTCCTAGACCACAGGAATTGGTCCCATTTCCATTTCCTGAGTACTGGGTGCTCACTAGTGTTTCAACATCCAAGACTCCATGTCTGAAAATACCTTCCAAGTGGTGAAAAAAGGCTCCCCTGAGTTGACGAGGGACAGATGTTAGTCCTGACGGCAAGCAGAAGTAGAATAAGGGTTGGTTGTCAGCTCTGCATGGCATGGTCTGGGAAGGAAGTGTATCAGGTGTACCATGGCCCAGATAACCATTACTACTAATTCTCATGTTAGTTCATTGCATTCATATTGATTGGAACTCTATTATGTTTGTTCTGTCCTAATTGCTAGGAGTATAGCCACTAACAAGACAGAGGGAGTTCTGGATACAATGGAGCCTACATTTAAGTAAGACAAGGCAAATAATACACAATAGACATATAAAATCAGATAACTTCAAATGGTGATGTGAGTACATTGGGAGCCTATGAAACCGGGTCACTGTGTGAAGGCTATGTCTTAGGAGAATTGATCTGGAGAAGAGCCAGGATGATTGAATGTCAAGCAAATGCAAAGGCAATGGGCAGGAACGACAATAATATAGGAGTTTTGCTGTCAAGAGCAGGTCATTTATGGGACATCAAAAGAAGTGGACTGAGAAATGCTGACTGGAGAGCTTTGTTTTCTAAATCCTGAGAAATGGTATGAACCAAAACCAGAGGATCTGGAAATACTTGGGAGTAACTAATAGAGCAGTTTGGGTTAGTTCCAAAAGTTTGTGAAATGTGTTAATATGAAGTAAAGACCGATTATTGAGGCTCATAGGAGAGCAGTGGACATTAGGCCAAGAGTTTGGATTTTGTCCTATAGGTTATGGTGACCCAGCACAAAGGTGATTAGGCAGAGAGATTGGGAAGATTGCCTTGCCACACTCTTAGGAGGTTTGGAAGGGAAAGAAATGGAAGCTTACTTTTTCTTATTTGCTCTTCCAAAATACAATCAAATGTTCGTATTTGGGAAAGCAAAGCATCAAAAATTCCCAGTAGCATTTTGGGTGCCTCACATGATTGTGGGTGAGACAAGATTTACTACATGGTGGGTGCCAACCTCTGTGGCCAACTCTGACAAACACAGAAACCTTGGTTCCAGCACGTGGTCTAAGTAAGAAGTATGATGGACAGAAACATCCACACAGAAGCCTGGGTGTCCCCAGATGTCAACACAACAAGAGAGAGAAGAGCACAGAAGGAGCCTGATATGAGGTGTTTAGTGACTGTTACACTAGCTTCCTTGGCACTCCTTCAGCAGATTCAGATGTTTTGAAAACATTAAAATGTTTTCATGTGTGTCTGATTAATGTGTCTAACTTTCAATTCAATGGTACAAAGACCACACCTCACACACAACACTTCTACCCGCCCCTCTAGAGTCTGAGAGTCAGTGTAGTATCTCTAACTTTAGTGAGGACACACACAGGGCAAGTATCTATGCATTCATTTTTCAAAACAGCTATATTGAGGTGGCTATAGTTCACATGCAACAAAATGTTATATTTGTTTGCTATTTTTTAATTGAGTAGGTAACATTGAATCATAAACATTGTATCATAAACAACACTGTTTGAAACACAACCCCTACCAGCAAGGTACCCACAATCTCCACTCTACCCATTGGACCCCATCCTCCTTTGCTGTCCACCACCCCACCCCACCTGATAGTCCCAATGA